>NW_008823915.1:1042366-1057908 GCF_000699105.1 Pygoscelis adeliae
TTCCATTGAAAAATTGCATGATGAGACATGTTCCCATCCCAATAATTCATCAGATGACTTAGTTCATTTAGCAAAATTCTCTACATTTATGCCCGCAGACCAAAAAGATCTTTTCCATCTCCCTCAATATATAGCCATATGTAGTGACAGTAACCCTGGTGCTGAACTAAGTTGTCTTCATCAGCAGCACAGCTGTCCCAGGCTCACTACATAGCCAGCTGGCACATTCAGTATGATGACAACGTTTTGTGCTGTGGGACAGGAGGATGTGCTGGCTGACATGGTACAACATGAGAACTGCATTGTGTTGGACCCAGTGGGAGGAAAATAAACAGCCTTCTTTCCTAAGCAGGCAATACCAGATAATTATTCAGGATGAAGATAAAGGGCTAGTGGCATAGCACTAAGTTCTGCCCACGGTCAAGTTTTCCTGTCCTGAAAATAATTATCATTGCTCTCCAGCAACAGGGGAAATGCTTATTTAATTCATCTAAGATCAGTAACTTATCACAATCAATAAGCTTTTTCCACAAGTGAAAGAGATAAATGTGACTCCAGGCCTACAGCCAATTCTACTGTTCTTATTAAATTTTTCACATGTTTCTACTCAGTTTCAAAGAGGAAATAACACATATTACCAGACCTTCTTTCTATCCCATGTAGCTGTGCCACTTGACTAAGGATACAAGCATTCCTATCCATTGTATATGCAAGGAAATGGTCGTGGGCTCTCAATCTGGCGATTTTCTGCAAAGGCACAGGTGTCTTGCAATACACTAGTCCAATAACTTCAATTCCTGGCTCTCTGTGTCAGAAATAGACCAATATCAGGACCATTATCAACTTGTGAAGTACGATGGCATTTCAACAAGCATCAGAGGAAAAGTCTACCTTTAGTAGGCCTGATGACAGTGCACTTTCAATTACTTTGATGGCAGAACTGGGGAAAAGCAAGTAGTAAAGTGGTCTGTATGCTCGAGTACCATGTTTCTGCAAATCACAAGATGAATTAAAGATGCTGGAGCCAGACAATAGAACATCTGTAAACACTAGCTACACCTCTATCCATTATTGAGGAAAAGCAACTTCCACTGCAAGAGAAGGTAGTTTTAAGTTTTACAGTTAAGATTTTAACAAACTGAGGAGGAGGCAGAACATAAACTGGAGCATTAGTATTTGGAATACAGTTTCCCAAGAAACTTGCAATGTTTTGCTAACTCATATAAGTAGATACTACAGTATCCACCCAGGTTGGTAGCAAAAATGTAGCAGTTGCTAAACAGTGACAAAGGAGCCTAATTCCACTCTACATCCACTTGCGTAACAGTGATACTACAGATAGCATCAGACAAAAAAATTCTTTTTGACAGAAAATTTGTTTTAAGATTACATTTATTCTGCTAATCTTTTGTCAGAGCACAGGCTAGCTGCGGCCTATCCTGAAAGGCTGAGGGCCTCAGGAAGATCTTGAGAAATTCATACACAGCCACAAGGCAGAGGACCACAGGACTACCGGCTGTTTCCTCAGTCCAGATGCCCTGAGTTTGATAGCCCACAGTATACATGCATCGACTTCAGGTTAATCCTGGAAGTGAAGGCAACCGCTGAATGTAAATAAGATAACAACCACTTCATACAGGGAAGACTCAAGGCATATTATGCTGGAAATGAGCTATCAGCCACTTCAGAATGTGTTTCCCCGAAGATGAGCTCTATACAGCTTTAAGTGGTCAAGGTCTGATCTGAGTTGGTAGGACTTTCAGGTTATAGTGGCTAAAAGTCTAGTGCAATGAATTTACCAAAATGTCCATTCTCAAAAACATTAAAGGCCTGTTCATATTTCATGTGCATAGGTACAGCATCTGTAAAGACAAAACTGTTTCATCCCTCTCTGAAATTTTTACACAAGCAGCTTGGAGAAAAATATTTCTGCACAAACAGAATTGGGTCAGTCTCCCAGTTGGTGCAAGGTAGAGAGCCACCAAACAAGTTAGCTGCAGACACTGTTCATATGCCAAAAGATGTACCGAGTGAAAATTTAAAATACTAGAATTATGCTAAACAGTTCTAAAGCGTAACAGGAGAGATTTTTTCTTCTAAATTTACAAGAGCATACTTTCAACAAAGAAGCAGCAATATAACTCAGGAGATACAGTGAATAACAGAGTTCCCACAAACTGACTAGCTGTTCATTCCTGCAAGTACAGACTCTCCTCTGGTACTGATCTAGACAGAAAGATAAGAGGATGACTTTGACAAATGTAAGCTATTCAACATATGCTGGCAGGAAATGTTTACATCAGTCAACCACAATTCTGCCAGGACTGCTAAACATCTCGTCAGTCTACACCATGAATGTAGTTAACACAAGGTAAAACAGAATGCTGGGGAACGAATTTGAATAGATTGCTCTAATTAGAACTAACAGTATTTTCAAAACCTAGACAACAAATGCTCAGGCAGATCAAGTTCTCTAACTGCTCACCCCTTCCTCTCTGAACCACCACCCTCTCTCACAGTGAGTCAGTAATATGGATATCAGCCTCTAGACAAATCTTTCTAAATAAAAGTGACTTAAACTTTACTACCTTAAAAATACTCAACCAGCTACATTAGCCTATTAGCCTCACAAAGCAGGACAGAAGGCATCAACATAGATCTTGCCTAGTCTGCAGAGACAATTATGCTATGAAGATGCTTCCATTGTCCAGCGGCAAATGTGCTACATTAACGGAGCACTAACCCCTCTCTGCCAAGGGCACTCTGCCTGAGGGGTACAAATCTATTCCCTCCGCCACTTGCTCTAGTGCTTCATATACAAGTCCCCTCTTCCTATCCTTATTATACAAAAAGGTGATATTACAAAACACTCACTGCAGCACCAAGAACAGGAAGACCCTGACCAAAGTAGATTCCACATGTATGGAACTGTACTCTTCCCAACAGAGCAGGATGTAAAAAGCTGACATGCCATTTCAGGATCAGGTCTCTGACATCATCAGCAAGTGACCTAAGGCCTCTGTCCCACACAATTGAATGAACTGACTACAGGTGCTATCTTTAAATAGGAAGTACTTAAGGTTAATGGCTGGCTCTATCTGCTGACAGCATTTTTTAAAAAACATGCATAATGCACGATAAGCAGTGTTCAGAGGAAGACAAAAATAGCTCTGTATCAAAGAGGTTGGTTCCTTATTTGCCTCCAAGGGCAAATGAACATGCTGGTCTTGCATGTAAGCAAATCACTTTTTCTTCTAGAAAGATGTTTCATCAATTCTCCTGCAGATAAACATCTGCCAATATCAATATTCATTGCAAAACACACACACAAGAAATCCTCCTTAGCCAGAAGGTATAATATTATAACTTACTTTTCAATTAAAGGTCTGTTTTTGAAATAATAATATACTTTCCTTTTTTGTGACACTGGGCAGATGTGACCATTTGCCAAGACTCCAAAAGACCTTAAAGACTGACATCCAGTTGTTCTGTATTTGACAAAGCTATTTATTTTTTTTTCATGCGACAAGGTGATGTCAGTGTGATATCTCCTCATGAGATGAGTAAGGGAAGTGATCAGAGCTCTGGCCAGTTATATGACAGACCATTTCGGGAATATAGCAGGCAGTCAAGCCCAATCTTCTGGCCACTGTCTCTTAGGGAGGAAGGATCAGACTCAGGATCTGAAGGTGTTTTGGAACTTAAGATAAACACTGGTGAGAATCTGACCAGACAACAGACTTTTCCAACAAAGCAGACAAGGACAGAGTCAGCCTTTGGGAAAAAGGGAATTATGCCAAAAATCAGATTTGTCATGCAGATCATGTCTTGCTATAAGGAACAACATATACTATTAGGCCAGTACCACCAGAAACCAATGAACTAATGGATAAAAATCCACATAGTGATAAACCTGAGTTACTACCATTTTCAAATGAGCCTCAAATGCCTTGCTTTTCTGAATCCAGGTGTCTTACCCAGACATTTAGACTGAATTTGAACTTGCAACTGAAGCCTGATGCTATTGACAATCAGATCCAGCCTCCAGCAGACAGCAAGCTACAAAGGGCTTGGTACACAACTAGGTACTTTTTCTAAGTGTGATTAGTTTTCAGGTCTTGGGATTCTGCTAGATTGACAATCTGAGTATGTCACTCAATAAAGGCAGTAATTTTTATTAAGGCTAAGTGTAACTACTACCCATGGCTCCATGTTCTGGTAACAGCACCTGAGATTACTTTCTCTAACACCCTTGAATAACTCTGGTTATTTACTCAGCTTGCATAGAACATACCACTATGAAAGCAGGTGTTTCTTCTGCAGTACAGTGTTTCTCAAAAGTTCTTTGGGGGCTACCCTGGGAACTTTACAGCAAGGCAGCTGGTAGATGGCAAGAACCTGAGTAACTATAGAGAAGCCCACAAAAAAGCCCTCCATGGAGTGCTCAGCTGCCTCACAGATGGAAGGAAACGGTATGTGATATAACTAGGAAGATGTCCCAAGTAAAGGTGCTAGCAGAACCAAAGCTGCAAATCATAATGGTAAGGGGTAAAAGGAAAGATAATCAGTTGAGTTCTGGCTGCTTTTGTACAGGCTTTGATCAAATACTCACGTAGTTCTAAGGGTAACACTCCCTACCCCATCACCTACTCTGAATGCTGACGTAACACTCTATAAAGCTTTGTATAATAATTCTGCGTTATATCTGGTCTCTTGGCTAAACCAACTTTGAAAAAAGAGGCATACTTCTGCCAAAAGAAGGAAACAAAGTTTATTGGGGTTTTTTGAAGGAGTCAGACAGCATGTGGACGATGGTAAAAGCAAACTCAGATTTTCAGAGTTGTGTCAAGATATCTTAAGGGCTCTTGAAGTATAGCTGTTGCAGATAAAAGGCAATAGCCTTCAAGCATTAATAGCTGACTAAAAGACAAATAACAAAGTAGGAAGGAAAGCAATTTTTCATGATAAAAGTTTGCTAGTGTGGTCCCAGGTGGACCTGTGCTGGAACATGCACTATTCAAAGTATTCAAAAGTGATCTGAAAAATGCTGTGAGGAATAGAGAACAATGCAGAATAAAGTGACATATTAATGTTTTCTGTATAAATTCATGGAGCAAATCTTAACTTGAGCCTTTTCAGTTCTCCTTATTTCAAAATGGGTATAACAGAACTAAGCCAGTACAGGAAAAGCAACAAGGATGAAAGATATGCATCAATTCCTGTATGAGGCTAGATTATAGACCTGGAACATGTCATCTGGAGAGAAGAGGCTAGGAGAATGTAACACCATGAACAGCTTCAACAAGGCACAAAGTTTTTCATAATTTTACTGCACGCTTTTTATTTTTTCTATTATCACAGAAGGTTTAAAAATTCAGAAAGCACTTTTTGACACTATCTATAACTTCACTGAAATGTATTGCAATGAAAGGTTGTGAATATCAAAGGCTTATATGATTTTTTTTTCCCCTCTTCCATGACTTTGCCCAAATACCATGTCAGCACATTCAGTCCTGATGTGCAGATTAAAGGATGCTAGTCTTTTACACTAGTCCTAAATAGCTCGGTCTGAATCACCGAAACTACTCTTAGAGCAACATTGTCCTGTAGTTAACATCCATAAAGTGGCTATAGCTTGAAATCTTCTAGTTCCTACATTAAATCTAGCAGTGAAAACTGAGGTTCACAAACAAGCTTCCTAAGAGATCAGCACAAAGACATCAAAGCTTCACCTTCAGGCTATGAATTTCCATAGGAGGTGGATATGGGTGGCTGCCTGCAGAGTCACCTTTGCTCTGACTTGGATACTACACACAATTTTCAAAGGCTCACTGGGCAGAAAATAGGCCTACATCTAACACTTTCTTCTCAATTTTTCCTTAATCTCTAGCAAGTACTTCAGGATCTAGTTGCAAATTAGTTGACAGATGGCTTGAGGAGGAGTTATGGGTGGTTACTATAGAATGGCACGTACTTACCTCACAACAATTTTACCTGAAAATCCTCCAGGAATGCTATGCACTTCCAAGATGTTCTTCTACTGCTGCAAATACTAATAAGCTAGGAACCAAAAGTATTTTCACTACTGCATTCATGGAGCATGATAGAGAGATATGATAAATATAAGAGGAGGAACAGTGCTCTTATCTCTTTCAGCTAAGCAGGATATGGTATCTCTGCTCAGCTTAATAGAACACAAATGGGATTGATGCAGATGAGCCTCTTCTCTCAAGTGCTTTTCTCCTGAAGTGAGGTAGTCCTAGTAGAAAAGTCTCCTCTCTGCTTTGTTCTCAAATCTAAAAGGCAGAAGGAAACAGGTAATAAAGCCACACTGTTCCTAGGCCAACAGTAAGGTACTTGAATACCACCACCTATCTCTTGAATGAGAAAGATGAAAACACAGTTAGGATTTTTTAATTTCTGCACTACCCAGGTGGTTTGACACACAGATCTAGAAACATTTCAGTCCACCTGGGGACCACCTCTCTGCTTGACTCTTATTGTTCAGTTTATGTCAATATTTCTTCTTCCTTCAGCAATAAATCCTCTTGCCTTCATTCAGTGTAGAGTTTGGTAAAGCACTCACAGTTCAACATGCTTTTCAGCACAAAGTGTGTTGAGAAGGCTTTACAAATTTGAATTGCTACCTTCAAAACACTGTCAGCCAGCCTTGAAGCCAGCCCTACTAAAAAAGCTGAAATCTGTTAGTAAATACAATTTCTGTAGTGGGTAAGAAGTCACTGATATAGAACTTGTCATCCTTCTCACTGCCATTTTCCAAGCTGCTTTTCTGCAAGTTTTATTTTTTATATATTCACACACACTGCAGTCATACAACCAACATTGAACAAGCTCCCTGGGGTACTGGTGCAGAACCCTGGGATGGCTACTTTGCCTCACTTCAAGGGTCCTTCCTGTTACAACAAGTCCTATACAGTCAGAGAAAGCTGTTCACAGACCTTGTTGCTAAATTACAGCAGCATTAACATGCCACTTTAACCTAAGAACACACATTTATGTTCAAGCTCTTCTTATACAAATTCCTTCAGATTAAATCTGAAGCACTACAACACAGGAGGTAAGGACTGCAAGCAGGTCGGCCTTCATGGTTAAGTACAACCATGTTGAATCTCCTTTGTTAACATAAAAGTGTTTTCATTCACCAGACTTCGTGAAGTGAAAACTAGCCAGAGTAATCATAATTATTTGTTGCTCATACATGGCGATACAGTAAAGAGCTATTGTTTATATTCCAGAAGTCATGGAAGCCCACCCCACCTCCAAGTATAAATGCTAGATCTTAAATGCAGTCATTCTTTAAATACCTGCAAACAAGAGTTGCAATGATATTTACCTCCCAAGTACTTGTCAAATCAAGAGAGTTGACTCTAGCACAAAATCCTGAGCCATTCAAGACAGTAAGAACATTTCAAAATAGTACAAAAAGAAGTAAGTATTGATTTAGGATGCATCATGTTGTGCTATCAATGCTACAGTACAGCTAGCTTAGCTCAGACACTCCTAGCAGAGCACCCTATTCAAACTTACCTGAGTCCATATTATTTCATCCAATATGTAAGGAGTTAGTAAGGCACAAGGAAATGGAGTTTCACTCCAGTTTCACTCCAGTAAAGGTGCTACTCCCAAAGCATATATTTAACATGAGGATAAGCAGGATCTGACAGGCTCTGCTGTCCTTGGAAAAGTAAGGTTAACATCCCCCTTGCCTACTTTTTCATCCTGTGCACCCTTTCCTCACTACTTTTTCATATCCATAGGAAAGGCTGGAGGAATTTTAACATGTTAAGGCTCTGATTTTTAGCCTGGCTTTTCCTGGATTAAAAAAAAAAAAAAAAAGTGACATATGGGAAAGTAGAATCGGCGAGGCTGAATATGTATCTCTATCAGGAAAAGTAAAAAATTTCAGCTTGACTCAAGGCAGCACATTTTCCTTTAATTCAGACACCAGTTTCCACCAGCTACAGATCAACATTTATGATTCTTCTACATTATTTCTTCCTCTGTTAGCTTCCCCAAATTTTAGCCCTCTAGCTAATGTTTTTTCAGTATGGATGCTGGAAGCAGCAAGAGTTCACATGGGTATTTCATTCACTTTTCAGGGACATCATTAGCCTGGATTCTAACAGTCTTTCTTAAAAATGGTCTTGCCACAGGTCAACTTTATCAATTATTTATGAGAATTAGCGTAGTCTTCTAATGTCCCATACTCCTTCGCTTTCATTCCTCCAGAATAAGAAATGACACCTTCCCCAGAAAATCTCCCAGGTTCAGAGATTCATTTAATTCACATAAGACAAGCAACTGCACAACTCCTGTTTGATACCCTGTGCTAACACAATGTGCTGCTTCACCTTTCAGGACTGGGAAAGGCCAGAGGGGCTTTAGGCAAATGCAACAGCAACAACCCCCATGTTTCAGATGGGCTTGTCATTGCAAGACACCTCAAACCACACTAATACAGTAACCTTTCTCCTCCTGGCTGACACAAAGCATGTGCCCATCAGTACAGCATGCAGCTGTGACCTCTTTTGCCTAAAGGTGTCGTGACCAAAGACATAGCCAGCCGCACATCTGGTCACAGGAGAGTGACTGCTGGAATGATCTTCTAGATATGTCTGTATTTAGAAAAGATTGTCTGCTGTTAAGGTATGGGCTACATGACTACTCCAAACAGTCTGTTATCTACTGTAATGCAAAAGCTACATCACACCTTCCCTCCTTGAACAGCCAGCTGAAAGCATCAGTAACTACACCTAAGACAGCATTGGTATTCACTGCCTCAGCTCTCACAACTGTAACTATCACAAGACATAACTACTTCAGCAAAAGCACACTAATTTTAAAGCCTTTTTTGTTTGAATAAAGGTAATTTTCCCTTTAAATAAACAAAAGGGAATCGGGAACAATGCAAAAGTTCAACTACATTCTGTAGTATAGCAGCAACTAACTCATTTAGTTAACAGTGCTGTACCAACTTATAACAGCACAGGATTTTGAAAAATGTGGTCACCTCTGGTACTTAGAACTGGGCTGCCATCAAATCTAGCTGTAAGCCTGCCTTTACATCATTATTTCAGTGAATGACTAACCCAAAAGCTCTTATTGGATTTAATGTTTAACATTAACAATGTTAAACATTTAACAGCAACAACAAAAAAGGCAACAGGTCACTTCATTCTTGCTTCCAGTTGAACTAATTATCTGTTATGCTCTTCCTAGGCACTGCCAGTCACCTCTTCCTAAAGGGTCCACACCTGCTTCTTGCAAGCAGTCCAAGTATTAAGTGCAGTACACAAGCCTAGAGCCAGGTCTAAATCCCCTAAGTGACTAGGGAGACTACTTACTTTATTAAAACCAACTTTCAAGATAGATCATTGCAGCAAGCCTGCCACTGTATAATAATTCATAGGAAGATGTGGTTTACTGCCTACCCAGCCATCCACCAAGCAGTCTATTACATGTGGATCTGTTTGCTGTTCCTATGGGTTATCGAGCCAAACGGGTCCAGGCAGCAGCTAGACTCCTTTTTCAGCTCTGCCTCACTAGGACAGACTCCAAACCCAGGCTTTTTATTTAACCACCTTCCTAGAAAACTTCTCCCTGTGATTTATTAAATTTGTAATACACCTAATAAAATACATGTTTTTATATTTTTGCTTCATACATTTAATACAGTATCAGAAAAACCTGTAACCCCAGCATAACAGTAGGATCTCTTAAACTGCATTCACTAAATACCCAAATTATAAACATACATTAAACTAGTTATGAAATGTACCTTCTCTTTGCCTGAATTCGCCCCTATGTGGCTGGCCTGTTTCAGGCTGGACGGAGTCCTCTCACAACTCCTCTTTACTCGTGGTACCAAGGAGCTTGCTCTAGTGTGGGGCACAAACTGCTTTACCAAATTAACAACAACACGAAGTTTCTAATCCACCAGTTACGCTTCCCTTCCCTCCCCTCCTGCCCCGGTCAGTACTTCATATCTCTGATACCTAGAAAGATCATTATGCTTTCCTGTGTAAGTACCTTTTTGTGGCCTCTCAAGAGGCACACTAAGCACCACAGAAACTTGCAGAAAGCTGCCACAAAGGCCAACCAGTGCTGGTTCCTCCTTCCTACCATCAGTTTAGCACACTTAGTTTCTGACATCTGTTATGATTCATTGGCTTGTGCTTTAAAACACACAGGATTTCAGGTTATTGGTCATCTATATACAGGGCATACCACATGAGCTTTCAAAACCAGGAGTAAACACAATCAGATTACAAATATAGATGCTCAAGATGAACCATTGTGAAGCTGCAAACCATTTGCTTGTACCGAGTGAGAGTGTTATGAAGGGCAGCATCTCTGCAGAATGCATGCCCAGCCTCAAACTATGGTGACAACCTTACAGGCAATCCTTTACAGAGGCCAGGCTGACCAGGCAGTAGCTGTTAGAGATCTGTTACCTGATGCTATGAAATATTATTTCCGAATTACAGCAGCAGCCACTTGTGCTGTGGGTAACTATAAAATTTCCACTTAATGCATGTTAATTGGATTATTATTTTAAAGACATGCTCACTGCCCCCACATTAATAACAAATGAGTTCTCTCTAATTATTATTAGAGTAACTCCCATACAAATTAATGATTAGGCCATTAAGACAGTGCAGCTGAATTGCCATTAATTTTCACATTTGAGCGAATTAGCTAATAAAATGACATTATAAAAGGAAATTCCTTTATGTATTAGTGAATTCCTTCACTCATACCAAAGACATAAAACAAATGTCTGTTAAGCACTTTTTCTTTTTAATAAATGTTAAACTGAAATTATTCATTATAATCCGGAAAAAACTGACTACAAAAAGCTGCATTTTTAAGTTTTGTGTATTTGTAGATAGTGCTAAAGTGCAATTTTTTTAACCTCTACTGGTACAGCATAGTATAACACAGACAGTCACAGACCTAATATCATCAGAATAACTCAAAATTTTAGAAATACTTCTTCTACATCCAACAGCACCAAATAATGGATGTCATGTGATAGCTGTTGCAGGATTTTCTACATGTCTAGGACTTCTAAATCAACACAAACTACATTTTTCAAAGGGATGTAACCTAATCAGCATTTACAGTGTATTAAGATTATACTACTGCACATTTATGAATAAAGGATTGAGTTTCTAAATTTGCATGAATACATTATAATAAAGATAGAAAACCTCTTCCTTGCTAGGCACCACACACACCTTTCTGACACAGTTGGTAGTCATTTACACATTCTGTAGTCATTCAATAATTCAAAAAAACCAAAACACAGCTTACAGCTTCATTTCATATAGCTCACAGCCGTATGTCTGGCCCCCAGGCTACTCATATCTCCTTCCAACTGAACTTTCCTACCCTCCTAATCACAGACATTTGAAAGTGTAATGCACTGATAGAAATGGGAGACCTTTCCCTCCACCACCCCCCACCTTCAACCCAATTCTTTCTAATCTCAGTTTTAGATCATGATTTGTATATTCTGAACATAGTTGCTAACGTTACTTTACTGAGGACTCCTTATTATCTTTACATTTCTATGTTATGAAAATTAGAACTTGCCAGAAATATGCAGTTGCACTGCAGAAACCAATATCCATTAATTTTCTAGGCAGAATACCCATGAACTAGAACATATAAAAGATGCATAGCTCTGTATATGATTACTACGCACTTTGGTGTAGAGGGAGTAAAGATCTCCCTGGCATTAATTTAAATGATCATATTGCTCACAGTAGCAAAACTACATCATTTGCTATTAATACCCTTAACATTGATATTAAAATCACCCAACTGATGTAACTGAAAATGTTCAGTAGCTCTTTCAAGAATGAAGAGTAGCAGTGGTCAACATCTTCTACTGCTTTTCAAAAAGATATGTTTATATGTGGATTACCTAGTAATGTGATTTCGGTTTAGCACATTATTCATATGCATGTGTAACTGTAGCCAAATGGGTAAATCAGTGAACTTATGCACGGTTTATTAGATCTAGCATGCTCAGCAGTTTGCAAGACCAAGAATTAAATGTGTAGACTATCTTCCTAACTAGTCACCACAGCAGTAGAATAATAGACGTACTTTATACACCCAACTGGGTACAAGAAAAGCAGAAAAAAACCCACACAACGTTAAATGGAAAAATGTAAGTGCTCTTATTTGAGTGACACACTGGAATACATTCAAACCATGCAGTGGCAACTGCAGTTTAGTCCATTGACTCACATGTTTAAGAAAGGCACCTCAGAAGACTGTCTAACCTACCTGAAGCCCTCAAGGAGTTTAGATGAATGCTAAAGAAAAACATCTGTTTTGTTACTGTTTGGTTACAGTTACTACTTCAAGGTTTTATTTCTTCCCTTTCCAGAGGGCATTGGCTGAAATACACTGCAAGTTCCATACTCTTTTAGCCACACAGCTACAGCAGCTTTTTCTGCTATTCTTCATGATCTGAGCGAAACAAGCTTGGGAACTCTGGTCCAAGTACAACCTAAACACTCAAACCTACAAATAAGTCAAAGCAACAGCAGCTCTTAATCATTGTAACTTCCTTTCTCCATCTGGAAAGAAGTAACAGTCACTTCTACATTAAGCAAGTCTTTCACATCACTAGGTGTAACACACTTTACTGCTTCACTATGCACTATAGTGGAAAAGCTGAAAAGCATCAAACATGGTCCGTGGGGCAAAAGGGTGGGAAGAGGCGGTCGCGCAGCTCCTAGCTGCTGCGGCGCGCAATGGCTCTGAGGCGATCGCTGAGGGAGGCGGCCTCTTCCTGCCCGCCGGAAAACTTGAGGGGAGACGCTTCTCCTCAGCCCGGGTGTGCGTGCTGCTATGGTAGGAAGGATCTGAGTTGAGATGCAAGCCTGCCAGGGGATGCTGGAACCATGTCAGAGAGGTTCCTTGAAAGTAATACAGCCTGCTTGTTCACAAACTACCAGTGTAGGTTATTGAGCCTCTCTTCAATCTTGGTCAAACAGGGCTAATTAAAAAGCAGAGTTGACTAAGGCTTATTTTTCAGAGAACTGTTTCATATATTTTTCTTTTTAATGTAAGCATATGATAGTGAGCTTTTACAATGCAAGAACAGTATAAAAGTTTATAAATTCCACCAATTACTGTATATTATTGCCATCTTATTGCTAGTTATACCTTGACTGTAGAATTAAGTATATGATCTAAATGAGCTTTTGTCTGCAATTGTTCAATGTTATTTGATGTCATGACAGCACTCAAACTCTATATCCTGGTGGGAAAAGTTGATCTGACCATGGAAGAGGTCCAGTTTTGCTTTGCTCAAAATTCCTCCTACTTGGCTTAGAAATGTTGGCTCTTGTGAATGAAAATGTCCCACACCTGGGTTGTGGGATTTCTCACTATCATTGCCTTTAATGCAAGCCCTGTAAAACCATCCTTTTTTATAGAGAAATAGAAGTATATTTATATACGAAATAATATTTCTTTTTAATTTAGTAGTGTAGTAGCTTGCATTATGTTTTCACCTTTCATCTCTGGATTGTAAAACTTAGTTTTATACTCTGCATCTGAAACATTAACAAGAACTGCTAAGATGGTAGGAACAAGTATCTGGAAATGTGACAAGTTGGTTTTTATGGGCTTAATTGTATCATAGCTAAAGGAAGGCAACTGTGTTTCTGATTGTCACCTGATAGGAACTGGGTTCTGTAGCCAGGAGGAAAAGTCTGCTTTGATGGTTTTGTAGGCTTTATACCACACAGGAGACTGGATGCAGCAGGTCACCATTTGATATATGTGTATGATTCTTCTACAGACGTTCTTATGCAAAACTTACATTAAAAAAAATTAAACCTCTTGGATCATAGAGAGTGGGAAACTAGATGCTCTTGGTTAAGAAGTGCCATCTAACCTAACTACTCAGTTTTTATAATGCAACTTTATTTATATGAACAAATTCTGGCCTAATCAGTAGCTAGTTGCTGTTTTGAGCTTATTCAAGTGTGTAAGGCCATATCATCTTCCCGATTTCACTGTACTGTCCTTCTCAAACTTGGCCTAGCTTTCAGAAATTAGTTTCCTTTTGGCTTCACAGTCGTGATAACCACTGAAGCATGAGTCCTTAGCCAGTAATGAAGTTGTAGTCAGAACACTTCTGCAAAAAAGCATGATTACACTTATTTGGTGTCAAAGGAATCCCTTATGTTCCATGGGATGGTGCATGACTAGGAGAGCTTGCAGCTGATTTAGGTAGGATTTTTGTCAAGCTGGGCAAAATGCCATTTTCCCCCCTTGATCTTATTACTTAAAGGGGTCAAATTTATTTGCTAAAATGTTCCATAATTTTTCTAGAAGCAGCAGCACAGCAGGAGTGTACGCACCTCAATAGCTTAATTGGTTTTAAGGAAATGTAAACATGCTATACAGGTGTGCTGCTTTCAGCAGGGATAGAGTTAATTTCCTTCCTAGTAGCTGGTACAGTGCTGTGCTTTGGATTTAGGGTGAGAACAAAATTGATAAGGCACCGATGTTTTAGTTGTTGCTAGATAATGCTTACACTAGCCAAGGACTTTCTAGTTTATTCCATACCATGGGACGTCATGCTCAGTACATAAACTGGGGGAAGCTGGGCGGGGGGGGGCCACTGCTCGGGGACTGGCTGGGCATCGGTCGGCGGGTGGTGAGCAATTGTACTGTACATCACTTGCTTTGTGTATTGTTATTATTATCATATTATTATTATTATTATCATTTTATTTCAATTATTAAACTGTTTTTATCTCAACCCACAAGTTTTTCTCACTTGTGCTTTTCCAATTCTCTCCCCCATCCCACCGGGTGGGGGGGAGTGAGCGAGCGGCTGCATGGTGCTTAGTTGCCAACTGAGGTTAAACCGCGACAACAGGAATGTTAGGTAAGCTTAAACAGGTTAAGTTCCCTTTTTAGTAACTCTCCTGTATTTTTAGAGTGCTACATGAATAATTTGCAAAAGGTACTCATCTTGTGATGTAGAAGATACCCCTATTCTAGAGGTAGAGTACAGAAAGCCTAAAGTAGCACAGGAACCTTCTTCCATGAGAGTATGTAAGGCAGTGGGCCATCCATATGCTCACATGATCAGGCCCTGTGTGGATCTTGCATATGAGTTGCAGGAGACCTGTTGACTTTATGGTTGGAGTCTTTCTGGTTTAGACATCTCTGTCACCAGGTGGAGAAGGTAAGAGGAGCCCCTCCAATAGACACAGCTGTTCACCTCACCATGAAGAAGCTTCTAGAATAAAATGAATCTGTATATCAAATGCACCTTTGAGCCTGAACTAGTTGTTACTGCAATACTGAATTAACTTTTTTGATGGTCAAGGCAAAACTGTGTAATTCTAGACCTATGTTCTATAAAAATCTTTCTTGCTTTCCAGATGGTAACTACTTTCTTCTACTGAAACTAGTTTCTTCTATATCTCCTTACTCCCACAACCAAGCAGTTACATTAATTTAACATTCAGATGTTC
>NW_008823915.1:1057947-1064055 GCF_000699105.1 Pygoscelis adeliae
GTTAAAGTTGCTCTGGCAGTGTCAGCTTAACTGCTTTGCTTGTTCTGTATGTTTTTAGACCTGTTTGGCTATTTATGTCTACTATGAGTGAAGAACAACAGCTCTCTTTGGAGCCTAAAATAAGTGGGGGAAAAATAGCGTGTGAACTATTCTGTACTCCTGTATGATTAAGATCAAATTTCTTATCCAGATCTGCCTTACAACAGTGCTTTTCTACTCAAAATTCAATATTGCTTATAATAAAGCAGTGTCATGAGAAATAAGTGACCCCTCTTAACCATAACTTGCATCTAAATAAACATCCTAATATCAAAGTCTTCCTTAGATGGGGAATGGAAGAGGTTGTCTGGAAAATGCTGACTTCTTACTGATGACCACTTTGTTCTGCAGCAAACAGTAGATGGCTGCACAGTTGGAGGGCTATTGTCTGCCTTCAGAATTGCATTGTTTGTGGGAGCTCATCTCTGGTATTTTGCAGCTGATGTTAGAACGTGCATCTGCCCTGTTCAGGCAGTGAGGAAATGCAGAATCCTGCTGGGAAGAAGAGGGTGGGGGGCAGGAAGGGGCTCAAAGCAAACCTACTGTGGAAGTCTTTTCCTTTTTCCATTCGTTGAAAAGGAAACACGGGAAGACTGTCTTATCTTCTTAAACTCGAACTCTAAATTAGTACTGAGAGCTGGATGAGCTGAAGAGCCCTCTTTCAGCATCCCATCTTCAATAAAGGCTTGCATTTGGTATAATTGTTACTTTGGTATAAATTGTTAATTTCCTTCTCACTTACCCTCTCCTAATCAAAGTCAGCATCCAGCCATGGCACAGCTGAGGAAACAATCAAGAGCTGCTGCAAGTAGAGACTAGTTAGGCCCCTACTGCTATAACCTGCATGACCCACTGCAGCTAGAGCTTTGCAGAAATTTTGTGGCTGCCTTGATACAGAATTTTGTAATTTGATGGTATTTCTGTATCTATTGTTAGACTACCATGCCTCATGTGCACCTAGAAGAACGATAAATGAAAAAACCCTCAATGAGGAGCAAAAGCATCAGACTCCAGGGAGTAAAAAGCAATGTGTTCTGTGCAAAATAGTAAATGTGTTTTATTTCAGATTTCTAAAAGCCAGTGTGGTGGAGGAAAAGTAGGGGTTCTACGGGGAGAACTAGAGGTCTATGCATCACCCATGACGTTTCCCCAGAGCTATGGAAAGGAGAGTAGAAGGAGGTATACAGTGGTCCTACCAACAGACAGGAAGTTTGTAATCTACTCTGATGCTGCCTTTCCCACAGTTAAGATTTTCTCCTATATTGCTAATGAATTAAGTGATTCATAAGTCTGGGAAGGAGGAAAAAAAAAACCTTTGATTTATTTGAAGATTGGTAGATCAAGCTTGAAAATTCATTGCTATTGAAACATTAATGCAACTGAAACTACAGCGTTTTAGAATGAGGTAGTCATAAGTAAATGCCTTGTTTTGTAAAGGTATTTCTCAGAAGGGTTCTCCAGCATTTAAAAATAAAAAGGCTAAGTCTGGGTTTGGTGAATCTATATTTAGCTGCATTTAATCTGTTTTGCAACAGAGTTGCCTCAATTAAAGAATGTATCTTTTACTGTGCTAACATATGGTATGATTATTTTAAACTCAGACTGAAACTATCAGGAATAGGAGCCTGACTTCATATCCCTAATGGGCTCTGAGCTTCTGAATCACTTGTCTCAGACTGCAAATCCATTGGTGTATAACCTCAATGACTATTTCAGCTTTTTTGTAGAAGTTCTATGTAATGTAAAACACATTTGTTGGAGTTTAACTTTTCATAGTAAGAATCTTACATGCTTGAAACGGACACGCCTAGGGCCTTGTTTTAACCATTTAAGTGTGAAAGTTTGAAGAAAAATACTTTGAAATACTCACAGGCCCCCCTGGATTGGGGCCGTAGGCATCTGCTGTTATTAATAATGATATTTGCTTCAGCATTTTAACTAATTCTTTCAGAGAACCACCAGATATCCAGGTCTTCCAATGTGATCTCAGTCTTATGTGAGTGGTTAGCATGTAATAGTTCTGTAGTTCCAAGGTATTTTTAATTTAGTGCTAAAGGTACCATGAGGTATTATAGGGCAAAATAAGTCCCTTTCTTGATCCTGGTCAAGGCCTCTAAAGTGAGGGCACCAGTAGGTGACAAAATATATTTTGATAATTTGAAAATTCCTGTCAGAATTTGTGTAATGTTGTAAGAATTTAATTTGAAGTCTGAACTACTTAAGGATTCTGTGCTTGTAAACAGTTTTCCTAGCAAGATCATACAGCAAATATTCTCTCTTGTCTGAAAGCTAAAGCAGCTTTCCCATTGTCCTTGTCAATTTTATGAAAAGCAGGAGATTGAATTACAGTCTGTATATTCCGTTTCAGGGACTGTCCCAATTCTTGGAAACCTTTTGCTGAAGACTTGGTACATACTGACATAGCAAGTGCCAGCCTGAGAGGATTGGGCAGCTTGACCCTAGCATGGCTTAATGGTGACTTTCCATAATGGATTTGTGGGAGGGGATTTAAGTACAGAATTCTAATCTGGGAAAATTTGTCTTAAGGGCTAGCAAAATTGCCAGTAGTTGGCAGTTATCGAAATCAGATCAGCTTCACAGTCAAATGGCTATCTGTGGAAAGAAAAAGGCAAGCTGCTGCAGAAGTGGCTTTGTGGGTAAGTGCCGCTTTCTCTGGGCTTTGGCTTTTACTCACAGAAATGTTGGCCAACTTTTAAGCTTTTTAGAGATTATTTTGAATTTGAGATGTGGCAGAGCTAAGTTCAGTGCTCCCAAGTTGAGGAGAAACAGAAAAATTCTTTAGAATCATAGAATCGTTTAGGTTGGAAAAGACCTTTAAGATCAAGGCCAACAGCTAACCCAGCACTGCCAAGTCCACCACTAAACCATGTCCCTAAGCACCACATCCACACGTCTTTTAAATACCTCCAGGGATGGTGACTCAACTACTTCCCTGGGCAGTCTGTTCCAATGCTTGGCAACCCTTTCAGTGAAGAAATGTTTCCTAATATCCAATCTAAACCTCCCCTGGTGCAACTTGAGGCTGTTTCCTCTTGTCCTGGCACTTGTTACTTGGGAGAAGAGACCTACATGTATTATATATTTTCTTGTATTAACTGCTCCTTAAACATTGGGCTAGGATGTTTGTACTCAGTATAAATAAGCTATGATTTGGCTGGCACCTCTATATGCAAGTACAGTATAAGTATTAGCAAACTCTTTTTCTCGACCAGAAATAAAAAAAAAATAAAGAAAGAAAAAAGCATGGAGCTCACATCTTAAAGAAGGATAAAATTGAATAATAAGGGAATGGAATTTTTTTCAACTTTAGAGTAGAACATGAAATATTAGCTGCCTTCCCTCTGAGAACTGCATTAAAGTCTGGTCTGCTCTTGCATCCAATCCATCTTAGTTGCTGCATTCTTTCTGGAATTTTTCTATTCTATTCTAAGAATCTTGCAGTTGTCTTAAATGATATTGCCTGCATGTCTTTGTTACATTGGTGAGAAAAGGAGATAATGCTTGAGAAAAGAGTGTTCAGGATGTTCGTTTGCAACAGCATTAAGTCTGTCTTTGACCGTACCGGAGCAAACAAATTCTGTTAGACTGGTTTGTAGTACACTGTATTACAAAATTCATACCTTTATTTTAAGTGTACAAGTAAATGTCTTGTTTGAGGCAGATGTTTCTGGGAAGAAAGCTTTTCTGAGAAACAAGGAAAAGCAGGCTTGGGGAATAAAAGGTCAGCTAAAAAGAGTTCCGAGTGCCAGGAATGGGATATTGATTTTTTTTTTTTCTTACCTATGTAAAAATCATTCTTAATGTGTTCTCTCCAACCACTGACAAGGCTTATTCTAATCACTGAAGAAAATGAATGGGAGGCTACCAAAAAGCTGTAATATGGAAAACAGATTCTTTCTTCAGGGAAGAAAAGGTTTTGATTGTGATTAAAGGTGCTTTTACTGACTGAGCTTTCAAGTAGGTGTAATTTCTAATTACTTTAATTATCTCATCAGGATTATAAAGCTGGAGCTATTTTAATCATGTGTATAACTTATAAAATTAATTTTCAAGATTCATTATAAAACTTATAATCAGGAATATAAAGCTATAGTTCCTCTGTAGTTATTATATATAGTTATTTTTCTGACATTAAATTTCATTGACTCCATCTGAAACACTGATAACACAAGCTCATCAGACGAAGAAATCTGTTTATTTTTGGAGAAAAAAAGAAGTCTGTGCTTTATGGCCTTTTAAGGTCATAATGATCCCATTCTGGTTTTGCTACCATAGTGCCACAGAAATTCACCTAGTGGTTCCTGACCCAGACAACTACTTTGCGGTTATATGCCCTCAAAATATTTCGATTTGTAGAGTTTACCTTTATGCATGTTCATGCTGTAAAGTTCACAATGAGGAGGCAGCAGCTGGTTACAGCCTGGCCCCTCTGGAGTTAAATTGTTCCTTGCTGTGTCAGGTGCACTTTCATACCTGTGTTCTGACAA
Organism: Pygoscelis adeliae; assembly: GCF_000699105.1. NCBI lineage: Eukaryota > Metazoa > Chordata > Aves > Sphenisciformes > Spheniscidae > Pygoscelis > Pygoscelis adeliae. Next base: position 1,062,495 of record NW_008823915.1, read on the forward strand.
GTGAGGTTTCTGGGTGTAGTTTAACAGCCTCAAGTTAGTGTAATACTTCCCAAAGACTGTGTAGCTAAATGTAATGACTAGCTGTAGAAGAACCTAGCTAAATGTTAGATTATAAGCAAAGTTTAGTTTCAGCAGGCTAGAGGTAGTGGTTGGGAGACTATGTAACTGGCAGTAAAAGGTGTGGGGAGGGATGTTAAGAAGTACGAAAATTCAAGTCTGACTCTCAGAGCTGTGAAAGTTTAGATGTAAAAAAGATCTGATCTCGTAGAGGCCAGGGAGGAGCTTCAAATAGGTGTTATACGGCACAGAACTTCTTATGCACCTGAAATTCTTGTTGTGCTAATACAGTTGGGTTATGCAGAGAATACCTGACTTTTTTTACCTTTACAGCCAAGACGAAGCAGTTGTGTTACAGAACAGCCTAAACTCCTAACTTAGTCTCTAGTCAGCTAGAACAAATGTGTTCTCATTTTCACAGTAGAGGTTGCTTCTCAGAATTTTAATTTTAAGTATTATGAAGTCTACAATTTGAAGCTTAAAAAACTAGAATATTGCGGTATACTTTAGCTGTTTGTGGTGTCTGGATTTAAGCCCTGATTCTGCTGCTATTTGGTTAAATTGTAAAGAAGTTACTGCCTTCAACAGAGACAGGATTTGTCCTGTATGTAACTGAGAATATTACATTCATACTGAAGATTCTGTAGAAGAACATGCAAGATTTATGTGGATAACTTAAGAATTCATCATGATTAATGACACTTCCAGGAAGAGCAGACAATTTCATTGGTTAGACTGAGACATTCTTAGTCTGCAAGAGTAATTATTGGGGTTTTGCCAATTTTGACTAGATCTGGAGAGCTCTGAGGAAGAAAAACATAAATCCCTGTTTTAATGGAATCCATTGTGTGGCTTGAAGCTGTCTGAATCTTGATGAATTATGTTTGCAAGAAGAGTAAGTGATTCACTGCCAATGCATTACAGAATGTTATATTGATTCTAGTGCTGGCATATAGCATCTATAAAACTTCTCTGTAGGTATGGAAATCTACACTGCAAATGAAGATTTAATAACTGTTATGCAGAAATCACAAGTGAATTAAACTGCTCATAGAAAGATTTTAAATCTCAATTGACTTCTGCTTTCTCCATGGCAGGGTTCATGCTGTCTAGTACTCCAAAATACAAATTAATGTTTCCCCTTTATTACAGTTGGTTCATATCCGTTATAAATTTGCCAAATTATTCTTAAAATGATCTGTCCTGAATACCTGTGGCTTTGGGAAGGAAAGAAATCTGAAATTGCTAGATAAAGCAAAAGCACACAGTTAGATATCCACCCTAAGATGACATTTTCTAATGAGTACAAAACTTTAAGGAACAGTGCTTCTATCCATTTTGGTAATCATGCTGACATATCTGTGGCTTCTTGAAACAATCAGATATAGCCTTACTGCTAATTATTGATTTCACAGCACAAGAAAGGTGCTTCAACAGAGAAGGATAACTTCATTTTTTGTTTTTAAAAGAGGGGGGGGTTGTTTCTCTTTATTTGTAGATACCC
>NW_008823915.1:1064173-1072343 GCF_000699105.1 Pygoscelis adeliae
CCCTTGGCTAAAAATAAACTGCCTGATGTTTGGCATGCATTGGTTCCATTCTGTGCTCTGTTGCAGACTTTTTGTCATTAAGAACATCTTGTCAGGTCTGTGTGACATCTGTTGTATTACAGGAAGATACTGTTCTGCAGCATCTAGTGAAAGAAACATGGGGTTAGTTCTGTGCCCAGATTTCAAATGGGCTGAAGTTTTGCTACAGCAGCAGCCTTCCCGTTCAGGAGCACCATGCAACAAACTCCATAGTCTTAAAGAACCAGAAATGGAAAAAAGTATACTGAAAGGAAACATGGAAGTGATTGATGGAACATGGGTATTGGGTCTGTTAGACATCCCTTGCATGACCTTAGAGATTATGTGATTTTCTACACCCTTTCTTTCTTACCTATTAAACAGAGGTAGGACCCTTCACTGGTTTCTTACATTTCGTATTTAGAGGTTAAACTTCAAGAGGTGCAGAATCTTGCTGCCCACATAGAGCAGTGAGGTTTTAATCTGAGGCATCTGGTTATGTGATATGAATGATAAACAAATAGAGGCTTAGGTGAGCCAATTTGAGGATGCCAGAAAGACTCAAGAACCACTTCCTTCTAAGGTTTGCAGAGTAGAACCCTGTGTGCCTTTGTAAATACACATTTTTCTATATCTATTTTAATACCAGATAAGCTTTATTTCAGCACTTAATATAAAATTAAGTACTATCTGACATTCCTGAAGCTCTGTTCTAGGAAGTGTGCATGCTACTAACAGTAATGCCAGAGGATTACTCATTATTTTTAAGTTAATGCCAAACAAATCCATTACCTGCCAGTTTCTCTTTCTACTTTGTCACTCTTTTATAATGGAAGTCCTCTAATTGTGTGTGTTTATAGACTGAATCTTTTAGTCAATAAATGTTTTTATTGACTTTCAGGGAGTTCAATATTTGGTTAACATTAAAATGACTGGCTTATGGGAGAGCTCTGAGAAGTGACTGAGCCCTATAAAATGGGTAGATAAATGTTTGCGAGCTCTGAAGTGCTGACAGAAAAATATGATGAGAGGTTTAGTCTGCTATGTCTTGACTCTCCTTTCGCCCCTGGTATAAGTCATCTCTCTACCCTGCTTTTTTGTCAAAAGAATAAGGATTTTCAACTCAGTATTTTTCTGTCATTAACTCTTTTGGAGTAAGTGAGTTTAAGTGTGACAATTTGTGATAGTTTGAGAATTAGGTTGTAAAGTTATTAATCTGGGTCACTTTGGGAACCAATAGCTGCAGGATGAACTCTCTCAAATAAGACTGTTCTCTGGAGACAGCATTGATCTAGAATTTCAGCTCAGGGCAAACTATTTGAAGCAACTGTTCCACTGGACAGCAGCAAAAATATTGCTGATTCCTTCCTGCAGGGCATGGTATTTCCAGAAAGCACAAGAAACCAAACTAGAATTTCTAGTGTTATGCTAATGAACTTTCCAGCTTAAATCAACTGAGATAAATGACTGGTGAAGAAACAGCTTAGAAAAATGTATAGCAGATTTGGAAAACAAAATAAAATGGACAGCACTATGTAAAAAGGAGTGTTGAGCTTTCTGAGCAACTTGAATGAAGTTTGGCTATTTTTATATTGAGGGCAACTCATACAGAAGTTAAGGTCTATGTCTGTTCTGTCTTCTACTCTTTCAACAGACTGATTGTGAGTGAGGGAAGCAAGTACTACATTACCAGCCTGCAATATGAAGAGAGAACCATGTAAAAGCAACAAACAGGCTTTGTCTTAGTCTGTGATTTAGCCTGTGTCAGGATGCAAGATGCATCCTTAAACATTTGCATCTTGACAGGTTGTTAAAGAAAAGCTATAGTGTTATAGTTGGCTCAGAAACATGGAATGACAGTAAATAAGGCTTTATAAAGCCTAATGTGAAACTTCATCTAATGGGACTTAAATTTAGAGATGTCAGTTTCTTCAAATTCCACAATTGGAAGGGTCTCTCGGCTGGACTTTACAAAACAGGTCAAAAAATAAACATTAAAAATTAAAATCATTACATAGTGCATGTATGATTTTAATAACATCAAGAACATTAGTATTTTAATGGGGACACATAGGTACTGAAACAATGAGGCCATGAAAAATTGAAGCTACATTATTCAAAATTCAGCAGCACTGCAAAACAAAGTTGCATCAATGTTAATACTGGCTTAGATTATGAATTTCATGAAGTTTAAATAAATTTTCCCAAACTTATTTTGTCTTTTAAAAAAAAATAGAACTAGTGCTCTGAATTGCAAAGCGGTAACGGTTATTTGTGGCCAGGTTAAATCATTTTAGCTTCCTTGATGTGCAGAGGTTGAACATGGTAAGTGACAGCAGCTGTGAACAAAGCATGGGCATGTAAATCTTTAAACCTTTTAAAAATTATTATTAAAAAATGAGCTGTCTCCTTTTCTGTGCAAGTGCAACAGGAAAGGATTGAAGTAAGTGCGTTTTGTCGTAAGAAGATAGTACTGACACTTTCTGGCTGATGGATATTTAACCTTTACTTTGGCCCCTTCAGCATGAACAAGATTAGTCAGGTTCTGTCCTATGACCACCACGTGCCAATATCCACAGTAAAGTAACTCTAAAATCTGCTTAGTTCTTATTTTTTCTGTAAAGTAGATTTTCCTGTCTCACTGTAATTCCAAACACTTCATTTTGTCAGCATTGTTTCTCCAGTGTGGCTACCACAACTCAATGCTGGAAAAAAGATGGACACTTGGAAATTTTGTCATTTCAATATCCCAAGATACCAATGAAAGCCTTGATTTTTTAAAAGATTTTACTATGACTTTCCACTATGTGTCTGCCTGGCATTTGCTGGTATAGGCAACAGTGCTGTACAACTATATTGGTGTATTTAGCACAGTATCTTAAGCTCAAATAACTTAATAAAATTTAACATGAAATAGTAAGTTCTAACTAATGTACAATATTTTGAAGGTTAGTTCTGAACAAATAAATGTTTATTGTTAAGGTACAACTTATTTCATGCATGCTTTGTATATTTTTCCACTTGCTGCTCATGAGGACATATTCAGAAGAACACTTCGAATTGATTTTGTTACTGCCTGTAACCATGGGGAAATAACCTGAGCCAGGACTGTTCTATACAAGCAGTTATGGAAGATTCAGTTGTGTTGCCTTTTTACATTAGATGTTACTGAATTTCCAACCTGTACTTTCTGCTAGAAGCAACATTCAGTGTTCACCAAGTCATTGGAAAGATATGTGGGGCTTAACCATTATGCCGTTACAACCCTGTTCTTGTATGTTTTCAGCATGCCTTACTTAGAGATGAAAGTGAAATATTTTATCCCAATTAGCATGGAAGAGTGATTTTTACATTTGAAGGAAATACTGCAACGTGAATTCTGGCAGTCCCAAGTAATAGCCTGTTTCATCTCAGCCAAGGAAATTCTTTTTTTTTTTTTTTTTTCTATCTTGGCTGCTTTGGTACAGGACAGTGGCAAGGTCAAAAATATCCTGTTAAATATTTGGATTTGGAACCCATGAAGGAAAAATACTACTTCATCCTTTTCTGCACGATGATCTTCAGGAAATTAACTATTGTCTCTTTGTAGCTTTTTTAAACTGGGGCCTTGGCCAATCTACTAAGATAGCTTTTGCACTGGAGACATTTAGTTGGCTTGCTAACTTATAAATTTTCCTTGAACATAATAGATCAGGTATTTTCTTTGACTTCCTGTAAAATCCTCAATGCATCCCGAGTCTAGGCCTCTGTCATTTGGTAAAGTATTGATAGGCCAAATTCAGCAGTTACCACTTAAATAGCAAAGTTCAACTAATCTGAAAATCCTGTGCAGCATTCTGGATATTCTTAATGAGGATTTTTTTCCTCTAGGGATTTGCAGTGCTGATAAAATAGTACTGTTTGTCAGCCATGAGTTGTGTTTTGAATTCTCTGCCAGGGCCCTTTTTTGCTGAATCTCTGGAATGAAACAGCTGAAGAAAATAACTTTGGTTTTAGACCTTATTTTTAAAAAATATTGAGGTACCTGCTTCGCACTGATATCAGTTGGGTCTAAAAGCCTATAATGATATTTTCTAACTATTATTCTAATCAGTTATTTTATACCACTGGATGCCATCAAGGTGTGGAAGAAGATTTCCTGCCTGGCTCCTTTACCTTTGTACTCCTCAGTTGGTAAAAATGGAGACTTGCCAGCTGGAAAGATGTGTCTGAGGTCTTCTCCCAACACAAAGGCTGCTGTTTGTAGAATGGTTTCTTAGGGAAGGAGGGTCTTCGGATGTAGGTTGAAGCAGCTGTTGATGGTTCTTGCAGAATCAATACTCACATAAGGAAGATTGTAATAAACTTAACTTCATGGAATTCTCCCAGTTCCCAAAGAATAAACTTACTATAGCCAAGAATCTTATCTACACATCGGCTTCTCTTACCATTAACGAACAAAACAGTTGCCTGAGTCTAAGCAGAGAATATTGCTTTTCAGGTAGCTGTGGTGGTGCCACAGACAATGAACAGGATAACTGAGAACAGAGCTTAAAAAGAAAATCGCCGTGTAACAAGCCACTGTACCAAGAGTTGTCACACTCCGTGCTTGAAATAAGGATTTAATTTAAACTTAATGAGTTTCTTGCATGCTAGTTAAAACTAAATTGATTAGAAATATATGTTTTGGTTTAACAACTGTGCTGCAGGAGAAGCATTTATTATATAGCTGTTGAAGTGACTGTTTTCTCGATCAATTGGTATTTCATGTTCAATAATAAAAATGGATGTAATCTAAATGCAGAATCCATCCTACTTAGGATTCAAAATTAAATGCTTTCCAAAAATGTTTATCAGAATTTTCCATTGTGGCTAATTTGATCAAATGGTAAGATTTTTCTCCCCTCACCTGTGTCTGCAGCAGATAAAATTGTGGGAGGAATATGTTGCTTAATTAACCCTGTAATTCTTACATCTGTGTTAATTAGCATCTAAATTAGGGTTTCTTGTGTATTATATGCTTGGTGCTGTAGTCTGTTCTATGCAATTTATTCCTCTGCAGCTAAGATATTTCTGCTTGCTTAAATGGTTTGATTGTTTTGATATGAAAGTATTAAATTTTTCCTCTGCCTTACATGCACCTCCCAGTGTACTAGTTACATAACATTTCACCTGATAAATAGTATATCTGAGTGTTCAGAGAATGAACAAGATCCCAATTGCTCTGGGTATGTATCTGAACAAGCTTGGAATCCTGATTTGATCACCATATGCATTACAGTGAATGAGACCCAGATCCAGTTGCAGTTGGTAAGATTTAAATGTGCACAAATGTTTTCTTGATTTGGATGCCTTAGTCTGGATATATTTAGTCATTCAAACCTGCAATCTCTACTTACTCATGAGCTATCAATTTAATTATGATCTGCAGAAAAGTTGACTGGAATATGGCTGGATTCTTCAGGAACATCTCTATTCATAATAGAGATGAGAAAAAAAATGAAGACATTCAAAAAATTGGGTTACAACTTTCCCATCATATCAGAGTGTGAAAGCTACAGGTGAAGGTTTCTGACACCAGGACACCATCATAGAGAGGTACAGCCTTTGACCTCCTTCATTAATTTAATCTAAGCTTCCTATCACCCCTCTGATGGATAGTTTGGAGATGTCCAAGTTAAAAGGGTTAAATAAAAATCAGAGTGGCGTATAGAACAGAATTGTATGATGTGGTTTGAATTTCCATGAAGAATCTTTGCTCCGAAGGGAAATAACAATTTGAAAACCTCTGCGTTGTGAATGTAGGATCCAAGCACCTTAGACTCTGTTGCTCTTAGTTGGATGGCTGTAAAGAATTCAGTTGGTCACTGAAATGCAGAAAGTCTCCAATTTTTCTGGGGTGTGCAGTACTTGGTTAGGGTAGTGTCTTGTAAAATCTGGTTTATTCTGTTGTTTATGGCAGCCAGATCAATATATCTGTAGAAATTAAGGCTCTTATTTCTCCTTTCTGGAACAAGGCTCTTTTTAATATATAGCAGTAAGTTGTTAAAATTCCAAACTCGGAACTGAGTGATATGCAGTGTCCCTGTAGGCAGTCTGTAGCAAGTCATGAAGTCTGTATGCTAAATTAGTGCCTCTGAGAGGTATGGAAGAATTGTTTTGGGAGAAGGATTTGAATGTTGAGTGGGGCAGTTTTGGTATTTGTCATGTACTCCTTGCCTAGAATGGCTTAACACAATTCCCTTCTGTAAGTTAACTTAGTTTAGCATATGAGTTCAGGCACAGCATGCTGAGCACTTGCAGGAAGATGCAACTCCTCTAGAGTTGAAGAGGGAATGGGAGGGAGACAGGAAGACTTTCACTCTGAGGGAAGTGAAGGTGTGTTATCAACTATTGGAAATTCAGGGCAGGACTGTTAAACCACAGGAATGCCTGCTTGGTTACAAGGTCTGTGTTTGGGTCCTTCCTGCTATATCCTTACCATGCAGCATTTAACTAGTATTTACTCTGGATTTTTAGAAACTCATACAGCAGTGTCTTTTTGCCACCTACTTCCTAAAGCTGAGGCACTTGCAGCTAGCCATCAACTTCAATTAAAACATTTAAGACAGCCTATATGAGACATCTAAACTTTTGTTTTCTATGGTATCTTACTATCTATGCTACTGAATTTCCGGAAACAGAGCATTTTGCCTAGAAATAGCTTGGTTCAAAGGAGGACTGAAAGAGTGCTTTCTTGACGAGCTCATCCTACTTTAGGAGTACTGTTTGGAAATTTGTTACTTAATTATATGCTGAGAAATTTCCATCTCAAAGACAATTCTGTCGCGCTGTTGTCCTTTCTAAAACCAATATGCTTCTGAAGAGTAATAGCAGATATTGGAGTCTTGCAAACATCCTTGTTAGACCCATAAACTATCAGATCATGAAAACTCTTCTTTGGCTTGGTTTTGGTCAGTGGAATCTGTTAGCAAATTTTCCTAAATCTCCTTGGAACTCATGGCAGACAAAAAGAAATAGCTTTTATTCAAGCTAGTGCTTGAAATTTTGCCGTATGCATAAACGAATGCTCCTTATTATAATGTATTGCACTGATATAAAGCCAGTCTGAAGAAAGTGCTTAATTCAAAGAACTTGTAAATCAAATGCTCGTTATGGCTCTGAGGAGTACCTTTAAAGATGGCCAGCCCACACAGTTTGCAATCTCTGGCTCTTCATAAGTAGATACTAAAAAAGGTAGGAATTAAAATGTTAAGCACAAGCTGAGAAATGTGGCTTTTAATCTTTTTTCATTCCAAACAATGTGTCAGTTTCAGGTCAAACTTAACTGTGATGAACAGTTTCCCTGCTCATCACGAGGAAAAATCTTTTTCATAGAGGCTTCTGAAAACAGCTTAAGAATTATTTCACAAGTAAAATAGCTGTTTTCAGAGCATGCTTCAGAATCAGGAAAGCTGAATCTGTGTTCTGGGTCTCCAGCAATGAGAAGGCACAGCTGTGATTTGCATTAGTAGAGTGGTTTTATGAGTTACAGGATTTCATGCATAGAGGTCCATGACCAGAAGCCTCTACAGTTAATTCTTAGGAGCTTACCATGAGTGTATAGTTTTAAAGTTGCTCTTAGTTGGATGGCTGTAAAGAATTCAGTTGGTCACTGAAATGCAGAAAGTCTCCAATTTTTCTGGGGTGTGCAGTACTTGGTTAGGGTAGTGTCTTGTAAAATCTGGTTTATTCTGTTGTTTATGGCAGCCAGATCAATATATCTGTAGAAATTAAGGCTCTTATTTCTCCTTTCTGGAACAAGGCTCTTTTTAATATATAGCAGTAAGTTGTTAAAATTCCAAACTCGGAACTGAGTGATATGCAGTGTCCCTGTAGGCAGTCTGTAGCAAGTCATGAAGTCTGTATGCTAAATTAGTGCCTCTGAGAGGTATGGAAGAATTGTTTTGGGAGAAGGATTTGAATGTTGAGTGGGGCAGTTTTGGTATTTGTCATGTACTCCTTGCCTAGAATGGCTTAACACAATTCCCTTCTGTAAGTTAACTTAGTTTAGCATATGAGTTCAGGCACAGCATGCTGAGCACTTGCAGGAAGATGCAACTCCTCTAGAGTTGAAGAGGGAATGGGAGGGAGACAGGAAGACTTTCACTCTGAGGGAGGTGAAGGTGTGTTA
>NW_008823915.1:1072407-1119436 GCF_000699105.1 Pygoscelis adeliae
GTTTGGGTCCTTCCTGCTATATCCTTACCATGCAGCATTTAACTAGTATTTACTCTGGATTTTTAGAAACTCATACAGCAGTGCCTTTTTGCCACCTACTTCCTAAAGCTGAGGCACTTGCAGCTAGCCATCAACTTCAATTAAAACATTTAAGACAGCCTATATGAGACATCTAAACTTTTGTTTTCTATGGTATCTTACTATCTATGCTACTGAATTTCCGGAAACAGAGCATTTTGCCTAGAAATAGCTTGGTTCAAAGGAGGACTGAAAGAGTGCTTTCTTGACGAGCTCATCCTACTTTAGGAGTACTGTTTGGAAATTTGTTACTTAATTATATGCTGAGAAATTTCCATCTCAAAGACAATTCTGTCACGCTGTTGTCCTTTCTAAAACCAATATGCTTCTGAAGAGTAATAGCAGATATTGGAGTCTTGCAAACATCCTTGTTAGACCCATAAACTATCAGATCATGAAAACTCTTCTTTGGCTTGGTTTTGGTCAGTGGAATCTGTTAGCAAATTTTCCTAAATCTCCTTGGAACTCATGGCAGACAAAAACAAATAGCTTTTATTCAAGCTAGTGCTTGAAATTTTGCCGTATGCATAAACGAATGCTCCTTATTATAATGTATTGCACTGATATAAAGCCAGTCTGAAGAAAGTGCTTAATTCAAAGAACTTGTAAATCAAATGCTCGTTATGGCTCTGAGGAGTACCTTTAAAGATGGCCAGCCCACACAGTTTGCAATCTCTGGCTCTTCATAAGTAGATACTAAAAAAGGTAGGAATTAAAATGTTAAGCACAAGCTGAGAAATGTGGCTTTTAATCTTTTTTCATTCCAAACAATGTGTCAGTTTCAGGTCAAACTTAACTGTGATGAACAGTTTCCCTGCTCATCACGAGGAAAAATCTTTTTCATAGAGGCTTCTGAAAACAGCTTAAGAATTATTTCACAAGTAAAATAGCTGTTTTCAGAGCATGCTTCAGAATCAGGAAAGCTGAATCTGTGTTCTGGGTCTCCAGCAATGAGAAGGCACAGCTGTGATTTGCATTAGTAGAGTGGTTTTATGAGTTACAGGATTTCATGCATAGAGGTCCATGACCAGAAGCCTCTACAGTTAATTCTTAGGAGCTTACCATGAGTGTACAGTTTTCAAACCACGAACTTTCAGACTGATTAAATTGAGCTCATTGTATTGTCATCTTGCAACCATCTGTGCTGGTTTTGGCTGGGATAGAGTTAATTTTCTTCATAGTAACTAGTGTGGGACTATGTTTTGGATTTGTGCTGAAAACAGTGTTGATAATACAGGAATGTTTTCCTTACTGCTGAGCAGTGCTTACACAGAGTCAAGGCCTCTTCTGCTTCTCACACCATCCCACCAGCGAGTAGGCTGGGGGTGCACAAGAAGTTGGGAGGGGACACAGCTGGGACAGCTGACCCCAACTCACCAAAGGGATATTCCATACCATAAGAAGGAAGTGGGAAGATGTTCAGAGTGATGGCGTTTGTCTTCCCAAGTAACCGTTACGTGTGATGGAGCCCTGCTTTCCTGGAGAGGGCTGAGTGATGGAGCCCTGCTTTCCTGGAGACGGCTGAACACCTGCCTGCCCATGGGAAGTAGTAAACAAATTCCTTGTTTTGTCCTGCTTGTGTGCGCGGCTTTTGCTTTACCTATTGAACTGTCTTTATCTCAACCCACGAGTTTTCTCACTTTTACCCTTCTGATTCTCTCCCCCATCCCACTGCGGGGGAGTGAGCGAGTGGCTGTGTGGTGCTCAGTTGCTGGCTGGGATTAAACCATGACACATGACTAGAAGCCTCTACAGTCAATTCTTAGGAGCTTACCATGAATGTATAGTTTTCAAACCATAAACCTTCAAACTGATTAAATTGAGCTCAGTATATTGTCATCTTGCAACAGAGATTTTTTTTTTTTTGGCTTGTTGATGCTGCAATAGCAAAAAAAAAAAAAAAAAAAGCCACAACTTTGCAAAGACACTGAAAAGTCTAAAACAGTGCTCATATGGAGTTAAAACTATTTCCTTATTGTATCTGTGAAAAATATCCTTTCCTAATGCATTAGTCATTATGAACACCTTAACTCTGGATGACATCAGACCAACTGAGAAGCAATTTGATGAAAGTATTGTCTAGGAAACCACAGACTATTCCCCTTAATCACTGAAATGAACTAAGCTAGCAGACAAATATTCAACACAGGTATTTTATCCACTTTTCTGTAACTGATCAAAACCAAGCTGTGAAGCATGGGAAAACTGAAATTAATCTATTGTGCAGGAAATCTGTGCACAGTATGAAAATAGATGTGCGTGTGTGTATGCACAGCACTACTGACATACTTACTATTCTTGAGGTTGACAGAATTGCTTATTACTGCTGAGACTTCCTATTGTGAACAATTAAAGATAAGGTCTTTGCCAAAATGTAGCTCTTTGAACTGAATTTTCCATACCTGAGCATCTGCTCGAGTCTGTTTTTTTGTTTCTGAGGCTAAACTTGGCAACCTTACTGGTTTTGTAATGTAGTGCAGAGGAGCGAGGAGAGATGCACGTGATGGGAGGACAGAAGAGGAAGGTGAGCAGGGAGAAACAGCTAATGGAGTAGTGTCTAGACTAAGTCATTGAACTGTTCATTCAGACTTGGGGGAGCAAGCTGTGGATCCAAAACATGGCAGATCTATTCTGACTTCTGCAACTTAGTTCTGGTTTAGATTGTGTGTGTCTGCTCAAGGGGGCTATAAAGCCACCAGAAATGCAGAGCTAAATGTTCTTGCCAGTGTGAGGGAAATCCCAGATGGTGAACAGCTGGCTGAGATGATGCCCCAGGTTTTGCTTCCTTTTCAGAGAGATGCTAGAGGGTTGTTACCAGCTGTTGTCACTGGGAGCAGCTGACAAAATGTATTTCAACTCATATTTTTAGCTTTGCCCTGAACATAGCTTAGTTGGATGCAAGGATCAGGTTCACCTCCTCTCTCGGCATTTTCATTGTGACTGTGAATCGCAATATACTCCATTCATTACAGAATGAGAAAATGTGCATTGTTGATTTCTAATACAGAAGTTACTATGCCAGAGCTTTAGCAGGGATAAATTGCTGTGGTACTAGTGAGTCAGGTTGCATCAGCATATGTATGTCACTGCTTAAGTCAGATAAATTGACTAAAGTAAAAAAGCCAAAGTGAAGGATAGTGGGATACAGGTAGAAACTTGACCATTTCTGCATAAAGTGATCTTTTGCACACTGGTTCACCATGGTTTTGGTGTAGCAGCAATGAAGTGAGTGGCCAAGGCTGTTGTAAGTTACTAGCACAATTAGTTCCTCTGTCTTATGTACCTGAGAATCAGAGTATGGTGATAAATTATTCCCTTAAGCAGATTGAACCTAAAATCAATGATGATGAGCCAAAAAAAATTACCTTATGCCTGAAGCTTGAATTAGAAAAGCAGCTTTTCTGGGGGAGCTCCCGTAAGGCAGTGATGCTGAACCACAGGCACTAGTACTGTATTTGGTACTGAATGTTTGGGAAGATAAGAAGGTATAATGCTTTTTAAGGTTGGCACCAGGTACTGTGGTTTCTAGGGAGATATGAGCTTTTGAAGAGTAAAGGGGTATAACTAAAAAAGGCTGATAAATGGTGTTAAAAGGTTTAACTAACAATTGCATCCTGCAGTATTTGGTAGCCTTTATGTTTATAATTTTATTGCAAAGCTGAAGTAAACATGAAAATTACAGTGTGTATCATAAAAAGCATGGACAGCACAATGGTAAAGGACAGAAATGACACAGCATAGCTGGAATGAAAGTTGCCATAAAAATCTGACCCTGTGCAAAGCTTGCCCAGGAGGAAATAACAAAACTGAAATCACTATTACTGTGCAGATTGTTGCCTTATCACATACCGCAGTAGGTAGAATTGACTGTCAAGATTTTGCATACCTTCATATCTTGTTTCCAATATGAGATTGGTCATTTAGACCAGACAGCATTAAATGGCAGCTTAGTTTTCTACTGGGTGAGGATTTGCCCCCCTGAGCATTAGTTTAGATCTAGAACTTTCACAGAGGGTAAAATGAAAGGGGATATACCAGGAGCTGACTTACTTTCTAAGAATAAGAGTGAAATATCCACAAATCTGGTCATAATACCAGGGTGGGAAAGTAAGTAGAAAAATAGAGCTGTAAATCTTTTGGCACTCCTGCCTTTTCACTGTGTAATTACTGTGGTTTGCTGTGTATTGAGCATATTTAGAGGAATCAGATAAGGTGGTTAGTGTTGAGGTTTAGGTATTTAAGTATTACCCAAGGAAAGCTTTGATCTGTTGAGAATTCTTCTGTATTACACCGGGAGTTCTAGAAAGATTCATGATGAAACCCCTGAGCTGAAGCTAAATATACATGCATACTGTAGATGTTTCTCTTGACCACTTCTTGATCCATTTATTAATTAAAGTGATGCGATGTCCTAGGACCTGGCTGATAGCTGTGCATTTTAAAATGACAGTCAGACAGGATTCCAGCAATAGCAATGAGCTATTCAGGCATGCCAAAATACTGCTTAATGGATATCAGTACAATGGCTTATCCACTGGGATTTTGTCTCCTATAGGTTGTACTTCCATAGCTTTCTGAATATAAATGTGTAAAAAGACTTTGGAGAAAAGATGTGGAGATTTTAACAGGGCAATACGCCATTCACTTTTGAAACAAGTGTAGGTGACTCCACAAGGTACAGAACTAATGAACTGGCCAAGCTTTGCTTGATCAACCTAGTAATATAACATTGATTACTGAAGTTTATGTCATTATATTGGTGTAAATGAGAGGAGAATTACCACTTCTTTAAGTAACACTTATCTAGAAATGAGTGTCACTGGATTAAAATCTAATTCGGGAGCTAAAACATTATATTGCAGTGAAACTATTGAGAGAACTACAGAACGGGTTTTCTGTGAAGGCATTTATGATTTGTTATCTTGACTAAAATATGAACAGTCCTATTTACCAGAAAGATATTTTTTTCCCAAGGGTAGAATAATTTAAAAGCTTTAATATTATTGGGAATAGAGACAAAGTCCTCCTTCTAATAGCAAAACTTCATAGCAAAGGAGCTTCCTTGATTTTAATTTTAGGAACTTAGGTGTGTGTCCCTTACTCAAAGCCCTTTTATTTGCTGGTTTTATATACAAGTTAAATTCTGAAGATCATTGGAGACATTGGAGATTATTTTTGATGCCTGTTGAAGCAGTTAAAAAATATTCCATGTATTTAGGTAACACCAGTAGGCTTTCATTTATTTTAAACTGTATATTATACTTAAGTCTTCCAGTAAGCTTTAATTATAAAAGCAAAACTAAAGGAAGTGACATGCACAAACAAATTGGTTCTCTTTTCCTAGGCTGCTTTTTTTAGTTCAGTGGAGAGGAGGCTTTTTTGTGGGTCAGATTCTGGGATGAATTCTAATGATTATCATATATATTGAGGAAATGTAAATTCTGAATATACTTACATAAATAGATGTGTGGCTTGATCTCAAGTTCTGATCAAACTTCACTGTGGTGTTTAGGTAGCCAAAAGGGACCATAAAATACCCTAACTAGACACTTACAGGTTCTTCCTCTTCACCAACCCTCTTTCATCCAACACTATGCAAAGTTAGGAGAAGGGGCAAGAACAGGGAGAAGGAAAGTGGAGTTTTGAAAACAAGGTGGAGCAGGAAGTATAGTTGGAATTTTGCTTTACCTCAATAAATGAGTTAGATTCGGCTGTGCAAAGGAGTCCAGAAAATGTTCCAACTTGAACATTTGCCAATCTGTGCAAGCTTAATGTCAAAAAACGTCCCATATGGTGCACGCAAATCAGAAGCTGACCTCTCTGATGAGGCTTGTGAGTGTGTCTAGCCTCAGGCTAGCTTCATAACAAATAAACCAAAATGGACAGGTCACTTGTGAAGTACTCAAAATTAACTCCTCCTCCACCCTGTTCTATAGCCGTGTCATACTCAAAGTCTGAAAAAGTCTTACCTCCTCTTGCATGTAAGAGCTATTTCAGTGCTCTGTTCTGTTTACTTTAGTCTGATAGTGCAAAAGGGGTGCTATCCAGTACTTTGAGGCAGGAAAGAAGTGTAAACTCTGTAGTGGGGGCTGTCTTGCCACATGAGTAGGCAGTACCAAATAGTACAGCCCCAGTTTTACTATAGCCTTGTTGTGCTGTCATAACTTAGATTAATCAGAATTTACCTGTTAGGAGTGCCATGTTCACAACTAATTTCCACTTGCCCTTTAGCAGCAATAGAGAAGTGTCAACACTTAGCCTCATGTTAGTATCAATCCCAAGATACTTGAGTAAGACATGACACATCCCTTGCAGATTTTGTTCTTGGTTGTTTTTGCTGTAGTGGCATAAGCAGACCTCTGTTCAGGAAAGTACTTATAGACATGCCCAGTGTGCATCTAAGAAGTGTTAATGGGGTTACTTAAAAACATGTCTGAAATACCTTCTTGAATTAGGATGTTAAAAAACAACCCTGCTTAGGATGCAAAAGGTGTATTTAGGGAACAGTGATACAGGTAGCTGTGTACATGTTTACTTCGAAGGGATGTTAAAGTGAATTATTCTAGTACTGTTTTAGAGATATAGTCAGTTCTGATGTCCAAACTTACATTATAGCACTGAAGCAAAGTGTAATATGATCTACATACACATTTCCAAAATATTAAGTACAGAGCTAAACAAAACAGATACATGTTTCTCACAGTGTACTTGTTTTTTTTCTTAACAGGCACAGATATATTTTTAAATGCCAGGTGCATACTATGTGCAACTATTTCAATGATACTTCATCCTTAAAAGCAATAACAGAGCAAGGGGATAAATTAAGTGAAGTCACAGCATACAAATGAATTCTGTGCGTTTCTTTTAGATCATAATTGAATTTTAAGAAAGTAATTAAGTTTATTACCTACTGAATAGTCTTGGAGGACAGACAGGCAAAAATTGAAGTATCAGCTGTTTTGACATTTGTGCTGGCACAAAATCCCAATTAATTAGAGCTAGTGTTACAGCTATGACTCAGTAGCATTCACTTAAAGGGAATTGTGGAAATGGATTTTATTAAAGCAGTTGAGATTACATTTTTGCAACGCGATACCTAAGTGGAGACCCATGAACTTGAAAGTTTAATAAAGATATGTATCAGTAGAGCTATCCATTTGTTCAGGGCCTTGGAACAGAAATACACCAAGTGTTTGCCCTGTTCACTATGTCAATCTAGCTTACTGACCTTCAAAAATACTGCAACAAAACAAATATGGCTGAGCAATTTCCACGTGCTTTGGATTTCACTTGTGTTACCAATTCTTAACTCTGACAAACTGCAACAACTTTGAGTTGCATTCCACCTCCTCAAAAAAAATAATTCTTTGTAAGTTTTTTGAATATAAGGTTCTTGATTCTGTCCAAAAAAAGTGCAGTGGGTATTGAACATGCTTGAAATTACTGAATGAATAACCATTACCAGGTTTTTCAGCTTTCTGGATCTCCTGTTAAGATATTAGTGTGTTGTACTGTTTCAGAGAAGTCTTAAATGACACTGAATCTGTCCCAAAAGGCTAGGAGTGGATTCCACGAGTTCTGTCAGAGCCCCCCAGTCAAGCATTTCCACCGTATTTTTCAGCAACCTGCAGCCTGACACTCAGGTAGCCATTTTGAAAACGAAACTGTATTGTCTCTAATCAGTAAGTATATAGCTGAAAGGCACAAAGATGACTTTTCAGGCCTTTTCTGATTCCTATGATCCTGGAACAGAGCTGATCTGCAGTGGCCCTTATGTCACTGATCCCAGGCTGCTTTAAGTTATGCACCAGTTGTCTGAAGCACAAAAAAAGTAATCACAGATAATTAAGGCATAAAGTGATGCTGCCTACATCACCTGCAGCAATAATGCCTTTAAAAGGCTCTACTCTGTGCCAGTTTACACGGTTTTAGAGCTGCTTCTTGGCAGTAGGGTATCTGAGCTGTTGCCTGCTCTCCCTGTTTTGTTGTAGTATGGAACAAGCTGTAGAGGTACAGGAGAATTAGTTTGAGTGAATTTGTAAGGAGATCTGTTGTTTTGTCCTTAACCCATTTATGCAGGGTACAAATTGTTGTCACAGATCGCTTTCACTGGATTTCCTAAAATTTGTATGATTAAAAGGGTACAGTCAGGTCTTGATGGCTGCTTTCTGCCAAGACACAAAAGCATATTCAAGTCTCTACCAGCTTTGCTCTGACATGCCTGAAGACCTGCAACAATTTGGTCTTTTTGTGCTGCATACCTTTAGTCGTGCCCATAACTAAGAATACAGTGGCTAAACTTGGAAGCAGTTAGGGAAAATGGCTACAGAAGCCAAACTCCCCAGCAACCCCTTGTAAATTAATCTTGAAACAATGTTGTTCCACCATCTGCCAAAGTCCTGGATGGAGATTTAATATCTTCCCTAAGGGATACAAATTTAATAGGAGCTACATAGCTGAACCACCCACTAACTTCGAAATCATCAACTACTTTTCCAGGAATTCTGTGGTTCCTTGATCATGCAAAGCAAGTAGAGCAGATATTCCTTTCCCCATCCTGCTCCTCCAATTCAGCATGAATTGTACCGGTGTGTATCCACAGTTTAAGAACCAAACTACGAGGAAACAGAGTCCTGTATCTGTATTAAGGGCTTTTGGCCAGACATTTGTGGAATCTGTGAAACACCTTTTGATCAGCAGTTTACTAAAAACATGAATTATGAATTTACTCATTTCAATACATGTTCATAGCGTATTTAAACAATTATTCTTACCCAGGAATGGGTGACAGTAATTTCACTGGAGCAGCAGGGGATTCTTGGGCAGCAAGAGTACAGCTGCCTAGCATAGTCTTTCATTATGGTGTGAACTCCTGAGTATCTTTTGAAGTGATAAGGATTTCTATAATAGTGTAAAAATCAAAAACCTCCATTTCTGGAGATGACAGGGCTGTTGAGTGCCAATTCAACAACAGTGTGATCAGTCTGAAAAAAACTGGTTATTGTTACAGATTAAACAAATGTAATCAGACTTTCTCCTGAAATGTTCATTATTATTACTTCTATAGAACTGGACTTTTTGGCAGTCTAGGAGAATTCATACCTGAAAGTGGTTAAAATTATTGAAAATCTGGCTACTAAACTAAATAGGATACACTCTCACTAGTGACCAGTGGAATTTATCAATTACCAATTGTATGGCACAAAAGCCGCAGATTATTTGACTTTAGGGCTCTGTTTTTGCAACTTTTTTGTAGATCCTTGTCCAGTGAATGAACTTTAAAGTTCGTGTTATTTCATTTCCAAATCCAGCTGGCAATATTTACAGTAACTCAGTAAGAAAGAAAATACCACTATTAATCATTCTTGTAAAAACAGAGCTTTCTGAATGTTTAGTCCATTTCTTGTCTAAAAGCCAGAGTTGCCCTTGCTACAAAAGCAAAACAGTCTTGTCACTCTTAGTTTTTATTTTTTGTTTGTCTTAGTTTATAAGATTAATTATAGAACTGATTCTCTTATCTTTATGGATGGCTTTGGTCTGCTAGATTGTTCTAGATCATGCTGTGTGCAGTACTTATACCATCTTCCCTCTAGAGCATAAACTTGAGAGGGTTGAAATGCTCTGTTTTCACCAAAATTCTGAAGGAAGAGAACAGAGTTACTTAGTTTATTTGAAACCCTGTCTACTTGGAAAACAAGTGGACTAGCAGGTTACAATAATTAATGCTGTAAAATTAAAATATTTTCTGAATTAGATGGTTACCAACTGGGTCACCTCGCAGTAAATTCAACTGTGTACATCCCATCTGAGTGTGTGGCAGAGATCGTCTGCCCAAGCTGAGAGGTTTGTGCTGTAGCTCAAAGTCCTCTGGAAATGATCACTTTTATAGCTGCCCCCAAACACAGCTTTCTCTGTGTACTGCAAACTGAGATTGAATTGTGAACCTGTTTGGTATTTAATTGATATATGGACTTAGAATTCCTTAAGTAATAACTAAGGTGCTTAAACTTCTATTCCACCTGCTGAATAAAGATCTTGGAAACTTGCTATTTATTAATAACTTCAGCTTTTACTTATTTCTGCACCATAATGAATAGCCTGGGTAGAAATAAATATTCTTCATTTGAACTCTCATTGAGTAATTTACTGTTTGAAAGTGATAGAGATCTGCCACATAACTCCAAAATCTGTATTTTTGCTGATCATTAGCCTAAAATCTCTTAAAGGGAAAATGCATGCTAACAAGTTGACTGGCCAGCATTCGTGTCTGCTCAAACTGTGCATATAGCGTATTCTGAAATGCTGCTGTCTCATAGGAGCTGTAACAATGTTCCTATTGTGTTCTGCTCAAATACAAAATTTCTTTCCATTCCCAGGCTCTGTGCTGAAGGGCTGAGCAGGAAAGGTCATGCAGCTGTGAAAGGGACAGCAGCCAAACTTCATTCTGTGCCTGTGCTTGAGCTGATTAAACTGCTGCTGCCTTCAGAGTACTCACCCCCTGGCTCTGTGACCTATTTGTTCAAGTGGTGGTTTCTGGAGACCTTTAAAGGCCTTTTAGCTGTGTGCATGGAGAAGAAGTATTAGGAAAGTAATGTATCAGAACAGCTGGAAGCTAACCAGCTAGAGTAAGCTTCCTTTGGCCCTGCCAGTTCTCCACACAGCCATAGCAATGTATGAAGCTGCTCTTTGGTAGTCTCTGGTGTAGGCCACTGCAGTAAGAGATCCTTTTTATAACTTCTTCTTTAGGAGTAAAAAAAGAAAAATGGCAACCAAACTTGCATTTCTTTTCAGATTCCTCATGTCTCTGGAATTTGAAGAGAAAGCCAATATATTTCTTGATCTACTCAGATCACATGCCCAACTTGGTAGTAGTTTCTTCTACGTGCAAAGACCGTTCTTCATTTTTACTAAACATCAAGAAGTCTCTCTAGCTGGCCTGCAGATTATAGCTGCAACTATAGTTGTTACAGTTCAACAATTTTCCAAAGTAGAAACTTTGGGAGCGATATAAATAGAACAACTTTTTTTTTTTTTTTCTCTAGAACACCTTGAAGAATCTGTTTCTCTTTTGATGGTGCATAAAAGCTTTTTGCCCTAACTTCCTGAAAATGGTTCAGTGAGGGACATATAGTCTTACAAGACGCTATTAAATGCAGGCATGATGCAAAATTAAGATTCAATATTAAGAAAGGCTATGGTCCCATCCTTTTCCATGGAGAGAAGAATCAGTTTTGTGTACACATTGTTGTTGACTGCAGACTTGCTGACAGGCAGGTGGGGACAGCAGTTGGCAGAGCAAAACCTTTTTTCCATGTTGTCTTAAACAATGCCTGGTAACTTTGGCTAAGAGTTATCAAGCAGATTGGAAACTGGGCACCTAACCTTTGGAGACCTTCAAAAGAAACATCTTAGCATCATGGTTCAACTAGCAAATTTTTCCTTAATGATTGATAAATTCAGTTGTCTCTGTACAATTTGTACTTTTCTGTAAAACCTATGTTCATTTAATGCCAGACCCTTGTGAACAATTGTTATGGTCTCAGAGTAAAACAAAACTAGAAGATAGCTCTTGGTGCAAATAATACAGCCAGGCTGGATAATCATCAGCATGAGGGAGCCAAGATTTCCTCTACTCCAAGGGCTGGAGTGGATTGTCTTGGAAATTATCCTGAACAAGGGTGCACAGGAAAAGACCTACACATAGTAAAATGGATAATACATGCTAGTCTTCCTTACATGCCTGCTTAGTTTGTTTCCATGATTCTTTAAGATCATGCCTCTAATTCAGCTTGCAATCAGGAAGAATTTTTTTCCCAGATTAATGTAGGAGGGTCTCTCCTATAAATATGCAAGGAGACTAACTCGCTGGAAAGATATGAACATTCTTGTGTAGACTCTACCCTGTGTCGTGTCCAACACTGGCCTCTCCTGCTCTCTCCTTGCAGTAGAAATTTGGTAGTCTACTGAGGACTGGCTGAATATATTGAATTCCTACACTGAGTACGGGAATGTGTGGAAGAAACTTAATGACCTGTGCTTCAGCAGGTCATTAGATTTATTGGTTCATGTTGACCTTAAAACCTATGAAACTATCACGTGTCTTTGATTAAAAATTCTGCATGAAAATACTTTATCTGACACTGTCTTCTCAGCTGTGTTCATTTATGACTTCTAGAGTCAAACTGCCTCTGAATGAAGGCAAACTTAATCTTTTGTTATCATTAGGCTATATCTGCTGCTACCACCCTTTCTGGAGGGGCAGGAATACCTTCCAGAGTACCATTAATCATCTTTCCTTAGGAACTGTTCAATCTTAGCTCTGCAAAAGAGAATTTTGAAATTGAAGCTTAAATCTTATGATACTTAAGCCTCTGACTCAGACAACAGAGCAGCATGTATTTTTAACTAAAAGTTATTTCAGACTAGCAAGTAGCACTTCCCAAATTTATCGTGTCCCTGTTGGTTTGTGTTGATTTCAAAGAGAGATTGGCAAGAAACTATAAAAAAGCACTAACTTTTCTGTAGTCCCTGTTATAAGGCTTCAAATGTAGAGAACTCAGGGCTGCTGTGTATTGTGACTTCTGTCAACTTAATTATGAACATGTTACCAAGAAAGGCCCCTGTTTCCTGTTGGTATCCAGGAGTTTGGCGGGTACAGAAAAGCAGCCTGAACCACAAGGACCAAGTTTAGCAAACTGACTTACTCAGTTATCACTGTTTTGGGGAGCTGCCAGAGGATTTCACAGAGAGAGAGGGGTAGTCTAGAAAATGACCTGGTCAAGTAGCATCAGGTCCCACAACTATCTTGCTGTGTTCTTCCATGAAATTCAGCCCTGCTGGAAAACCTTTCTCTGTACAAAAAGCTGAACTGTCTTAAAGATTCTAGCTATGTTTTAAATAATGAAAAAGCAGCTTGCTTCTAGTGTAGATCTGGGCTGGCATGAGGCAGAGACAATTAACATTTCTGTGCTGTTTGATTACTGTTTGGCTCAAAAGCATATAGCAGACTTCTTTAAAGAAGAATGCAGACAAATAGCTAAGCTTGCATGAGTTTCTTCTGCACATCAAGTTTATGAAAATTAGCCTGTTAAAATAGATTGAAGTTCAGGTAGGATATGAAGCTGTATGTAGACTTAGTAAAATAATTCTTTCACTGCTGAGCTTTTTCCCTTCTGAGAAGATGAATAGCCTAAAAGGAGGGAAGGAAAAACCTGGTATTGTACACTTTGTGGAAAGGAAACTGGGGCAGAAACCTAGTGATAAACTTGCACCATGACTGGGATCAAATCTAAATGATGCAACAGATAGATAGCCTTATGTAGGGTCATCTTTTCTGGATCTCAGTTCAAATATTTTACTCATGGCCCTTACATCTTTGCTGTTAGAAACCACTTGGATAGCATCAATGCAAGAAAAGTATGGGTTTCCTAGAATAAGAAAAGTATGCTAAATGCATCTGTGGTGGCAGTTTTTAGCCAGCAGACCCTGTAGAGCCTCTGCTGATTTGAGACACACAATTGCAAGTGCAATTGCAAGCTGATTTGGCCCATGTAAACAAAGCTGTGCATGCAGTCTGCAATCAAGTGAGCGCATGTGCACAGCTGTGTTTATCTGACACTTTGCAAATCAGGATTTTATTTCTAAATAGCATGCTGACAAGAACAAGGTCATGGAAATCTTCCTATTAGCACTTAGAAGGAAATATATATTTTTAGAATGTCACCTTAAGAGCTTGGAAATTAGGATTCTAATTTCTCACAAAGGATTGGCTTTTTTAATGTTTAAACCTTCACTTAAATGTACCCAACTACAGGACCACAAAGAATATAGCTAGAAAAAGCTTTACTTAGATAATGAATCGACTTTTAGTAAATAAATACTTGCCTAACACTCACCTTAGACTTTCAAAGCAAAGTGTTACTAGCAAAATATATGATCTTGATTGTGACATGTCCAATTCAGTGCAGAGGGCTTCTATTTCCCATTGACTTCACTGGAATTGAAAGGCTACAGTCTCTATTGAAGTTGAAAACCTTGAACACTGGATTTCGTCATGGCAATAGGGGGTATGTAAGAGTGTCTTGAAGGTTCTGTTGTGAAGTCAATTCTTAAGTGAATTTTCTGAATCTACTTGGGAATGAAAGATGGACCATGGGCTTTCAGAAGGTGGTTTAAAAAAAATGCACTTCCTCTAGCTGACAGCACATCAGCAATACAGCCACTGGATGACAGGTATAAGGACTGCTGACAGCCTGAGAGATATTTTAGGAAGCTTATTCAGGATATTACTCATAGAAGGGTGGAACATCATCTTGTCGTATCTGAGAGTCACATTTTAGATACAACTTGGGGTGCCTTAGCAAACTGGAGACAGCCAAAAATCAGGACAATTGGGGAGCAATCTACATAAAGCAGACTTCATGTGCTGCAGTATCCATCTCTCCAGATCAGTCTTTAACTTTAATAGATTTTTAAGGATGAGAAAAATCAGGATGAATTGGCATTTGGAAAACAAACTAAAATGTATTTTCTCTCCCTATAAGACCTTAATACATCACTGCTTAGAATCAGGCAAAGTTTATAGTACTAAAATAATCTGATTTGCATTTGGATAATATTATCTAACTACTATTGTCTGTGCCTTGCAGAAGAGTTCTTTTGTACGGAAGGAAGATTACGTTGCCTGTGTAATACTGAGTTGCTACAGTGCTACTGCTTCTTTAGCATTGCTACTGAGGTTAAGGGTTTACAGCATGGCAAATGCAGACAAGCATAGACTTTCACCTTTGTTCAGTATAGCTTCTGGGAATGCAGGGCATAATCTGGTCAAATAATGGAAAAGCTGAGGAGGATCTGCAGACTGTTGGGGGTTTTTTTTATCCCTGCTCGTTGTGTTACTAGGTAGCCAGCAGCCCTGATTTGTGGTATGCCTGACTGCAAAGTTGCCTCAATAACTATTAGACATAGGGCACACTCATGAATAATCAGGAAACTTTGGAAAACTGTGTTGATGTATAATATGCAAAATGGTACTGTTAAACACTTTTCAGAAGTATTATAGGATTATACTAACTGAAGAATTTGTTTGTAAAGCAGCTAGGAAAAGCCTAAATATTTATTATGAACTCATGGTTTTGGAGAACTTGGCTGGGGAGGCCACCCAGACAGAATGAGAACCAGGAGGGCTGGCAAGGGGGGCTCTTCTGATCAGACGAAAAACAAGACACTGGATAATCGTAACTGCCTTATATGGAACCTAAAGGAAACAAATATGGACTCTTATAATAAAAAAAAGGTCTGTATGGCTCTTAATAAATTCTTCCCCCAGCCTTACACATATTGGTTATGTGATATCTTTATATTTGTGCTATAAAAAGTTTATTTCAGCTCTTTTAGATGTCCACATAACAGGACAGAGAAGGTCCTTTAGACTGAAGGGGATGAAAACCAGGTGGAATGGCTGGTTGCCACTTCACTACATAGCACAATTCCCAAAAGACGGGAAGATTACCCAAGCTCATCTACCTACAAAGCGGTGGGTTAATAAGCAGAAAAAAAAAAAGGTGGTGTTATTGAGCAAATATAGTCTGTGCTCAGACTATATAGACTATATGTTTCTGTGTATATAGAGACATAGTCTGTTTCTATTCTTAAAATGGGATACCATTTCTTAAAATGGATACCATAGTCTTAAAATGGGATACCATTTGCCTGGAGGTATTGAAAATTATGCATTATGTACAGATTACAACATAATAAACAAATGCTTGCATCCATCTCTCCTGGGCAACTAACTGTGAAGATCTTTTTTTTTCTATCAGGTAGAGAATCTTTGGCAGAGAACTATCCCAGGTAATTCTATGCAATGAAATAACTACATTTACTGTCTACCTGTGCTTGAGAAGAAGGAAGAGAGTGAACATTTGTTTCCTATTTCAGCCTACTGTTGTGCCACAGATGAATTTTCCAGTCTCTTCCTTTCTCCAAATTAACTTCTTACTGAATTAGAATTAAAGAAAGCAGATTCAAGAAAAGGTATTTAATTTATTTTTAGTCACAATTGTAAGTCTCCAACTCAATCCCAGCTGGGCAACAGCAGATTTAGTACGTTCTCAACATATTAGTGGTCGCATCATTCAAGACAGCTGCACTTACCTTCTTGTGCTGGAAAAGTCTGTGCTGAAATTAAAGTTCAGTTCTTTCTCCTGCTTCTTCCCCCATCCAGTAGAACCCAATGTAGTTTCAAAGGGTGATGTACTGAGCCAAGTCTGCCTAGGGAACACTGGCCTTGGAAGCTACAGTTGGTCTTTGGTGGCAACACTTTAACCAAGGTATTAAAGTTAAAGGATGTAACCCCACAAAGAAAACTTTATCTTTCAAGGTCCCATACTTTAAAAGCAGTAATTTTATGCAAGCTTCCAGTGATTGTGTCCAATATAAGGGGTTTGCTAGTAACCTGGGATAAGTTAGAAAACTTGCATGAGAACAAGCTGAAAAAAATCTTGAGTTATACTTGTGTTATGTTCCTCACACAAAATGCATGTACAGACTTTTTAGGGCACTTCTGGAGATCATGTTTGCCTTTGCATCTGTAATGCTATAGCTGATGTAGGTTGGATCCTGAGATGGTGTAACTTAACCTAAGCCCCTCCTACTAAAACAGGGTATATAAGATGAACATTTAAGTTCATCTGTGCTAGGCTTACAGGAAGAAAAAGTAAATTAACTTAAGGACTAGAAATACTAATGATGGCACTTGAAGGAGCTATTTTAGATCACTTTCTAAAATTTCAGTTTCTCAGGTTTTTCAGGTTGAGCACAGTATATTACCTCTTGCTGGGGAGCTGTGAATCTTCCCACTTTTTGATAATGAAGTGTCTAGCCCTGCAGGTTACAAACTACTGGCAATTAAATTGGATTTTAAAATATCTGTCCTGCATGCATATTTTCAACTTCCTTAAATATTTGAAGTTTGTTGCATTTAAAATAGCAATCCTCTTAGTAAGTGCTGGAGAGGACTACTCACTGTGTTGGACTGGATTCCACAGCAAGTGAAGTTGGCCCTGAAGTGTCAGAGTGATGCCAAACAGGAAAGTGAAATTCCTGACTTTTGGAGAACGTACTGAGCTGTTTGTATGATATTCTTTAATACAGAACAGAAACTTTCTGGAAGGCAGAGGGAGCACAGTGTGGGGCCTCTAGCTATAAGCTTGGGAAAGCTCTTGTGACCTTGGTTTGTATCTCTTCTTTCTATGTTCTTGGCCAAAGTTCCTTTATTCTGATCTGGTTTCTCTGCCCCTCTTCTTTCCTGCCCTTCTTGTAGTCATGATGGTGGAAGCCAGCCACACAAGAGACCCCTGCAAAGGAGGAGCAGCTCACCCTTGCTCTTCAGATGATTTATAAACTTCTGCCTCCTCCACTCACAGCAAGTTTTCCATCATGTAGAGAACAGCATGTCAGTTTTCTGCTGCCATGGCTGTGTGGCTTAATCCCTATCTGAGAAGGACACTGACCAAGGATGAACAGCCCTACTTTTTTCCCCCCTTTCACTGCTGACCTTAGGAGAGGAGCATGCATGTACTGATGGATTTCTGATGTATCCGCCTTGACTGGTCCCTGGATAAGAGTTTCATAATCTCAAAAAAAAAAAAAAAAAAAACCCAAAAAAAACCCAAAACTATAAAGGAGGCCCTTCAGACTGCAGGGTCTGTGCAAAAGGCGTGTATTTGCATATATGAGAACAGGAAGATTCCCTTTGGTTCAGAGCCCCTGCTGTAAGACAAATAAGCTCTATGGCCTTCTTGAGGAAGAGTAGTTAAGTATTTAATACTAGAGAAACACAGTACCAGCTTGGTCTTGAAAATAGCTCAACCCAATTTTAAAAATAATTCAGGTACAGCAGATTAGCAAAAAAAAAAACTAGGGAGGGGAAAAAAATAGCTAGAAAACTTCAGCTGTACTGTTTAAAATCTGGCTAAATGTTTTAGGGAAGAGAATAGCTCTGCAGTGCAAAGGTTTGAACAAATTAATTCTAAGTGTCTGTTATATAATTGAGAAATCCCTACTGTGTCACCTGGAAACTTAAAATGCTGTTGTTGTATCTTCTCTACTTTGCAGCTGTGCAATAGACCTGTCAGTAAAGAATCAGCATTCTAATCGCAGTTACATAAGGTCTTAATGTTTGAGCTACAAGGTTTATCACTGCTTTTGGGGGTTAATACACAAAAGCAGGAAGCAAGGTAATTTTTGACACAGACTGGGCAGAAGGTTAATGGCGTACCGAACATACAGGCAGAAAGAAGCTTAGACTGTTCCAGAGTGTATGTTGGATATAGGAGCATGCGAAAATGTTTTTGTGTAGGCCATACTGTTGCTGAAAAACTATACTCCTTTAAATTAGCTATGTCAAACTGGATGAATGCTGTAAGGATTGAATAACTGTACTGTCCCTGCTTTGAATGTGAATTTGTGCAGTTTTTATAACTCTTCAATGAAGTTCGTTCCTCGTTGCCTGACCCTGTGTTGTCAAGTGTATGAGAAATGCCAGAGTGATCTTTGAAGGTACATAGTTAATAGAAAAAAGGATTAAGGTAGTCCACAAAGACCTCTAACATATACTGTAAAAACACATTAAATATCACGTTACCCTTATTTAATATTTAAAAAAAAAAGATTCAAAGCTTTAATGTTTTGACTAACCTACTCTGTTCTTTTTTAGCTGATTAACAATACTGAATTTAGTAAATCAACAATTTTTGGCAAACATTGAAGTACAGGTCAAATATAGACTACAATATAAGCCATAAGAAAAAAATTAAATGTTTTTAAAATACCATTTTCTCCTTATATTTATTCTGCAGCTGTGGCTATATTTAGTAGTAATCCAGTGCATCTTGCATATGATGAATGACTTTTTGATCCAATTTCTTTCTGATTTACAGACCAGTGGGTCATTCCTATATTTCCCCTATTCTGATGCTTCCCAACACCTGAATTACAGATATTGTTTCATGGTAAAGTAATTAACCTGTAAAATTAGAACCTCTTGAATCTCTTCATTTCTGATGAAGAGCAGCAAGTAGAAAAAAGAGTTTCATTTTCATGCCTTTCCAAATCCATTATGAGAATCACAATCAGTGAACTCAAGGGAGCTGAATTACAGACAAGCTACACCTATCAAAACCTTCTGCTTCTTCAGAAATAACAGAAGGCTCTCACACAACTTCATACTGCAACAACTCAATCCAAAATATTATACAAAAAAACCTATGCATCTTTTAATGTGTGTATCCTTAAAGCAGAGATTTTTTTTAAACAATGCCCAGGAAATTAGGCATAACTGACTCAGTGAACTAAATGTAACTGCTTTCTTCTGTGCTCGGTCTCCTGTATACTTTTGGGAGGCTGAACTACTTATGAGAAACTAATTTGGGGATATATACCACTGAAGAGAAAGACAATTCAGGGGAGATAAAAGGAGGAGCCTGGAAGTTTGGGAAGATACATGCATTGCTCTGTAATTGCTGTATGAAAGAACGGAAAGGCAAATATCACAACATCTTTAATGGAGTCCCCCTTGAAAGGGTAGAGAGTCATAAAGGATTGGAGCCATGAGCTCAACAAGAGGAGCAGGAGTTCAAGTTAACTAGAAGTTCATGAAGTCAAGAGAATCTTCTGGAGAAAGTACTTAAGCATTGTCTTCAAATATGGCTCCTGAGTTACCCTCAAAAACAAGTGTCTCATGTCTTTAAGAAAATTTAACTGAAATTTTACTAACCTATACAGTACATATTTGCATAGATTAGTGGAAGTAACTGAATTATCATTCACAACACTTGGATTGATGGAGAGCTTTTAAAAGGTGTTTCAATTCAGTTTTTCATTCCTTTCAGTTCGGCTCACCTGGGGCTTCCTCTGCTCTAGAGAACACATTAAATTCTAGGTGACTAGAAAAATCCTGTAAAATTTTCCAAGCGGCTTGTTGTGCAATCAAAACTAAAGTAAAACAATGAAAATTTAAATCACTCATTGTTGAGGCAGATGTCAAAATAATTTTACAGATGTTTCCTTATGTCCCAAAAAACCCAATCCTGCTTCCCTTCATTTCAATGGGACTGCCCATGGGAATTGGGTGAATATGTACACTTGTGTAGGGCTGAAGCTTGATGAAAAAGCAAAACTGCTACACTGATCAGTATTTGTGTGAACAATGGCAGATCAGTTTAGCCTGCAGAGCGCAGTAGATGAGGAATTCAGTTCACCAAGTGTCCAAAATGGGTTAAAGCACACTGAGTGCTACACACAAACAACACTATGAAAAACACCCATTTTCTTATCTGTAAATCCCAGAATTCAATAAAAAGTGCCTCCCATGTGAATTAAAATAAAAAATCTCCATGAAAATCAGGCAGGCAGGAGAGGAAAGATTATGCCAAACTGTCAGTCATGTGGCACTGAAAGATGTCTGGTACCAGTAGTAATATTTACCGGCTAATCCTCAACTCCATATTCTCTTAAAAACCATGAAGAGTGGTTTATTACAGTACAGTAACTGTATATGCTGCCATAAACTGTAGAAGTTTCTGAAATGAGAATACTGATAAGCAAAACCTATCAAGAAGCAATAAATTAAACTTTAGTCCAACTATCTTGTGGAATATTAACTTTCTTGGTACCAGGGCCTTGTCGAAAATGAGAAAATGTTCTTCAGAAAGCTTTGGTGGAGAAGAATAGTGAAAAGAAGGAATTATGTAGGAGTTGGGTACTTGGATTCTTCTTCCCAAAGCCTCAGGTGGCACAGATAAGTACCAACAAGTTATGACAAGTAATCAAAGTTCGGATGGCTTGTGCTACAGGATTCACTGTTTGCCAGTACTTGCTTGACTGCATGTTTTCATCTTACAGTCAATGCAAAGTAATCTCCTATAAAAATGTTATTAAAATGTGTATGTAAGGGTTTATAGGTTCTCTTTTTCCTGATCTAGAAGCTAGATATTTAAAAATTAAGGCAGTTTCTTAAGTACTGATGTAGTTTCCTACAAATACATTCCTTGTACTTTTCCTTGTAGGACAAAACAGTTGTTAAACCTACCATTCTTCTAAGCAATGTAGGAAAACATCTCAGAAGAACAGCATTTTTCTTAAGTAATATCCCGAAGTGGACAGAGTATTTTAGTTCAGTCCTCCCCACTGTGAATGGAATAATTATGTTCTCTGCCTTTTATGATTTGTTGTGTTAATACTGCTTAGAAATGTTTGCTTTTATTTTAATTTAATTTGTGGTGCAAGCAGAAGGGGTACCTTTGGGTTCCATTCCAGGCATCAGTCCCTTAATGTGTATCTAGTGTACGAATTTCTCCAGTAACAGCGTTAAAAAATGCATTCGTTTGGCTGCTGGAGTTTGAATGATACTGCATATCGCTTTTTGCTGAAACCTTCTATTCCAGCAAGCTGTCAGCAGCTTCTGTAACCTAGTTGCCTGAGAAAATGGCCACTTGTTTTCTTGGTTACTGTTAGAGAACATGAGGAAGGCTTCCAATTAGAAATCCAGCTTTTTAAGGGGAAGTGTTTCTTATGTTAGTGGCCTAAAGAAACAAGGCATACCAAAAAGAGTTATTTCAGCAGAAATTTTGTTTCTCACCAAGGGGGAAAGGGAAAAACAATGTTGTTGATTAACATTAAACACTTTTCTGACCATAAATAGGCCTGATCTTTTTTTCCTGCCCCTCCTTTGGCCTCTCATCTATTCTTTGTCTGATCAGTGGAAGTGCCAAACACCAGCAGTGATTTGTGAACTGTGAAATGGCTCTAGAAGCCTGAGCATGAAGGAAGAGCCTGTTTCCATAATCAGTTCCCATGTCAGTGCTGTCCTGTGTTGATTCTTTCCATTTTATGTGTAAATTCCATTTCCTAATAAGAAAGGTAATGAGAGCAAAGCAAGTTTTTTTCTTAAGCATTTGTTCAGCATCATTCTTCAGCATGTTATAGATACTACTTGCTTTAGAGCAAACATACCAGGACCATTCTCTAGCCAGCCAAAGATTTTGGTAATGAAAGTAAGTTTTAACTAATACAGTCTCACCAGACAGTGAACTGCTGCTAACATGGGCAAAATTAAACAGTACACACTACCACAGTAGTATAGCAGTAGGCTACCTTTCCGCTTGCAGCGGTGAATTTTAGCGGTAAGAGCTAGGCAAGTGGTCTCTAAATCACAGTTTAACTATGCTTTCAAAGTACTGTTTCTGCCAGATACATTCTGTCTCCACTGGGGGCATTGCCAGTATAATCATACCAGCCTTTCCTCTGAGGTATGCAGTTTGATTTTTCTCAGGTAAAGCACCCAGGCAGACCTCTAACTTTCTGGTAGCAAGGATTCCACAGCAGGTAATGTTGATCAGACATTGGGAAGCACCTATTCTTTTGGTTTTTTTTCCTCCTGTAGCAGTTTCTGCCCCTGCGTACTGCACAATGGAAAGTGAATTTCACGTAATAATGTTGTCTGACTTGGACAGATGCTGGTATTTCCTCATGAGTATAACGGTGTGACTAAATCACTGTTAGTGAGTTAAGGAATACAAGGGCTTCGTCACGTCTGCTTAGAGAGTTGGAATTGCCTCTCGTAACTCTCCTGGACCCACGCATGATTAGGCAGGAGCATGCAGACAGTGTGTGAACTTGACCACTGCATTGCTATTCATGTATGGGATGGGGGACAAAGACCTGGTTGTTTACATACAGTGTAACAGTATATGTCTTGCTCACAGTGGTTTGTGTGAGCAATTCTGTTTTGAATTTTCCTGGAACTAAACTGTTTATGGCATAGTATGGTTCTGAAAACCACTTTTATAGTACAAAATACATTTTGCGGCATGGATGTAGCTGAATGAATCAGTGGCAACCTAGAAGAAAAATCAGTCCGCAGATGGGAAGTCCCAACTTGTATAACTGATGCTAGGCATTGTAGATGTTCTCCATTTCCACAGTCACTCTATTGGTACAAAGAAGGGACATGATCCTGGGAATGCTGAAACAGCATCAGCTTTATATATGGGACAAAATCAGCGTTACAAAATCAGCTTTTCATATGGGACATCACATCAGAATTCAGGTCAAATTGGGTAGGTTAAGGAATCACAAGTCACACAACACACCTAAAATGCAAGCTTCAGAAATGTGCTAGAAGTATGGTGTGGTTTTTGGGTGGAGGGCTTCTTATGCTTTACTCCTGTTTTAACACTAGCAAGACCTAACTATGACCTAACACCTTAACAGAAGGAACTGCTTTCAGTGAGCTTTATTCCTTACAAGGAGTATAGTAATGAAAAACCCACCCTGCAGTACCTACTCTTCTGTCAAAATTTCCTCTGAAATATGTTAAGTTCGTGGAACAGTGATCATTTACAGGGAGGTTCTGTGTGTTAGTGATATGATTAAAAAGAATATTTTAGATGGGTGGGGTTTGTTAACAGAGGCCAACATGTCAAACTTTAAATCCATTAATAGCATTCACATTATCTTTGTATTTCTACCAAATGGCAGATAGAATCCAATTTAGCTGTTTTTATGTCACTTTCTTTTGTTTATTTCATAAAAACTGGAGTGCTGCCATTGTTCATAAACAAGGCTAGAAAAATCAGAGTAAACTGCTGAATACCATCAAATACTTGGCTCAAATTCATTTTGGCGAATAAGCAACTCCAAGTCAACTGCCAGCACTGACTAAAATTCTGCTTTGTTTTTAGCTGAAAACATGAAGTAGGTCCATCTAAACTAGTGTTCAGCTTCATTGTACATAATTTTTAACAGCATTGCAACTTCTAGTCTATACGTAACTGTTAACAGTTAAGCCTGTGTCAATTAGTTTTGCTCTGAGGAGGACTGATAACAAAAACACATTAGTTTAGTAAATTTTCGTTTTCAATTCTTATCCTCTAGTGACTGAATTGTACGACTGTTTCCAACTAGTAGGGGAAAATTGTTAGTGTTTGGAGATGTTGTACTGAGGAAACTTAAAAGTGCTAGTAAAGAGACAATTTTTGTGCATTCCCACACCTGTTTATTGGAGGTCATGTGATATGAAAGTGCTGTGTAGCCTTGGGCTTCTTTTCTCACTTCAGTCCAAATCACTGCTACAAGTTTTGCATCCTTAAGAAGGATGTCACCTTAGTGACAGGTGACAAGTGGCATCACAGTCAAGATTCTAAAGGTGAATTTTTAAGTGGTACCCGAATGAAAAGATACTACAGTGATCATAGAATGGTTTGATATCTGAGTTGTGCCTGCACTGCCTCGTGTGGTCGTACCTCTCTGCCTTGCTCAGAAGCTGTGAAGGTGGTCTGCGCTAGCAGCATTCAGGGACACAGCAGGGTTGGCACCTTTCATCCCCTTCCTGGCTGGTGGCATTCATCTCCCCAGCTAAGTTCAAGTGCAGTATTGCTGTTTGTGAAGTCAGTGCAAAACTCATCTTGCTGCTGGGGTTCTCTCAGGTTACAGGATCCTGTTCTTACGGGAGAATATGGGAAGCGGTGAGGGTCAGTATTCCCTCTCCTTCATAAGGTCACGTCTGCAAGGAACAGCTTTTGTATCACATGGGCAACCACAAAGTTGGTGTTGGATGAACTTTCTATTCTCCCAAGAATGAATCCCAAAATATTAAATAAAATTGTTGTTTCAGAATACTACGATTTGGGGGGGGGTGGTGTTAAATGTTTTTGGCCCTTATTTGACTTTGGGATGATAAATCTACTATCTTGACTGGATTCTTGGGAGTTTTTGTATTTATCTTGTCTGTTTCCCTGCTGTTGCCCTTAGACACTTCGATTCAGGATAGCATTTCATTGGCACTTTACTGGCAAATGCCACGTCAGACAAGCAGCAGAAGTGTTTGGTTTGAAGTGAGTAGTTTAGGTATTTAGGAATAAATCACTTTTGAAGTGAGATGCTATTAGCCTGAGCAAATTCAGAACTGTTCAGTAACTCATGATCTACAGGGTGCTGACACTCAGGTTTCCTATAAATACATTAATCTAACTTCTTTTCATAAATATGAAGATGTTTGATAACCCTACATGTTGTAGTTTGGATTCTGGGGCTAGACAAATCATCATTCAGGAATAAGGCTTTCTCGCACAAGAACGTCAGAAATTTTTATTTATTAGTCTTTATTATGGGTTAACAAGACTGAAGTTAGGGACCAAAAGACTGCTGTGGTTATGCCTTCCAGAACCCGAGGTACTGTTTGTGGGATAGGAGTGGAATGAAATTTATCATGTTCCATTTGATTTAGTGGTGGCCAGCACTGAAATCTGACTTTATACTCTGGAGCACAGTGAAAACTTCAAAATGTGAAGATAATTTTATTGCATCTATACTGAATGTGTAGCCTCTAAATATGCATTCAGTAAACTGATAAAGATTAAATTGTCCAGTTAGTTACATCTTGCCAGAATGTGCAGGTCTTTCTCCCAGACACTTCAAATAAGTTCTGATATTACTAAATATTTTCATGTTTTTTATTACCATGATATCAGGCTGCTTGTACACTTGCTGTTAGAAATAACATTTTGGGTAGGATTTTTCTTTTCAAGTTCAGACTTTCTAATTTTTTAAAAATACAATACTGGAGAGAATAATTGCTGTCTATGCGCATAGTGCACTACATGTAACTTGACATGTGATTCCATATGCAAGCAATACTCAGCTGGGATGTCATGTCAACACTGCATGCAAGGTAAAATATGCAAAGCAAATAAAAATGTCATTAAAGAATAGGCTTCTCCGAAGAATAAGCTAGCTGCATATTGAAGTTAAGCGCTTAAGAGTTCCTTAATGTAGTGCCATTAATATACCTAGTTTGGGGGTGGGAAGGGGGAGAAGGCTCTGTGGATAACCCACAGGCAGTATTGTAACATCACTTGTGCATTTAATTATATCCTGTTAACCATCAAGCTGTTTGCATTTCTGAATCTACAAAGTGCCTCCAGCATTCCTAAAACAGCTTTGAAGATTTCTCCCTGTCCAATAATCCATCAATTTAATTAGTACGCAAGATAGCTGATGAGGTGAGCATCATGTGCTGATGCCAGTTTTGCAGCAATAAAATCCGCATAGTCATCCTCCTCCCCACTATTTACTGTAAATCAGAAAATCTGAAGTTTGTTTCTCAATGTAAAGGAGTATGAAAAAGCAAATAAAAACAATAAGCTATTCTACTACAAGACTCTTCCAGGACATAAATGAAATAAGGAAATAAAATATAGTCATTTAGAACTTGACAGAAAGTTGGTCTTGATTATATATGACCAGTTCATTGCCTGAATAGCTTCAGAAACTCTGACCTCAGTTTTCAGTAGTCTGGGCATTTTTAATGTCTTGTGTTTGCATCAATCATATTTTATTTTCCTTTCATTGAAACATAATCTTGCATGCGCACACAACTGATTACAACTTAGTTGTCTGGCCTTTCAGCATCACTATTGCCAACCAACTGCACAGTAATTAAATCATTTTGAAAACTGCACACATATTACTTTTGCCTTTGGTAAAGTTTCAAGATATCTTTCATGCCTAGAGGAGAGTTCAACAGCAACATCTGAAGTATGTAAACAAAGCAAGATGGCTAAATATAATTTAACAGCATACATGATTCTCCAGGTGTTTGCGCTGCCTTTTAGAAAAAGCTCATGGCAATAAACTTTGGGCATGTAGGACACCTCATTCTCATGTTAAGATTGGTTTTTTTCACTTTCTGTGTTCAATTATATATAGTTTGTGTCTCAGGATTGATCTCAACTAAGTGGAACATTCCAGATCTCTTGGTACTGCACTTACTGATGAACTGAAGAACAGAATAAGCACATGGGAGACCTAGAGCATCTTCAGTAAAAGTAGCAGTTAGCTTTTGATCATACGTGTCAAGGTAATGTTAGACATGCAAATAACTTGTATGATATAATGTCTGTAATGCCACCTTCTGAAGTGAAAGTGAACGATAGTATTGAAAAGATCAGAAGAATAGTATGATGAAGCAGACTTACTTCCTAGCTCTTGATTTATGAACACTTTTAATCAGGAATATCTAATGGCTCCTACTGGTTTAAATATTGTTGGCACAAATTAGGTGTTGCAATTTTGCACTTGTGTAGACCTGGAAGAACCACAGGTAAACAAGTTCCTGTATGCTATTCTTCACTGTTTGTCTGTGCTTCTCCCACACGCGCTTGGCAGTCTTTCTGGCTTTACCCATTTTCATGTGTGAAACAGCAAAGTTTTGGCTTGTAGGAAATTACTTTTCTAGGGTAAAAGTAACAGTTCAAGGAATTAATGCAAAAGAACATCTTTAAAAAAAGAAAAAATATATATATAAAAAGGTTGTAATCATGTACCAGCCTCCGTTACTATAGAACTGCACTTCAGGACACTCACCACCATGTCAGACTACCCCTTTCTTGAGGTATCCTACCAGTAATGCAGGAGCTGTTTTTTTAATCATAGTTTTTATGTTTCCGGCTTATAAAAATGGAATATCGTTACAAAATAATTTCAGTAACATTTTTCAACTACTCCCTGACATTGTTTCATAAGGTAAACATACCTTGGCCACTGTTTTTTATCTTTAGTCATTGCTCGGTTTCTTAAGAGTTTGCAGAGATTTTTGTCATAGAGGATCCCATTTCAGGTGCCTGGAATAGGTAATCTGTTTCTGATTCTGATACCTGAACCATTATAACAACTTGCAGCACTGCATCAGCCTGAAAGAGGTTGCCACAGAATCCCACTTATTGCTCTGTTGTCCTTCTGTTGGCCCTCTGCTCATTGCTTCCTTATCTCCCTCCCAAGCCACCAAAATGTTTGGATAGTTAGAAGGTGAAGTTCACTTGCCATTTCCTTGGCTGGGATGATAACTCTACAGAAGTGTCAAAAAGTTTTGTGGCACAGTAATGAGAAAAGGAAACAGCACACAATAGTATTGCTTGCAACCCCACAGACAGAAAACAAAATTGATGAATTCTCAAGGGCACTAGCCAGTTTCCCCCCCGCCCAATCTGTCAGGAACAAGTGCAACAGTATTAGACCTGTCAAGGTATGGCCAGGCAAACAAGGAGATCACTCATCAGTGTCAGTGACAAGATTCTGAATTTGATGGCAAAGCAACAAGAGGAATAAGGATGACTTGATAATGGAAGTGCATAAGCAGCACTTCAGGCAATCAGAAAAGCACATGGGAATGAGAATGAGCTGCTGTCAGTATATCTCCTTCATGGTGATGAGAGGGAGGGAGGGAGATTTGGAGTTTCATAATGACAAGCTTGAGAAAGTATTCCAGGCTGTGAGCTGCAGAGAGACAAATCCCCTGGAAATATGAACATGAAATCACCTTGATGGTACCTGCATGCTAAAAAAATATTCAGAACAGTTCCTTCAAGAAGAAAGAATGCATGGACCACAGGCCACCACATCGGCAGCAGTATGGGCTTTCAAGGTACAGCTAATCTTTTAAACTCTAGAAGCAAGTTCACCAACTTTTAGAGACCATACCTTTAATATTTATCTTACCTGGCCAACGTATGTATAAATGTAATAAACTCATTCTAGCATCAGAGAATTTTCTTAAAGTGAAGAGAAATCAATTTAAAGATCTACAGTTCAGTGCAACATATTCAGCTAAATGAATTCAGCAAAAGTGCTGCTGTCCCATCAAGATGAAAACCTACTCCACAGAATATTTTTAAAAGAAATCGTGATAGCCTCTTCAGATCATTGTAATATTATCTGGTATAAAGAAAACCCAGATTTAAAAGCTGGTTCAGCTGGTTCAGCCACAACCTGACAGAAAACAAACTCCAGTCCAGAACAGGGACTCATGTTTGGGGTTTTTTTGCTATGGAGAAAGCCAGTTCCCACAAAACTATACTTGCATATACCTAAGCCATACCACAACACCAACAAGAAGATTCACATTTCCATCTGCAAGATCAGAGCACTCAGAATGAACAAGTTCATTACAACCCAGGAGACTATGGGAAAAACTGATTTACTGAAGGATTATGAATAATTACTGTCAACACATTTTTCATCAGTTTGTGGAAAAATCATTTTGGAACACAAGGCCGCACCCAGTATATAAATCTTTCTGTAGGCTCAGCACTCCTGTAACTGCAGACTGGAGGAGGCATGGCTCAATGTTAACTTGATTGAGATCTTTGTATCTCTTGCAGTGACCATATCTTGATACCATTTAATTGCAAATAGTATAACATTATATGCCATTACCTTTCTGGCAACGTGTCAGTCCAATGTCCTAGACATAAGTGCCAGGATTCGTGATTTTACTCTTAGAGCTACATGTGTAATTCTGGAGATAACATTCTGTTATAGCTGAGTCTTATGGCAAAGTGTTTCTGCAAGTAGACTGACAACCAAACATCCCTGAAAGGTGAGTGACAGAAGGAGCTGATGCTGCCAGGAATTGCACAAGGGAGAGTGTTGGCAAAAACTAACACTAATCGTTGCATTTCATTCTGAGGTTAAGTGCATTTGTTTAACTTCTGAGCAGTTGTGTTATGTAGTGTTGAATGTTGAGTCTTATGTTGAACAGTGCAGAGATGAGATCTTTCGCACACCAATTCAAGGTATAAAAAAAGTTGGAATTAAAAGCAAGACTGATGTTGCATTAATAAGCCCAGTCCTGGCAGATATACTGAGCTAATGCTATACTGCTGACAATGAGACTTGGTCAGAAGAATTTTTATGGCTAAAATGTTAATTTATTCTATGAATTGCATATTTTTGCAAGCAATTACAAAGCAGAATTAGGCTAAGGATCATGTTATCTTATTACCCTTACATACCGTAAATAGACATTGAAAGTTTCAAGGCTTTTGGATACGGATGAGCATCTTGGCTTCTTGCATCTGAGTTCTGGAACTCTTTTACCGTAGTTAAATCAATGACTCATTTATGTTATAGTCCTCAAAGTTACCACTGGTATTTGCCACAATTTGAAATCCATACGGTTCAGGATTGTTTCACCCTGTGAAGCAATGACTAAGACGACTGGCTTTGCCTTATTCTCATCTAAGGTAATTTACTGGCACCATGACTGTCTCCAGAGAAAAAAGAAGTTATCTCATAATGAGTCAGTTACAGCCTTTTCGTTCCATCTCTTTTGGAATGAGTCATGGTGCTTAGATCTCTCCAGTGTGTGTGTCAGCTGGCCTGGTGCTCAGAGAAAATTTTAAGGGAAGAGTGGAAAGGGTTCCATTGAAGACAATGGTGGCAGGAGACAGCATGGCTCTGTAGTCAGAAAACAAGAGAAAAAGTTAGTTTGTTTTAATGGCAGTTTTACCAGTGAGCGATAAAGGACCTTGGATAAATCCCTGTTAATCTGTGTCCATATTCCCATCTATGAAATGAGAATAACAGCATATTATTTAACCAGGTTAAAGCAGATTAAGGAACGCAGATAGTTCTGCCTCAATAATTCCTCCCTGATTCCAGCACCATCATTTGGATATCTGCAAAATATAGCCCAGTGAATATCTGTCCCTTACAGCTGTATGGAGTTACAACTCCTATTTATCCTCTTGATTTTTTTAAGTTGAGGTGTTTGAAAAAAGAAACAGGTAAAGAAGCCAGAAGGTGGGGCATGGCTCACATAAATTCTGCCTTCGGTCTCAACCACATTCCTCTCCAGTGACTTGAATGACCTGGGTGGATCTCTGTATTAAATTAGAAATAGATGGATTGCATCTATCATTGCATCTATCACTTGTGG
This sequence comes from Pygoscelis adeliae, assembly GCF_000699105.1. NCBI lineage: Eukaryota > Metazoa > Chordata > Aves > Sphenisciformes > Spheniscidae > Pygoscelis > Pygoscelis adeliae. Next base: position 1,103,264 of record NW_008823915.1, read on the forward strand.
ACTAATAATGTACCTGCATAGTTGCAGGAGGCTCCCTGCAGTGACAGTGAATACTTTGAGATGCTGATACTGATAGTGGTATCTTAAAAGATCAGAATAAAGAAGCGAATCAGACTTCATATAGGCTGTCGGAAGGGAAGGAGGATTTGTCATGAATCTTTCCAAGGTGCCAAGAACTCCCACACTTGTGGTGTGTTTTCACTAGGACTGAGTCTGACTGTCTAATGAAAAAGCTGACATGCTTCTAATATGGAATCCATAGGTAGGAAGTAAGTGGCAGGGAATTGGAATTAACTGTATGGATAATGCAATGTAAGAACTAGAGGAGTGAACTCAAAGAAAATTTGTGCCATACTGTCTTCCCACTCCCTTTTCTCTTAATATACTTGTAAAACACATACTGTCTATTTTGATACCTAAAAGGGAAAGGTCTTTTATCACCTTCGAGTTCCATGCGCATTATTAGTTTGTCTTGTTTCTGCTTATGCTCCCCTTGGAAACTACTGAAGCATCTGTGATAACAGCTACAAGAGAGCTTTGCTGGTAACAACCATGTGATCCGCTAGAGATGCACCCCTGCGTGTGTGTGTATGGAACAGGAGATCTATTGCAGATACCTGATGCATGTCTGTCTACCTCCTACAGCTCCCTACATCTTCTTGGCTGGAGTAGTTGCTGCTTTGAAGATGATCTCATGTTTTGTGTTTCCCAGCTTCTGGTTCCTTGCTGATTCTACAGTTAGGCTCTCTTTCAGCAGTCAATGCTTGTAGTGCTTTCAACGTTTTGTTTCATTTCCTGGATCTTTTGTTTTCGGCTTTCTAAAGTGGAAATGGAGAGTTGTGTATTTCTTTATTGCAAGTAACGCATTAAACTCTTTTGAAAAAGATAGAAGTCATTGTATGAAGTTAAAAAATGGTCCAATGAGAAGTGTAAAGGGAGATTAATTATCTTATTCTATGATTCTTTCATAAATTGCCTAGAAATATTCCTGTTATTGATGGCTCTGAACAGCAGCTATTCTAGCTATGATGATGGAGTCCCCCACAGGAAATGCAAGCTGCACCCATTCCTCAGATGACAAAGTTGTGCTGTCACTGCAGGCAGCAAAGCTAACTTGACAAGAGGGTTCTTTTTTGACAAAGGTCTTCTGTTGACACCTGGAGTTTTGTTAAACACTGCAGTATTGGCTAGAGGTGTGTGTAATTTTCATGTTAGGCCACCACTGTTAGACTGGCAAAACTTTGTATTATTGACTCATTGCAGTACAGTGGTGTTACTGGCATGGGTCATTAGTTGCCACTATAGTATTGCTGTTTTCCCAGAGTAGAATATTTGGTAAGTTAGTGGAGCTGGGAACCCTCTGGCCACTTCTAACCTTCTCTTCTGTGTAAATATTTGAGGTATATTTATTATAAAGCACCACAGCTTGCCTCTGCTTGGAAAAGGAATTTTCTGAGAGCAAGTAAATGAACAACATATAAACTTAAATATAACCCATCTTTCCATCATAGCTTTGTTGCAGAAAGCACATTAAGTCACTTCCAAGGGAATAACACACAGAGAACCAGTTTTATTTAGTTAGATTAATTCCATTTTAATATTTCCATTAGCCATTTTAAACTTGGCACTGCAAAGTAATAAAATCCTCCAAATATTGACAGATAGAAAAGTAAATGCCACCCAGCCATGACAAGCTGTTTTTCAGCCAACCTCCTAGAGATAGAAAGGCTGCTATCATAATTTATTTATATATTAATAAGGCACATGATTTTTATCGCTAGTTATTCCCTTCTAGCAATTAAGGCAAAGCTGATAAAATCTTCGCTAAGTCAACATTTTTGTTTGTTAACTTTCGAAAATTCATAGCTAAAAATGTTTCTGGCCTGCACACTGGGAAGAAAAGGATAAAGCTTCTCTTGTAGAGCGAGACACTGAGTCAGACATGAATGGAAGAAAAGGGAAGGGTCAGCAGGGATGTATAGGCACCAGAACTGGCACTGGCAGACCCCTGCTTGGTTACTGGAGATGCACAGTTGACTGCATGGCGAGTGTGAACTGTGCTATCCTTCTACCTATGGTCAGTGGTGCTACTGGAGCATCAGGGACGAATATTTGAATGAATTGCAGAGTGAAACAGTTTGGTCTTTCCTTCTCATTAGGCTTTATATCTTTAATGTAAGCTTGACAGCTAATCTATTCAGGACTTGAAAATATAGTTGGGTCCATGTGTGGGAGTAGGGCCAAAAGGCTGGATGAAACCTGAGAAATTTGGTGCGCTCAATTGGTGATCTTACATGTTCTGCTCAGTAACTTCTAGCCACAGAGGAAAATTGACTTTTGCATATACCAATGTCAAGGCCAAATTACCACTTACCTTGTGTTGAAAGACAAAATCCTTCATTTTTCAAGAGGGGTTCCTTACAGTTACTAATTATGGACCCCATCCTTGGCTGCTTGATCTTGCAGTAGACTTAAAATATTTAAATAATGAATATTCATGGGTTTTATACACACTAAGGAAATATTTTCTGAATTGTAAATATTTGAAAGGTAGAACACATCTGTATAAAGGCACGTCATGTTTTTCTGGATTTATCCCTCTCTGGATTCAAGGCTAGAACTTCAGCTGATGACAACACAGCTCCAGAGAGTCTTCATCAGCTGAGAAATTGCTCTCCTTAGTTACTGTGTTTGCCTGAGAATCATAATAATTAGCATTTACTGTAAAGTATAAATGCTTTCTACTGTATAATTGGTCTATATAGCATACACGGAGAGAACACAGTTCCTGGCCTTTGGACATTGACATTCACTTCTTCAGCAACACTAGGAAAGTAACTAATAATCTCAGCTTTGAGTAGTGTGTACAGTGTTTTGTCACATGTCCAGTATGCCATGCTTTCTAGGAAGACATGTCATTCTGCTAAATATGATTACCCAGGCACAAACATAAAAGTATCTCTGTATTAATAAAATGTTTTAGCAAATAATTTTTTTAAACCTTCACATTACCTGAAGAAAATAAACCCATATACTGAAGTGTCTGGCAAGATATACCTTTGTCCCTTGACAACAAAATTTGTGGCTCAAATAAGGTGAAGAGTATAAATAGAAATGGAAATCCTGGGATAAACCTTGCACTATATTACACACTTTCCATCTGAGCAAACCAGTAGCAGCTAAAACTCTGATTCAATGTGATATGCATATGGATGCAAAAAGAATGCCTTCTTTAAGTGTCTGTCTTCACTACTAGGCCATTAATTTCATAGTAGAACTGAGATACTACTAAAACAGAAGCTGTTTTAGCTGTGGAGAATTTTACGGCTGTTGCTGGTTTTAACCAGTTAATTCAGCCTTTCAAACTATGTAATCTTTATTAAAAAAAGTAGTACCAAATACAGTTTTGTTAATGTATTTAGCACTATTAGGCTTCCTAATTCTAATTCTTCCAAATTTTGCATTTGATTCTGCTATTCACTGTATTTTTAGTTTTTAATTAATTTTAAGGTTAGCTATAAAGGATCCAATGGATTCATGTACAAAGGCAAGGAAAGGCATAAAAGTGCCCTCTCACTGCTCCAGAAACAATTCTGGAGATTTGTTCTCTACATACTGAATCCTTAAATTATCTCAACAGACCCTGCTGACTTCATACACTGAATTAATGAAACTCTGTTTAACATGCAAATCTTATAGCTAACAAAACCAAGTTATATTTTCTTAGTCAAAATAGAACTTCATAAAACTACTGTTTTGTAATTTACTCTTAAGCCACAGTAGCTCAAGTCACTGTAGAATTGTAAAATATGGTATGGCTTAGGTTCAATAAACCAAAGTGAATGAAGTGTTAATTTGATAATTGTGTGGTTCATCTGAGTACTAAAACACAATAGGGCATGCCTTATTCCATCATAATAGGCTACCTCAGGGGTGTTATGATGGTCTCATGCCTTCAACCATCCAAGAAGCACAGTAATGTGCAGTAAAGTGTGCCCAAAGGGCTTTGCTGCAACTATAATGTAGGTTTCTGTCAGAGCTGTTTTCATTCTAAGAGATGGACTGGTTTGTTTTAACCATGCTTTGAAAAATATTTTCAGTAGACACAAATCTTGTTTAATACAGCTATATATGGGGAAGTAGAAACTACACTTGTTTTTTGTTTACTACCCTTTCTAAAGGTTCTGCCTTTACTCAGATACAAAAAAAAATGAAAAGAGGGGTTCAAGGCCTTTATTAACTGAATTATTAATAATAGTAAAAAGGTAACAGAATTACTTGTCATAACTAAGACAACAGTAGAGTCTTTCCATTAGTTTTACAGAAAAGGCCCATACTCCAGGAGTTTAGTCAGATACTGAAATTTTGGTACTACGTTTAAGAATGGTGGTAGCACAAGTGTGTTATTTCATAGTCTTAAAATCCTGATTCTTCAATGCCATTCATATGAGCAGCGCCTGTCAGCTTGCTGAATCCACTGATACCTTTGGGACTTTGTATAAATCACATATCAGGATTGTAGCCCACAATTCATTGATTTAGATAGTACTTCCCTGATACAAAATATTGAAAGTGTGTCCTGACAATCTAGGTGTGTAAGTAATCTTTTTTGCTTTTCTTGCCCACTTTCAGTCTGCTTTTAGCATTCTTTGTCTTTGCTCTTTAGAATTTAATGTTCTTTTCACATTTTTACAAAAGCCTCTTTCTGTTCACAACTACCGCAAGCACCTACCTGACCAAACTCTTAGTCTCTGCCTGCAGAGGCAACCTAGCACCCTTCATTTCTGTTCCTATGAATAGGTAAGTTGGTAGCAGGGAGCTGTGAAGACATCCCTCTGCTCTCAACATTTGAGGATCATGTCTTGCTTCATGATGCCATTCACAAGAATGAAAAGCTGGGGCCCAGCATTTTGTCTCTTGAAAAGACCGTAAGACACAAGACAGTTGGAACTGATAGATATTAAAGGAGTGAATGGTGGGGCTCTTGTCTGAAGACGTGTACATTCGGTAAAGAAATCTTTTCTTTCATTGCATTTTAGGATTGCATCCTTGAGAAGACTTTTGGGCAATTTCCCTGGCACAAGCAAACCGCTTGAAATCCTTAATTGGAAGCCAGAGATTTCCAGCTGAAGTTCTGCAGTGAATCAGGGAAAGGTGGATGCTGTTAGGGATGGTAGTATTTCTTTCTCATTATGCTAGTGTCCTCTTTAGGATTAGAAGAGATACTCCAGGTCTAATGCTATCACGTGACACCTTTCTTGTATGGTGTTACAGAGTGAGAGTGAGAAAGTTGTAGCAAACAGTATCTGCAACTGTTTGGAATGCAACCATATATTGCACCTGCTGTAAACGAGTCATTGGCCTCAAAACCAGATTGGAGTCTGAAATGTGCAGCAGCATCTCTTGTTTCAAGACCTCTGTCCTCTTCACTCACCTTAGTAGCACCGCTGCTACTAGCTGACCAAAGACATTTTTTAATTACAGTACTAAATTTGAAGCTTGGCCTATTATGTTCTAACAATATGATTACTACACCATAATTGCATGACTTACTTGCCACTAGCCTTACATTTTGCTCAGTGTTTGAAACGGGATCTTGTAATTGAATAACAAGGCACAACAAGGCAAAGTATGTGCTGGCAAACTGTAAAAGCTATGATCTCATGACTGTTGTGATTCCAAGATGAATGTTCTTCCTTGAGGTTGTCTTGATGCTGTTGTTAAAAGATATAACCGTGAGAAGTCTGGCAAGAGGAATTTACTTTATGCTGCTGAGCAATGAAGTCAACCTTCAACTGAATATTTTAAACTCTGGAACAAGTTTGTTCCTAACAATATTTTGTGGAGGCTGCTAGTGTCTCTTTTGTAAGGCAGATAGCTTGTCCTAAGGCTCCCAATCAGTTGGAGAACTGCTTCAAAAGTTCAAAAGAATAGCTCAGTTTGCAGAAGACTGTTAATCCCAGTATGTGATGTCTTCACCGTGCTTTTGACAAAATTATTATCTGATTTTCAGCTGCTTTTATACTAATGGTTCTCTACTATTCATGAAACCCCATTGACTGTATCATTTATTTTACTACAATATCTAGGATCTTGACTGTGGACAAGCCTATTGTGTCAAGCACTTTGCAAACAGAATAAAAGGACTGTTTAGGTTCACAATGATTCACACTGGCCCTTATGAAACAGCCACTTGCTTTACTGTTATTACGATGGGAATTTCTCCAGTCACAGGCCAGCTCCATACAGGCATAAGGAAATAATTTTGTTATCTCTTTACACAGGCAAAAAGAGGCAACCCAAGAGGAATCATAAGGAAGAGGGGGACAGCTCAAGATACTCAGCCCCTTTTATGATGCTGTTTACCTGTGCCATCCTCTTGCTTTCTTTCTCATTCTTCTCTTTATATTAGCCAACTACCATTCCTTTCGCTATCCCCAGCTTTGCCAGCTTCTTGTGTTCACACTGTTTCCATATTCAGCTCATTGCAGCTTCTTGATACAAATGCTAACTCAGATTTGTAATTCCATAGAGGCTAGGCTGCTTCTGTTCCTCACTGGAAGGAGGTGAAACCAAAACAGTGTAGACCACCAACACATTGTGATGGACCATGAAAAATTACAGAAAATGTACTAGCAGGCAAGATTTGCATTTGGATTGTTGAGGTTTGACCCTTACTTCTAAACACAGATGACAGAAAACTCTTACTACCATGCTGTCCACCAGAATTGCTCTCATTGCATCTCAGCCTTCAGAATAACATAAGGTCTGAAGTCTCCCAGGGTATGAATCTGTGTAGCTCCAATGATTTTGTACTCCCTTACACTGTGAAAGACAAGCATCTATTCTGGCATGAAGAAAAAGTGCTGGTCAAAGTGAGACTGCTGTAGTTGGAAGGGAAATGTCAAAAGCGGGGGCTAAACTGTGGAAAATCTTCTTCCAGAGAGAAAGGATAAGCTCTTTGTCCATACTGCAATCTCTGGAATGAATCACCAGCAAGCACAAGGTGAGAAACAGTTCCTTTAAAAAACATGTGATGGGCATAAGTAGTTGATTTTTCATGAAATAAAATCTGAGATAAGTCATCCATTGCTTTACCAACTCCATCAGTGAAAATCTGGCCTTTTCCATATCCTGGCAGGCAGCTACAGAAAGAATGTATCTGACCACCCTGAAATGCTCACCAATGAACTCCCTAAAAACACATTGCATCAGCTAACCACAAGGTATGTGCTTGAACCGTATACTAGCTTCTCCCTTTTCCTCCTTTTTGAAAGAGAAAAGAACCAATTAGAAAGGTCCACAGACATAACTCTCTTTGGCCATTTTAAACTACTGAACTAGTTCAATGCTTCAATGCTTCATTGCTGCAAAGGGCTGAAAGGGCCTTTCTTGGCTGCGACAAGGTCAAGAAGACCCAGGCTGAATAGTGTATCTGAACTAGAAAGAACTGTTATTGCATACCTAACGCTCAGGGAGGGCAGTGGTAATACAAATACTGTGTGTAGTTTCCAGTATTTATAGGAGGCTGTGCACCCACACCGCATGACTATTTCCTTGCTGATGAGACCCTTGCAAGCCAAATGCAACTTACTACTGTATTAAAATGACTGGCATTAAACTGTATTTTCAGAGTAATGAAGTTATTTGCTTGTCATATATCCAGCTCTTCAACTAGAGATTTACATTGTCAGTGAAATACCCCTAGGGATGTAACTGTCACCAGGAATTCTAGTTGCGAATGATTTTGGCAACAAGTGTTCAAGCGTTAAACTCCCAAGCGGCAACAAAACCTATGGTTTTGTCATCAGAGCTTCTACCAGTCATTGAAGTACAAAGAACATCTGTTTTGTGATATATAGCATGGTATCCACGGTTATCAGCTAATGCCTCTAAATTTCCCATGCCTCTAATAAAGGCTGTGCCAATCAATCTAGTGCAATGACTTAAAGGGCAGGGCAGGGGAAAGTTGATTTTAAAAGAAAATCATCTGGTTCTTTAAGGTGCTGGACAAAGAAGAGAGACCTAGATGAACTGGAAATGATTTCCAGCTCATCTTCAGAAAGACCAAACTGTTTCTGTTGCCACCACTCTGTCCTCAGTGCTAACCTTGAAGAAGGTATTCTTTCCAGTTATATCATTTATAGGACCCTAGCGTAGTGAGGCAGCAATGGCAGTCATAATATACCATTCCTAGCAAACAGTATGTGTCTGCTGAAGTTTATGGCTATTCCAGGTAGGTGTGAATTGAGCTCATGTTCTAGACAAACAATGGTGATGGAGAGAAAATACCTGAACTTTTTTATGAGTTGGAAGCATGTTACTGATTTTTCTTACCAGTTGGCACACATTGGTATCAGATATAATTAGGAAATAGTTTTGAGTAGCATTTTGGAATATGTGCATATGAACGTTGATCTACTGAGCCTTTCAAAAAGGGGAGGAAGTTGCATTTAAATTGTACATCAAAGCCATGAAAAATAAAAGGAATTATTTGGATGTTGGCCAACCTATTTCCTCTTACCAATATCCGCTTTTCATTCTCCCGCAAGAAGCAAGGGCAGAGACAGAAAGCACTCCTATTTTCCCTCTTTAAGGCAGTTCTCAGGCTTTGCCAACAAGCAAGGTCAGTTTTCTCAGGCCACAACCTCTTTCACATCTGAATTATGTTGGCAGATAGCCCTGGACAGAACCATTTGTAACGGAGCTCCTCAAATTGTAAGGCCTTTGTCCAAAGTCTGTTAAAGTCAGTGTGAAAGTTTTCACTGAAGTCTATGGATTTGGTCTTGGGGTCTCAATGGGGAGTTTTTCTTTAAAAGCATGTTTTTATAGATGCTTAAATTGAACAGGATGGAGCCCACGGCACTAGCCCAACACTTGAATTTTTAAATCAGCTAAAAATTGTTTTACATTTAACTTAAAAAGTGGGGTAAAATTATTAGTTCTCTAGTTGCTTTGTGAACATTAGAAGTTTGATCTGAAGTTCATTGATATTAGCTTGAGTTTTTTAAATAATGAGTTTCAGATTGGGAGTTAGAAGTATTTAAGCATAACTAAAATGGAAGTAAAAGACAGAAGAAAGGCAGGAAAGATTTAGATTCTCATGTTTTATTATTTATAACAGTTGGAGGGGATGTTAAGAAAAATCAGCATAGCTAGTGAGAACAGGAATATAGATTCAGCTGAAACAAAATTACGGAATTATTCCTTTTTGTTATTTGCTTTTTATACTTTGGTAAGAAAAATGTTCTGTAGATTCCAAGCATAAGGAACAAAAACGATGCTAGGGAGGTAGGATATTACTACAAGTATTGTAAGCTTGCACCAGGTTTTATAAATAACTTGTGAAACTGGTTTCTAAATGTGTTGTGAATGTGAAGGCAGACAGCAGAGGTAGCGTGTAATTTGTCAGCCTCTTTGTGGTCAATGGGAGTTGCAGCAGAATAAGAGCACAATCGTCTGGAAAGTAATTCACGCCTTTTGACACTTTTCTTAATATGCCTCTCCTTTTCCAAAACAGATTGAGGTGTAATTGCTGTGAGAAGGATCATTAGTCTTACACAGCCTTTTAGAATTACTAGATTAAGTATTTCATTAGAAAAGCTGAGTGGTACTTCCTTGCAGTTTCCCTTCTTTTCCAGGAATCGATAGCAATAATCCAATAATCTTGATTCAGATAGAAACACAGGAAAAACTGTTGCATGGAAATAATATATAGTTGCACACTTGGCTTTACTACAACCTAGACCGTAAAAGAGTATGTCAACGAACAGTCCCACTGCACAGAACAACTCAGTTTCTGCTGTAATGTATCACTGTATCATTAACCTTTTAATACCTCATAAGAAAACCTTTTTGAAGGAAATCAAAGTAGGTGCATCTTGGATTCTCTCTATTGTTTCATTGTGAGTATCTGCTGTGAAATCTCATGAGTCACCTCAGATGTTACAGCTATTTCTTCTACTTGGTACTGGTGGTGCTGATTCACACAAACTGTTTCTGTCTCTTTTTATTTCTGTATTGTTTCTGATACTTTTCTTGGCCCTTCCTGTGTGCAAACAGTCTAATATTCATTCTAATTCCTAGACAATTCAAATGTAAAATTGTGAAAATCAGCAATACTGTCCAATGCACGAGCTGTTTGTTGAATGGAGCATTGTTATATGTAGCCTTAAGCTGGTCTAAGGTATTAATTTATAAGTAAATATTCTATTTTGTTTTCCTTGCAAGAAGTGCTGCTTGTAATGAATTGCAGACAGAGGCAAACTTTGAATAACCTGAAGTATTTGTAACAGCATTAGTTTCCAAACAGTTTTACTCTGCTATTGTACTAGCTTCCCAAGGCAGCACCTGCTCTGGACTGTACAATTTGAGATCCAAACATTTAACAGGACAGCCTGAAAATTAATTCATACTAAATTTTGTGCATATATAGACATCTATCTGTACCATGTCAACAGGAATTCGCACTGCGTTGCTTTCCTGTTCATCATGCTTAAGAGTAAAATAAGTCATCGCTTCAACTTTAATGTGTTAGTATTTGGATGAAAAAACTGGATGAAATAATGCAAGTGTAATTTCCTTATAAAAGGAGAGCATGTCAACTTTATACAGACAGTAAGTGGAGACAAAATTCAACTTCCAACATTGACATATACTGAGGTACTGTGCAGCTGGCGTATATTCCATTCTAGCTTATTCAGGAAAATCATTTGCTGTTCTTTTACACTTCTTGTGTCATCTCCCCTCACACGAGCTTGAGAGAAATGACTTGCTGTCTAAACATGTAAAACTATCTCACTGTGCCAGTGGAGATACTTCAGGGCTTCTACTGCAGGGCGAACTTCACATTAGCCTTTCCTTACCACACCATGAGACCCAGAACTTTTTAAAACTGCATGTAGCATTAGAAGAACAAAAGTCCATTCATTCCTCCATCTTTAACAGGGCCAGCTTTTAGGATGATGTACTTACTGTAAGAATCAGTAAAAGCTAAATATTTTGTAATGAACCTGGATGAAATTAAATAGTTTTTCCTCATTTTATCACTTTTTAAACATTATTCTAGTTGGAACTTTATCAGTGAACTGGTCATGATATTTAAATTAAGTAAGAAATAAATCAAGGTGTTGTCTATTCAAATCATGAAAATAATCTTTACAGCATGTAGTATGACATCTCATGATAATGTTTCAAGACCTTATTTTAGGGCTGAGTGACCAGATAGCTGAGGAAAAAGATTTTGAAAAGACAGCATGGGCAGATAAGACTCTTAATTCATGCAGAAGAGTGAATTACTGTCACGTCAAAAAATAAATGTAAATAGTTTGAGATATGTAAATTTACTTTTAATTAGCATCACAAACTGCTGATATGACAAAAAGTAGAATAGATGGTCAAGTGAGTGATAGGTGTACAATGCAATTATTGTGGTGAGCTGAGATTCCAGGTATGCAGCATGGCTACCGAATGTAGTGCTTGAAAACACTTTGAATGAGGGTTTTTTACAGTGGAAAAAGCTGACACATTATAACTTTTGTGTATCGTATGTTGACTGTGGAACCATTATTGACAAGGCCCTAGCGTTTTCTAAAGGCCATCCTCCACCTAAATCCTTGTTGTATTTCTTGGAAAGCGCTTGCAAAAATCTTGAGATTGTTGTAAAAGTTCAGGGCTCCAAATGGGGGATTTATTTGCCTTACTTTGTTGTTCACTGCATGTGAACAACTTCAAGCTTTTCTCCAAAACTACAAATGCTGGAAATGTATACAAAATAAAATGTAATCCAATTATGCCCCAGATCTTGACATCAAGGAATATCTCCCAAATACTTCAAGAATCATTATAGAACTGGGAAGTAACAATGCTAATCTAATTCCTTTTCCCATCTATAATCATAGAAAGCCTAGATGCAGTGAAAATACTGGAAGTGTGTAGTGTAGACAAAGGAAGGGCTTTTGTTGGCCATGTTCCTGATTTGTCAGACATGGGCTAGTGATGTTATATGGACAGCTCGGGTGTGATTTTGAATAGCATGGTTTTTCTCTGTGATGATAAAATAGTAAAAAGATAAAGATGCAAACAAAATAATTGTGAAATAATTATTTACTAAATTGTGAAATAGATGTAAACTATTTCTTGTCAAGGTTCAGGCTGATCACCAATCCATTGTTCTGGGTCACTTAATAGGAAGAAGAGAGTTAGTGCACTCTGGAGTCTGTGCATGGTGAAGTGTGAATGCCTACACAAAATAGATGGGAGATACTGGTAAGCAAAAAAATTGAGTTTAAACCACATACAGTAGGTATTGTATTTTCCTCTTAATAGCTGCATATTATCCTATGAAACTCAAAACTACTTTATCCAGGGAAAAGAATAGTAGTTTGAAGAGCAAGCCTGGAAAGAGCTTCTAGAAACCAAAGCTTAAGTATAGACCAAGCTCTTTGCAGAAACACAAAAGGGAAAGTAAAGTTTTGTGACCTGGTCCTAAGAGCACTTAAGTATAATTCAGCTCTTCTATGTAATCCCTTTGAAAGTCAGTCTGAAATTGCTGAACTGGAATACAGTTTTTTAGGCTACTAAATCCCTCTTTTCAAGAGGATTAGAACTTGCATATGTTCCGGGTTGGTAACTGTGGTTTTCAGGTAGGTTATCCTTCTTCAAGTTTTGATTGCATGGCTGCTGAATGTGCTAGATAATTTTCAATTCTAAATATTGTTGCGATTATTGCAAATAAAGCTCTCCTGCTAACTATCTTGCAGGTATTTTTAACTTTCCTATCAATGCTTTTCAGAATAAATTTTCAGAAAGAAACACAACAAGTAAAGTCCTCTGTGACAATCCCTTGGACAAAGGAATTTATATAAACTAGGCTAGAAAAATAAACTTAACGTTGTGACAATTTGTGGAAGTACTTAAAGCAAACAAAGCACATCCACTAAGAAGTAACAAGCTAGATCACACGGACTGAGAGCACATTAAAACATGCTGTGGGAAATTGTGAGCGGCTTCTGCAGAATGGTTTGCAGTTCTTGTCCTTGTACCTTTTTCAATAATGCTTTCCTGGGTAGGAAGCATGAATTGAATTATACGTGTACACACACCCCTCAGTGGGTGTTTTACTGCAAGATAGGTTTCATGCTTTTTTAATAAAGAACAATTTTGTGTTTCTGTCCACACCCCTGTTATCTCTTAAGTTTTCAACCATTACTGTGTCTTGTTTTCTCAATCTTACTCTGTCCAGTTAACAAGAGCCTAGCACTCCAGTAACGTTCAGTCCCTTTAGGGCTGTGGTGAGTGGCCTGGTACGGTTACATGAAGAAACAAATCCTTTTTTGTGTTAGCAGGGGTAGAAACTGACAGTACACACCACCCAACCTCAGCGCAGTGTTCCTGAATGAAACCTCCTCAAATAGACTGCAGTAACTGACAGAAAAAGCTTTATCTTCCCTTTCACAAGAACCTTTAAACCTCTGTTTTAAATAAAAGCTTATCTGCTAATCAGTTTGACCTCTGATTCACCTGTTCATTAAAGGAGTTCATAACTTTGCCCAGTCTGGTGGCTGAAAGGTAATGGTAACTCTCACTTGGGAGTGTGAATGAGGTTCTGGTTTTTATTCCTGGGCAACATGCTGTTACATTTATTGTGAAACCCCTACAATACCATTAATAAAGAGATTTTTAATCCTCATAAATCAAACAGTACCTTTATTTGATATTTAAGGGCAAGTCAAGGACAGTAAAGTATGACTGAAGATAGTAATTAAAAAAAACCAAACAAACAACATGTGCTTGTTTGGTACATTTAAAGACTTTCAGGAAGGATTGATAATTATCCTGGCATTATAATAGCTTGATTTCCACAGGCTTTGCATCTCTTAACTTTGTATTACTTTTGCATCTATGACTTTTGAGGTATTATTTTTAGGTTAATTTTTTATGAGATTTCAAAGTCTCATACTTGATGACAAGTCTCTACGAGTCTAAATGGGGTTGCAGTTCCCAAGGGGAGACTTGTTAGAAAAGAATTTATGTGGTACTATCTTGACTAGAATATTCACCTCATCTGCATCTTGCAGAAACCTCTGGAGTCTGTCATGCACAAGCCTCACTCTTACCAATTTACAAGAATGATGCATGACAGAATTAACCCCTGATGTTGTATCTTCTCAAAAGGAGAATTTATGCTGGCTACGATGGCAGATCAACAAAGACAGTAAACCTGCAAGAGCAGATGTTGGATACAATACAATCTTGCAACACTGGATTGTGACAGTTGAATAAAAAGGGAGAGACGGTGTGTATGCATGTGTGTGAGGGTGCATAGGCTCATAAAGTGGACTCAAAATGAAAAATGGGTTAAGCGGCCATTTTTGGAAACAAAAAAACCCAAACTCTTTTCATTTTCCATTCTCCTGGAGAAGTCCAGCTCTATATACCTATTTCATGCAGGGATAAATAGTGATGTTCGCCTTATCTTACCCAAGTCAGGATTAGAGACTAACACAGCTGGAGATTTATTTGTGTGTAATCAGAGAAGAAACACCCTGCAATATCAAAGTTTTGACAAGTCCAGAGGAAATCAGTAGAGATTCAGATGGTGGGACCGATAGTTTTTATACAGCTTTTCAGATTAACATTCATCTTGTTTGACCTTTGGTAAAGCCAAAAGTTCTCAAGGCCCCAGCTATAGTACTCAGAGCTTTCCAGGCACTCGGAAATATATTTGGCCTCTTAACTTAGAGTTGGTCTCCATTCTTTACCCTGTATTACATCCATGTGGAATGGTCAGTCTAGATGACTGATAAATGAAGCAAGCCCTTCCCTGACAATTCTTCAAATTACGCCTGAAAAATCTTGCCCATTAGAAGTCAATCCTAGCAGTTAACCATGTTGGGAACCTATTGTGTGAGATGATACAGAAACACAGGGTAAGGCTGGCCCTACAGAGTAGTATAGAAAAGCTTATGTCTTCACCTGTTATGTTAAATAGCATATAAAAGTATTCATTAACATACCTGTAGGTCCAGCTATGAGAGCAGTAAGAGCTCATGCTAATGGCAGAGATACCATGCTCTTTAATACACAGCATAAACTCACAATGCTGTGTAAGAAAGTACAATTACTAATTTAACAGCAGCAACGTTCCAGATCCTAACGTCATTTATTATATCCTTTACGATATCTTTCCATTATATCAACTGCTGCCAAAGTTGATGTAAGAAAAGCAAATTTCCCATAAACAAACATGATTATTCAGGAATTTGGAAGCAATTGGGCATGGAAAAAATACCTCCTAGTTCTTCCATACTTGTGTCTTTCTTCATTTTTGTGCTTTGGGAATGAGGGGATTTGTTGCTCCCCACGTTCTCCAAGCATGTGCTTGACCCCAAAGCAGGTGGAAGGCTGGGCAAGTGACCCTTCCTAGCCTTGTAGCTAGGAACATATGGGCATAAGCCCATTCTGTGTCAAGATGTGAATGAGAACTTCAGATACAGTCTCCCATGTGCTGCTTCTAACAGTGAATGTGGTTCAGACAGAGGAACTACCCAAAGCACATGATTTGGTGTGATAGGCGTTATCAGCTGCTGAGCAGCTAAAATGAGGAAGAAGTCATCTGACTTCCTTATCAGAGCAGGACAATGAACTGTTTTCCCAAGCAAAAAATAACAGGGCTAGAAATGTATTGAGGAGCCAAAATAGGGGAATGTGGGACTTGTCTTAATGTGAGGGGAGCGCACTGAAGCTGTGTGCAGTGCTGACAGTGCTGGTGGAGCTCACTGCAGCACTGAGGGATCACTTACCTGCAGGGTGGCTGTTGCAGCGTTGGAAGGAGCTACTTTTTGTCCAATTCCTTGTACAGCTCAGGCATGTTCCAGGACTTTTTGATTGCTGAAGGAGCTAGCCCTGGTCATTCCTCTAGTTCCTCTCTTGCTATAGAAATTATTAAAAAATCAGGAAAGAAAAGAGCCTTGGGATCCTTCCAGGGGTGGGTGCTGGCGTCTTTACAAGCCAGTTGCCGAGGGTGAGAGTTTTTTCTCATCCCTTTAAGGTGATTGCCCCCTTAGATTCAAAACGCGTCTAGACCTCCTCAGGTCGCTCTGAGAAGGGTAAGCCGAAGCGCCCGAGGGTTTGTGCGGCGGCAGCGGGGCCTGTGGGGCCCCCCTGGCGCTG
>NW_008823915.1:1119601-1138419 GCF_000699105.1 Pygoscelis adeliae
GTAGGGATACTGAATTGACGCTATCCCTACTTAGAGGCAATAACCAACAAAGCTGTTTGAATGCGGCTGAACCAAAAAGGAACTTAGGCTATTTTCCAGTACCCTTTCAAGTTACCCTGCTCCAACGCTGCCGGAAGCGTAATTTCCACCCATCCCTGTAGCTGTAGCTACGTGTAATAGTACAAGGAGATGATGTAGTGAGAGATAGGGTAGAAGCTGCAGCATTTCCACAGCTTGGAGTCAGACCTGCTGTTGGTGCCCCAGGCTAAGAGACGTAGGTAAATGCTGGCAGCAAGTCCTAAGTGGAGTATACACAAGCCGGGCGTATTGAAAGATGTGTCACTACCAGTATATTCACTGGAGCACGTAAGGAAACAGACAAAGGACTTTTCAAGGATATTGCAAGAATATAACAGGATTATATAATCATACAATATAAAGATTTTGTTATCATATTTACCCAGATTACCCCATAATATCCAAAGTGTAACTCTGTAAATTGTGTTTATTTACACTCGCATACTGAACTAGCAGCAGAGGCTTGCAGCATTATTGTAGGTACTGAAGGAGGATATTATGTTTCCTATGTTATTGGGAAAGAAGCCAGAATCACTTCCCTCCCCTCAGCAGAGTTCCTAGAGATTTGAGTGCTCTGTTCTGCTAACATTGACCAAATTGGTTGTATTCAGGGAATGTTTTTGTGTTCCAACTTCAGGAAGAAAACTTTTTTACCATCAAACTACCCTGCAAAGCAGAGGTAGGCAGCTGAAGAGAAGTGGAAAACAGAAAAGCAACAGCAAAGGACTGCTGTGAGAAAGAGTTTAACAGCAAGGAATGAGGAATGTCAAACAGCATAAGAACCATGAAGTAAAAGGAGTGTGGGCGTCCAGCAGCAGTGGAACAAGAAGCAGATATGGACAGAGAGACTAGGTGGGAGGAAAGATCCGACAGAGAGTCTACCTGAAAAGATAAGCTTGCCCTTGGTTCTTTCTTTCTTCACTGAGGGTGGTTGAAGGATTAGGACGACTTTCAGTCTGTTGGTTAAAAGAAGCTACAGTTCTTGTTTCCTGGATGAGGCTTATCTTTAAAATAGGAATCAGTTGTCTAAAACGGAGCGAGCAAGGCTAGTACAAAGGACCTATGACAGCAATATTTATCCTTTTAGCATGGCATATAGGATGTTTTATCAGTATAGGCAACTTCTAGCCAGCTGTCTTTAATTTGGTATTTGGGAGTCCTATCCTAGCATAGCCTAGCTGTGAGAGAGAGAGAGTTCACTGTACCCATAAAAAGCATACTTGTGAGTTTTACTGTACTTAAACACATATTTTGCTTCCTGTGTGCAATTACTTTGTGACACTTGTCACAGAAAGGGTTCTGGGCATAAGCATGATTTGGTAAGCACAACTAAATGTTCTTTGTAAATTTAGTCATGTGTTTTGTGACATGGTAGTTTTAAATCTCAATTATAGTGGACAATTGTACCGAAATACTCTTTCTAAAGTCCTTCTGTTATGACTTATACTCTTAGTGCTGAACTTGGGATATGGAAATCATAGGAGCTGAAATAACTGCAGTATAATGCAGGAATACAAAAACAGTTGGGGAAGTGGTAAATGGACTCTTGGGAATTAAAACATATTTCTTTCATGTTCCTCTGCTAAAGGAGGAGAATAGAGAAGCTGAAATAGCAGAAATTCTCCTCAGTATGTTGGTTCTCAGTGCACTTTTGTAAACTGGAGGTCTCTTTAACCTTAGGCACAGATTAGTTCAGCAGTATAGTCCTTGTCCGGTGCAGGAGACAGCACTGACCCTGTTCTTGGCAGATCTCCAGCATAGAAGCTGCTAATGGATGGCATGTCTGGACCTTGCTGAGGATACTTGCATCCTAAATTCATCAGTAAACAAAATGGTAAGTCAGTCCAAACTAGTAAATAAAGGTAATGAATGACTGAGACCCTGTGAAAGATGATATAATCTGGAATGGCTGTTGTGTGTGTTGGTAATGTGGAGCCTGTCAAACCTAATGACTCGTATTTCTGGTATAAAGGCCTGAAATTTTTGGAAGATCAATTATCAATGTCCTGAGGATGGTTTTCTTACACTGTAAAATCATAGAAGAGCATCAGATCTATTCTGGTGAAGGGTCTAGAGCACAAGTCTTATGAGGAGCAGCTGAGGGAACTGGGGTTGTTTAGCCTGGAGAAAAGGAGGCTGAGGGGAGACCTCATCGCTCTCTACAACTACCTGAAAGGAGGTTGTAGCGAGGTGGGTGTCGGTCTCTTCTCCCAAGTAACGAGCGATAGGACAAGAGGAAACGGCCTCAAGTTGCGCCAGGGGAGGTTTAGATTGGACGTGAGGAAAAATTTCTTCACCGAAAGGATTGCCAAACATTGGAACAGGCTGCCCAGGGAAGTGGTGGAGTTACCATCCCTGGAGGTATTTAAAAGACCTGTAGATGTGGTGCTTAGGGACATGGTTTAATGGTGGACTTGGCAGTGCTAGGTTAGCAGTTGGACTCAATGATCTTAGGGGTCTTTTCCAACCTAAATGATTCTATGATTCTATTCTACAGCAATTGAACAGTTTTAAGCAAGTGAAGTTACTCTAAAATTTTCAGAATAAAATAGGACAGAGAATGTTGTGTCTGAGAAGAGGCTCAGCTAATTTTAATAGTGCAAAGAACACAAAGGAATACCCTGGTCATATTTTTATATTAGTTTCACGTTCCCCAAAATCATCATGTTTTGGCAAGGCAAGAAGAAAGAAAAGTCAGTAGCATGACAATGGAATAAGATTAATATTTGCTCTGGTTTTCTCTTGCTGTACCTGATTGCTGAGGGCAGAGTTGGGCTTTTTGATGGCACATGGGAACCTAACTTTGCATCTGAAGTTCAAGCAAATTTTGCCCAGCTAGTAATTAAGTTTAAAACTAAGCTCTGTAGGCGTATGACCTGGAGGTGCTATTAGAAACTGTTGTACCAGAAAATCTTCCAAACATAATATTTTCTTGCTAAGTAAAGCTTTCAATGCTAACTGGATGATATTCCTATTAGATTTAAACAATTGCATTTTGTTTGTGCTTTCTGATCATTGCCATTGGGATGTTTTAGTCCTGAAGATAAGCTGGACAATCTAGTTTATCCAAGCGCTGAACTTGGGAGTTTGGTAGTCACTGGATTATAATGATTCATCCCTAGGAGAAGAATCATCCATAGGATGTGCCATTCCAGGGTGCTGCCCTGCCTCAGAGAACCTTAAATGAAGATGTGATTAGTACGGTAAGGTCTGCTGATGATAAGGTTTGACGATCAAGTTCTACTAGTTGCATTCATTCTCTTCTGACCTTCTTCCTCAATCTTTGGGATATTGACTTTGAATTTAACGTTTTATTTGTAGCAAAACATAGCCTGTATATGGAAAATGCAACAATTTTTCCCCTATCAGCTGTAATTTTCTCTCCTTTTTTACTTTCTCTTTCCTTCCCATTTCTTTTTGTTGCCTTTCCTTTCTTGTTGGCACATAGAATTCCTCCAGCGACTTAATGAAGGGATGTTATTTCACTAGGGCAACCAAACACCTCTGCCAGGACACCACTAACTGGCATGCTATAAGTCAGCCAGCCTTTCAAGCTCCAGGCAGATGTTTTCAAAACCAAGTGGAAATTTGTTTCCAAAAAAGAGACACGACATTAGTAGAAATGCAGTAGTAGGTACAATTCAATAGCTCAGACCTTCAGCTCAGCTGAGAGTCAGTGGCTGCATTAATGGACTTACAAATGGAAATGAGATTCATGATGATTTATTGATTGAAGAAGAATTTGAAATAAAGAAAAAGCTGGTAATAGCCTCGGGAAATACTCTGATGTGAAGTAAAAAATGGACACAGTTAGAAGCGTATTTTCATTGTCTTGGGAAAAAAAAAAAAAAAAAGCACCTCTCCCAACATGTGTTCAGCCACTCTTTGCTGGGAGCAAGTAAAAAGTTTTACCAGGAGGCATTGTGCTACCTGATTTCATTAAAGTTGTTTTCTCTGCAGTTTTCATCCCTTACCACATCTGCTCACTCTCAGCATGAGGAGTTCACTTCAACTGGGGCACAAACCTTCAGTCAGCGTATTTCCAGTTTCCCAGAAAGTGTTGCACAAATTATTAAGGTAAATTGCCACCTTGCTGAAAAAAAAAAAAGTTTCTGCCAATTTGCCTTACCCTAGCACGAAGCACAGTTGTGCTGCATTCCTGGTCCCACCTGTCCAAGCTGGCACCTGTGTTTCTTTTATTAGTACCCTGAGAGTGCCTTGCCTTCAGATCAGCATCCTTTTATAAATTTGAGTTTTTCACTTTTCCTCCCTTTAGCAGGGGTGTAATCTGGTAATGCTACTCTGTTGGAATACCAGTTAAACTTGCTACATTTTGCATTAGAGCGCAGACATGAAAGGGTTAGTGTAGTAGCTGAGGCTATAGCTACCTCGTGGTAACAGCACTTCATAGTCCCTAGGAAGGGAGAGCTTTCCTCACCTGGGAGCCAGCCAGGGCAGTAGAGCCATTCAGCTCTGACTGGGGGAGAACAGCGAACTAGGCAGGACTTAGGGCCAAGCAATCCTGCTTTTCCAGAAGCTTCCCCTCCTTCCCCCAAAGTAGGGCTGTCAGAAAATGATTGACTGGTTTGATGGCCAGCAGCTACTCTAGCCTTGCTGTCAGCAGGGTTCCATCTCCTTTTTTGACACTTTGTAATTCCAGTGAGGGTAAAAGGGCCTGCCAAGGCTAGAACCCAGGATGGGCAGAATATACGTGTCTTGGTCCTTATTTTGGGCCTTTAGTACCACCTTCTTAAAATGATAGAAAGTCAGTTACCTCAGTGGAGGATTTCATCAACTCAGCAGAGAATGATTTGGAGCCTGAACTGAGCAAGGGGGAAACTGAGGCAGAAGCACTGGCAGGCAGCATTGCTGGAGAAAGAAATCAAGGAACACCTGATTTTCCTTCCACAGACTGTTATTGTTTCCACTCTTGAACAAAGAAAAGGGATCACTGAAAATTGGTCGTTTTGGAGCAGCATAGCTCGAAGTCCCTTTCTTTTTCTGCATTCTGTTAAATTAATGCTTGAGGAAAGGCTGATGGTGACTTGCTGTCTCCCTTCTCTCAAGAAGGAAGATTGCAGGAAACTACTCCCTTATTGAGGCAGGGTTAAATGCAGAAATGCCAAGCAGGATTATGAACCCTGGCTATATAGAAAAGCAGTAAGGAAGAGATAAAAAAAGGTATAGGAAAGGTCTGAAGAAAAAAAAAAACTTTTCCCCACCTTACCAGTTCCACTGCGGTGTTCTCATCACTCTACATCCAACATTCAGTGTCTCTGATATTTTGTGAAGCTGTTGTAAATGCAGTGTTTGTTTTGCTTTGCTCTCACAAGGTTTCCAGCACCCCCTGCCCCACAACAGATACAGTATCTCTCTCAGAATAGCTCTCCGGACTTGCTGTGAAATCTCACTCTACTGTGATGAATGGAACAGGATGTTTCCCTAAGTATTTTACAGACCTCAGCCTTTTCTAGACTCTTAAATACTTGGTTTGGAATGTATTTTCCCCACATCTTTGTGGAAATTCAGCATACCCCTGTGATGGCATGAAAGACCTGCTTATTTCTCTGCTGAGTAGAGTGCTAAAGTGCATAATACCAGCAGAACTTGTGGCAATGTGTCAGAAACAGCAAGAGCTGAGAAGATGTTGCTCTCAGTGAGAAAGAACAGAGCCTTCACACAACCTCTGTGCTGTCTGCAACTATTGGCCAGTGCTACAACCTCCCTTTTCCATTTTGAAGGGATTTGGTTGGAATAACTGTCCCCAGCTTTGATTAGCTGACAAGTTTAGATTCATGTAGGTGGTGTAGAGCACCATGCAGGTGGGGGAGGAGAGAATGCAAAACTACAAGTCAAGTTTGTTAAGGAGAATCCATTTATCATGAATACAACATCACAGTAAAGATGCCTTTCTGTCTTTCTTGCTTACCTCACGTCATTCCTTTTCTCCTTTATTTTCTTTCTCCCTCTGGTCTTAATGAAGCAATAAGAAGGGTGAGTGCAGGCCCCAGCATCCTTAGTGGGCTGTTGAAGTAAGCAACTCTAAACTAAAGAGATTGCTGCTTTGAAGTGGTGCAACACAAGTAGTTTCAGCAAACTTACGCTAACACGCACTAGGAAACAATTCATCTCGTCATTTCCCCAGAAGGCAAGGAAGAAGGAAACATGAAGTAGCTCAGTTTCCCTTGACTGCACAGACATTGTAGTACCAGGCTGGCTCTCACTGTACATACTATCATATGGATTTACTACTAATGCACTTCTTCCCTCTCCTCAGTAGTGGGATAAGACATTTGCAAGCATGGCATGTTGAGTTAATTGGAATCTTCAAATTACTGTAAAGAAAAAATTTCCCCCTCTCTTAAACTTATGATCCCACTCTAAGGTCACTTCTATGAGAACTGAATGGCATCAATTCCTAACAAATTCAGACGCTGGGTTACAGGTGGGTCAAGGCAAAAGAGGATGGTGCTCTCATGTTATTTGTACTGCGGATGAGGCTGCCAGTGGTTTCAAATCAGAGCAATTTCTAAATTTGCTGTGAAATACACTAAGAGCCATCATCACCATCATCTCTAAGAGGTTTTTTATTGCTAATTGCAACATTCCCCTGTGCAAGGTCCCCTTCAGCCTCTGAGACCTGGGATTGCAAGCCAGTGAGTGGGGCTGGGCTGAACACTCCTTCATGGTCTGTGCTGGGAGTTAGAATCCCACAGAGAACGTGGTGGATGGTCTTTAGCTTTTGACCACTAAAGCCATTAGCCTGGATGAAGGGTTTGTTTTTGTTGTTTAGCTGCCAAATGTGGTAGCCAAGAGAAGTCAAAGGATGCTAAGCTTGGGAATATCTTTAACCACACATCCATCACTGGTCTTTTTAATAGGATTATTGTTTTTTCATAGAAAAACCTCTCATAAATTACCTACCTCTTCCATTCAGTAGTAGTTTCACTTTTGCATTGCAGCAGCATAAAGCTGAATGGCTGGCAGAAAAACTACTCTTTCTAGAAGTGGAAAGGATTATTTTGCATAGGAAAAATGTGTGGGGGACAGTGCGGTCACTTCATTACTGCTAAATTTGCTGGCTGCAAAGGTTCTGCCTGCAGTGGAAGGATTTTCTGTCAGCAAACCTCTCAAATATATTCATTGCCATGGTGGAGGGACTTGCCCTGTACTTTCAGTCATTTGAAAATGGAAGGGCTGCTATACTGTAAGTGCAGAGGGTACCTTCCAGCACAGCCTCTTCCAATTTGATACTCCTCAGACAGCACAACATCTAAGAGTGTTGTAGTATTTTCATTTCCCTCCTCCTTCAAGATTTTGCAAAGAACATACAGTAGGTGAGAGATCTGGCTGGCTGGTCCTATTCAGTGTGTAGCATCACAGGTTAAGGAATGAGACCACCACAGTGAACTGTAGGTGCATGTGCTGAATGAGATTTGACAAGTTGTGGTGGAATGCACATGCATATTTGAGGTTTTACAAGTCTCTGCCTTGAGCATCTCATTTGTTAGTCTGAGGCTACAGTCAGAAGTGTCAGGTGAAGGGGCAGCTCAGGTGTTTGAGATATTGTCCAGAAAAGCTTGTGGAGAGTAGACTTGTTTACGTTCTCAGAGCAAAATGTAGATGTTAAAAGCAAGTTGTGTTGTGCTCTACTTCCTTTTCACCACCGGGAGGAGCTGGTAGAATAGGCTCCCTAAATGCCCCAGGTGCCTTCACTCCAGACTTTTTTAGATCCAGTGGAAGCAGAGATGCCTGTGAAACGGGCTGGGGTGGTTGTGTGTGTTCAGGATAAAGAGCAGTTTCCTGCATGTACATTTTCCATTAACACTGCTCGCTTGGTACAGAGAGGGCAGATATTCCTTTCAGCTCAAGGTCATACATTTAAATAGCATATTGCATTGGACTAGGTGCGGTAGAACAGCCAGAAACCAATCCACACAGAGTGATTTGTAAATACCAGAGACATATCAAAGCCATCCAAAAGCAAATTCTGCCTTCAGCCACAAGGCAAATGTATGAACAGGCTTCCAGGCTGTTCAGATGCTTCAGGCACTCTTCCTGCTTCAGCTAGCAGGCCCC
This sequence comes from Pygoscelis adeliae, assembly GCF_000699105.1. Lineage (NCBI taxonomy): Eukaryota > Metazoa > Chordata > Aves > Sphenisciformes > Spheniscidae > Pygoscelis > Pygoscelis adeliae. The sequence goes on from NW_008823915.1 coordinate 1,127,759, forward strand.
ATCACTCACTCTATACAGCAAGACCAACGAGTTCTTGTCTGAGTGGTCAAGGGCACTGTGGAGAAGGAAGGCAGAATTTTTAGACCTTTTCCAAAGTGTCATGGCTCAGTTGTCCCATGTTTCTCAGCTAAGATGAGGGTAGTGAAGAGTTTCTGAGAACACAAATTTAAAAAGCAAAGATAATGTTGGAAGAGTGTGATAAATGTGGACCCTTCCCTCTCAAGACAATAACTGACAGTAATGATGGGCATGTCTGTGGCAGTATTAAATCAGTCCAGTGATTCTTTCTAGCTTACTTCTTTGTAAGTAAGCAGAATTAGTTTCTGTGCAACCTGAATGAAATACCTACATAGTCTCTTTGATACTTGGCTCAAAGCACAGAGATGCAAACATTGTGTAGACCCTCACTAGGTCACTTTGGGGAAGTCAGTCTTAAAAAAGCTGTCTGGGGATGGAGTAGTCAGCTGTACCACACAGCAGTGTATCATGGAACAGGCAAAGGAACGTGGATACCTTGAGCTGTGGGAAGGAAAATGGAAGAGTACCAAGTGCATCTCCCTGAGCTAGAATTTGCTTATGATAGCATAGCATCTTTTGGTTACCTTCCGGTAGTTTAAATAACCACAAATGGTCACAGTGCTTCATAGCAGGGAGACAGCATAGGCCCATTACTGAACGAAGAGAGGGAGAGCATCGTACCAAAATACCAATACCACTTTCTGTAAGCTTCATCAGGCTCTTGAGCACTTTGCTGTTGCCCATGGCTGTTTGCCCTCAAGATTTTCAGACTGCACAGAGTAGCTACTCTCCAGGTAACAGCTATAGTAAGCAGTTTTATTCAAGATTTATTAACCTATGCTACAACTTTGAAAGGCCAGAGCAGTTTATGAACTTCCACCTCTACTCAGATACTGAGAGAATAGTTGCAGAAATCAATTTGAAAAGCCACATAAGCCACACAGTCTGGCAGTTAGTAGGGCATTTCAAATGTATTGTGTCATGTATGGTCAGTTAATCAATTGACATGATTTGGGGAGCACCACTTGGGCTCTACAACAAATACAAGAGCTATTTGAGTGATGAAAGAGCTTGTAAGCAATTTGAATATTTTTCCCTCTCAGATGCTGGATTTGGGGCTTCCAGCTGATCACTTACACTGCAGAGCATCCAAAGTCCCTGAAAGTCTTTTAAGATAAGGAGGAGGGGAAGAACAGGTAGCTATGATACATTTATTTTCTTGGCTTCTCAGACGTTACCTGCTGCCAGTTTTCACTGCTCTGCACACACAGAGCTATTTGTCTCTTAATGCTAAATCACATACTGGGATTCACAAATGCTTCTTCCGTGTGTCTGTAGGGATCAGGCAGATGTACAGAATTGCCAACAAAGAAGCTATGTGCTTTGGAGGGAGAGAGAATGGGACCAAATGCTTAATGTTGGTATTCTGTGTTCAGCTATGGAAGGTAATCCCAGTATTAGGACAGAAGTAGATCTCTGCATATGTAGTCTCTAGTTCAGTGCTCTGCCTACCCCAGAAAGCCTCAAAACTCAGCAGTGAGGCAATCTCATGGATGAAAATACACTGAAGAGCTTAAAAGCCCAGATCTTCCCCATGAGAAAGCGAGTACTGCTCCATAGAGGCTGTCACTGGAGGTTCAAGGCTGCAGAACTAGGCCAAGATCATTTATTCTACGTGTAGATCTAACTTTTGCAGTCTGGTACCTTATAGCAGCCCTTTGAGGTAAAGCTCATACCACATCTCATAAAACTGAACCCTTTGGCAAACCAAAGGTATTTTCCCAAGAATAATGTAAGCAAAGTTGCAAACGTCATCCAGGAATTCCTCAGCACCTGTAGTCCTACAGTTTAGGACTGTAGATCCTGTGAGGATTTGGGATAATGACTTTCAGTTGTATTTGCATTAGCCACTATATTTTCTATTTGGGTTTTGTTGTTAATTTCTTTTTCCGTAAAGGAGTTGTATATTTCTCTGCTACACACATGAAATTTGAACATGTAGTACAGATTAACAACCAGCAGTCAAGACTTACTTGAATGTTCACAAAGTGAATGGAGATGTAAATAAACCAAAACAAGCCTTAGTTTCTGATATATTGAGAAGTTCCTTGTAAATGGTTCATATTTTAATTCCTCTCTAAGGATTGTTAGTAAATAACTTAAGAAACAAGCTAAATTGAGCAAAATTGCGGGACACATCTCACACACCCAAACATTTGAAAGCAGGGACATCAGTTATTGAAACTTATGCTTCCCCTTCTTCTTTCACATGCTTACAAAAATATTACCACTTCTGTACTCTGCTGTTGCTCTTACATCTCAAATAAATACCCAAAGAAGTAACGCTATTCTTGTTTCAACCTGGAAATCTAACAGAAAACATTTAATAATGATGATGTGCTTTTACACCAATACATCAGAGCATCACAAGTTCCATATGTTCAATGAAGTCTTTACTGCAGAGGTCGTAGTTACTGTTAAGCCTTTCAAGCCTCTCCAGAAGTGGCTGAATGTATACAGTAGCAAACTTGGCATGCTATAATGTTTCGTGTGTTCACCTCAGGTTACATTTTCGGTTCTGGTTAAAATCCTTTCAAGAAACACCACCTCTTACATTCTGGAAACTGGGATGAGAAGAGCATAGTATGACCAAGGGTTATATCCTAAATATATGTGACACCATTCTGAGAAGTGAACCAAAAGGAAAAAATACTTAAGCTTAGAAATAATTAAAGCTTGAGTTTTCATCTAACTAGCATTAAAAAAAAGTATCCCAGAAATGTTTTTATTCTGCTTTGCCTCTTGCCATTTCAGTGACTTTTTTGCAAAAAATATATTCTGGAAGAACACTAGAACCACACTATAATGCAGCGGGACCTGCACCATAATTATCTGAGTTTGAAAAATGGTGTCTGCCTGCCTGAGCTCCCCTTATAGAAATAACAGTTTAAGATAGCGAGATTCTTCTATTTTGCCCCTATGCTTTTATGTCTAACTATTCACGATGACCACCCAAATAGAGTGTTTGCCTTGCAATTGAGAAACAAACCCCATGACAGAGGAAGAATGCTTCCACATAGGTTTAAAATCATTCAAGCAAACCGTTATTAGTTACAAAGGAAGGAATGTGTCATCTGTAGCCTTTAAACTTGGACAACCTGAAAGGCCAAGAGAAGTTTTTCATGCCAATGTTCTGTGTCAGCACTTTCTGATTGCTTTATGTAGATTAGGGTTTTAGGTTACATATACACTTTAGATCTAAGTCTAGGTTAGAAGAGGACAAGCAATTTTTTCTGTCTACTTTCTATTCTGTGTTTGGTGGAAGGAGAAATGAAATGTCTTTGTTTAATTGGAGAATACTTTATTTATGGAACACATATTGCAGTACTACCATTATCCTTAAGTAGCAATTCATTACGTGACTCTGTTTTCTTTCAGTCAAAATAGCTTTCATTTTTCTCCATGATCAGTGGAAAATTTAAATCTTCAACGTAATGGTCTAATCCACCTAAATCACAAAAATGTTAATGTTTCCTGTCTCTCCTTTTTCCCACTGTGCTCCTTCTCTCTCCCTTATTTTCTGTGAGCTTCCATCCTAAGTTTTTTGTAACAGCCAGGAATGCTGCTTTTTCTTGGCCATGTTTTTTCTGTTTTTTTCAGGGCTGCATGCCCTGCAAAAATTGAAGAAGCGTTGGTCCAAAGAATATTTGTCAGTAGTGGCTTGGAGTACTGTAACTTCAAGAAATCTTGGCCTCTTCTCTCCAAATACTCTTCAGTATATTTTGAATTCAGTGCTGTCTCACTTTTCTTCCACATAAGAAAAGCAGTGATAAAGAAAATTGTTTGTAGCATGACTGAACTTTGTTCTGCAAGTGACTCTTGGTAGTGATCAACAATATGGTTTGAAGACGTTTTGTTTCAGAAAATCAAAATTCAAAGAAAAAAAAAAAAAAACAGTGGCATACATAGGGAGATGATCTAGAAAGCCTAAATTGGTAGCTTTAGGGATACATTACATGGAAGCAGAATTAATAAATGCTAGTCAAAAAGGGTAAAGGGAATAAGGACCGTTGTCTATAATCACAAGCTAATACTTTGTCTTGAGAATTGTTCAAGGTTGCTAAGTGACAGTTATGTACTTCGTATCACTCACAAAACCTAGGAACATAAAAGTAAAGAAACAACCAAATTGTTTCTTCAGTCAAATAGGAAGAAAGGTCTTTCATCACAGCATTAACATTAGTGGCACATAAAGCTCTGACAAATAGTAATTATAAAGCATTTTTCATCTAAAAGTACTTACATTGCCAAATGTGAAACCTGAGAGCCCTCTTCCTTCATTGCATAGGAGAACGTGTGACATGTGGAGGCCATATATTGGTTTACTGCAGCTGAGCATGTGAATCCAGTTTTTTGAGGGAACCAGTTTAAGGTGTTAGTTATGCAAAAACTACCAGCTTTTCATAACATCTGAAAGTTGTTCTTATCAACTTATGGAGAAAATACAGGTTAAATAGATGATTCATGACAAGCAGAGAGCTGATGTAACAGGTATTTAGATTTTAAAACCGTAAGCTATAAGATGGGGGGGGTTCTCCCATAATCAAATTACAAAGTAGTGAACTCTTTAAGATCTTTAGATTCTTGTGTCTCCTGAATAAGAGCCCTCCTAGCATGCCAAATAAATATTTTGTTTTAATTTTTGTAATTCTTCTGGACTAGAGAGACAGAATCACCCGTCTTATTGGTCCTCTGGAGTCATCCTTCAATCCTTGACATCGTGAGAACCATTGAGCCCTCCTCACTAGAAACCTCTAATAAAATAATATCTAAAAACTGTCTAACAAAGGAAGGAAAAGGTATGAGAGCTGGCTGCTAGTAGCTCCTTCATGTAGCAACCTAAGGATTTCAGTTGCCTCTCCTTATCTCAGTTGTAGCAGTAAAACTTAGCAGTTCTTCAAGTTAAAGGAAAATATTGGTGGCAAATATCCAGGTAATGGCACATAGCATTTATCACCTAACGATAAGTAGCAGCTGCAACATCAGCTTGTAACAGACTAGTTTGTCTGGATTTGTGTCTGTTTTGAGCCATAACAGCAGAACAAACCAGCTATGTTACATGTGTATCTATGCCATGTTTTTTAACATTAGGCTGTTTCTTTTTGCCTCTGTTCCTGGCTTCCTTGCAATTTCAATTAACTTTTATAGATGAGTGGTATTTCCAAAGACATGAAGTTCCTACAAGTTTTGTGAAAAATCTTTAGCTGTATATAGGAAAGAGACAAGCTACCTACTTCTGCGAGAAAGCTAGGTATGTTGAATTCTACCATTCTGATATATGCAAATTCTTAAATAGAATATTAAATATTCTGATATATACAGTTATATATAGACATACACATACATATTCTTATCTATTCTGATATATATAGTAGTTAGAGATGATGAGTCATCCCTGGTATAGCTTGAATGTTGTATAACTGCAGATACAGGATGTGAGGGAGGCGGTTAGCATTGGGAGCACAGTAAAAACATGGGAGTTATGTGGAGCAGGGGGTGAATTCAGGAACACCGTGTACAAATCTGTACAAACCCAGGCTTTGTTAGTTTTGCTGTTCACAGAACAAAAAAAAGTGTTATTTGTCCAGAGAAATTGTTCACGTAGCATAGGAGTACATACAAACTGTGAGTGGAATAGCACTAAGCATTAGTTCCTGGTGATAAAATTTAAAAGCAAATCTTTTTTTAGTCTTCATCATTATTAGACTCTTTTTCAGATCAGGCAGTTATTGCGAATCCACAGCAACTTTTAGATTAGACTGTTATGTTAGTATTAAGCGAGCTATTAAAGGGACAAACAAGAGACTGCATTAAACAGTAGGCTGCACAAAGGTCAGATGTAATATGGGAGTATTTTCTTAAGAAGCCATACCTAGGTTTTTCTTATTCCTTTGTAAGGAAACAAAAGATGGTAGAGGTTTTCATGCTTGAGAAATAGAAAGAACAAAGACTTTTATTTTTACAGTTCATATTTGAATCAGCAATGATAACTTACGGTCTTGTTGCCTGCCTTTGCAAGTCAGTGGCAAAGTTACAGTCAAATTCATTCATGCCACATCAAATTAACTGGCCAAGAAGAAAAAAGAGAAAAAAGAAACCCTTTCATATATATTTACTCCTAATTGGTTTCTAATCAGTTTAGGTTCTGTTTGTAATCAGAGAAGCCAAACCAATATTCAGCTAGGCAAATCTGCTATGGAGGCAGTCTTTCCTGATGCCAAATATAAAAATAATGCCAGCTTGCAGTGTTATGACCTTTCTAATCTCACTATATTAACAACGCTGAATCTTCAATTTCATGATTGCCAGGCTGTCACAGCGCCCCTTGCTGTGAAGATATTTTACTGTATACTGACAGTACCTTACCTACCTCAATAATTGTGATAAAATTTCTTCTTGATAATGCTTGCAACATGTTTTTGAAGTAAGCTATTCCTATTTTACCAATAGGAAAACTAAGAAGGGAGAGAGGGTAAATTACTTGCTCAAGGCAAAAATGTAACCAAGTTGCAGAATTCCAATGCCTTTGCTGTACTCAGAATTACAAGTATGCTCCTCTTTTTTTATTACATTAATTTATTGATTGTTTCAAGGACAGTGGGAATATTTTCCACACACATGCTTTTATATAAATCTGCTCATCTGAAGAAAAGCACTTTAAAATCTTCATCAATATTATGTTTTTAATAGTATTTACATCTTTAATAGTATGTCCAAAACCAAAATACTAATATTCACAGTACTGATATACTTGATTTGTATTTCTTTAAGATTCATGATGTATTAAAATATCCAAATCTTCTAGCAATCCAAATAATGCTAAAGTCTGCCTGGCATCCCAGAATTTATGAGTTCCAGGTGCAAAAATCTGCATTCTTCACTTGCATTTTTTATTTAACAAATTTCTGTGATATATTTTTCGGCCCAGAATCTGTATTATTTCAAGCATTTTTGAGCAGCAGTGCAATATTTGTAATTGTTAAACTCACAAACCTACAACAAGTGGAAATAAAACTTATATGGGGCACATTTACAACTAATACTATGGGGTTTTTTGGTTTGTGGGTTAAACAAACGTTCATCTCATTTTGTTGTGGAAAAGATACTAATTCTCCAATATCAAAAGCGTTCAGGGAAAGGAAATATGACCCTCTGAATTTGTAGCCTTAGAGGGATTTAGCATGCTAGCCTCATCTTGTATTCTCTTAGTGTTTAAAACCTGTTGGAAACATTTTTTTGTAGTGCTCAAAGTGTGAGGAACCCCAAATTTAGTGAAATCACTGACCTCTGCCTGTCTTGAAGGCAGAACATTACATCTGGGTTCCTGATTTGGATTAATGTCTTGTATACTGCTGGGCAGCTGATTCATAATCTGTGGTAATAGTAAAGAGAATTTTTTCCTGTGGCCCTTGCATCTGGATGTCATTTATCTAGTACTTCGCTCAAGCATATTCATTTTCACCTTCTGAGGTAACTGTTGACCTGGAGTCTCATTCATAAAGAAGCTAAGGCAAATGATCTTAAGAAGCATTCTTGCAAAGTTCTCACAGTAAGAAATTCTTACAGGTCAGACTCAGGAGATACCAGATGGCCAACATTATTGATGCTCTTTTACTGATGATGCTGATGTTATTGATACTCTTAACAACTGCTAATCAGGACCTGGGCCATGAAGCCTACAAACCCATGGAAGATATTCAGGACAGGAGGCTGACAATTGTGAACAACTGCATGAATCTACTCAGCCATTGTGTAATTTAGTTAATTTTTTTTGCCTAGACCCTTGAGGCTAGATTTGTTCCCCCTTCAGGCAGCAAAACCTGAGGCATGACCAACAAACAGTGGTGTGCTAGGGACCTCCAAGACCCAGGGTTGCTAAAGGTACTCAGTAATTCAGCCAGGAGCTCACCTAGGAACCAGATTGTGGCAGTCAGAATGATGGCCAGACAAGGATAATTGGACTGTGCCTCAGAAATAAATCACTTGTGATTGCTCCTAGACTACTCTTTAATGGTAATATAAACATAGACATTAGTTGCATGGGACATTTTGAGAGTTATTTTCTTATTGACAAATATTGTATGAAGCCTTTGCATAATGCTTCAAGACATCAAGTCACATATCCATCTTCATAGCTCCTGCAGTTTCCTAAGAGAAGAGATGCACTCTAATTCTCATGAAAAGTAGAATAACAGCAAAGTTAATTTGGAACTTTTGAATGAGAACACCACAGACTTTTTGCACTGAGGTCTCTGGTTATTATTTCAAAATTTTTCTGGATACTGGGTGTTTGGTAGCATCATGTAATTGGTCAACAAGAGATCTTACATGATGCTATGCACATGGCCAATTAAAAATATTAGTAAGGTTGAGAAATCAAACACTTCAGTGTTAGAAACCGCACAAATCATTGCTTGACCTAGTCATTTAGATAATAACTAAATGTATATTCCACTCTTTCTAGGTGACTAGCTGAGATTTTGAGGCCCAATTACAGAACTGTTGTTAAGCCTTAACAATTGTACTAATATTACTAGCAAATATATTTGTAACGCAGAAATGTTCCTGAAGATAGGTCTTTGTCATAACAAATTGGACATTTAATATTAGGTGATGTGGTTTTACCTTAATCTGGATGTTTCTCAGGTCCTTTCTGTAATGTAGGTAATGTCCCCAGTCATCTCAGATGGGCATGTGAAGGTGTATTTTGTTCATGTATACAAATACTTTTTATTATTTGAAAATAAGGAATAACAGAAATTTCAAAAGGGCATTTTTATTTTTCTCTTCAGATCAAAATGGGAGTAATGTTCAGTAAATAAGGTCTTTCACCATAATAACAATGATTAAAACTATTAAAGAGACATTTGCTCCATAGGCATTGTCCATTCTATGTACCGGATAAAATGTAGCTCTGTGGTAAAAAGTACGTAATTCAGTATTGTATCCTTCATAGCAAAAAAGGACCAAACTGAGGTTACACAAGCAACCTTTATTTCTGGTATTTTTTAAGTTTCAAATGTTTGCCTTTGTAAACATAAGGTTCTTTTCTTTCTTAAGTGCAGTTTTATATGGGTAAACTCCTGGATTTACAAAACAGTAAAATGACCCCTTGCCCTCGCCCTCCTCAAATTCCATCATCTGAGTATTGATGTAATCAACAAGCACCATTAGAAAGTTTATCACTTTAGCTAGTACTTTACGGTAGCATTTCCTATGTAGCCAGACAGTATAGGAAGGGAAGGGGTTTTGTCTTACCTTCAGAAATTTTTGCTTTCAAAAAAGAAATTACAGTTTAAGAAAATATCGGGTGTTGTTCCAGACTCTGGAACTGCTGCTCTGCTTTCGTGAGCACAGACACCTCCTAAGCTGCAGCAACTTCTCCTTCATCTTCTCAAACCTGTTGTTGTCCAGTTTCCAGTCTGTCTCACTCACTCTTGTCACTAGGCTCCAAGCTTGTGCTGTTCTGCTGCCTTGTTCCTCCTCGGTCTATGCCTTTTTCTTTTTCTGCAAGGATGGCCCTCGTGTCAGATCAATACAAGGAGTTGAGAGTGGTTTGAGCATGATTAGGGAGGAAGGAATCGTCAAGAACTGTATCTGTTAAAATCTGACTCTCCACGGACACCTGTGTGTTGACTTTCATTTCTGGGTTTTCTTTCCTTCACCAGCAAGAACATGGTAATTTTAGGGGACAGACAAGTGGATTACTCTTCATGAACTAGTAAGCATAAGTCTGTAATGGTTGCAATTAAGAAATGAGCTTTGATAAATTGTAGTGCCTTTGAATAAGGGCAGTTAGCACAGGGGTAGAGACTGTTTTCTGAAGAGATTTACAAAGCCACGACCCAATGTAAACTCTGATAAATTAAAAGGTAACCCAGCTTTTAAGCTGTCCCCTTGCTACAAAGATCCAGTTACAAGTCAAAAGTATTTCCTTCTTAACTGAAGAGTATTCCATTCATTAGGAAAGATGCTTCCTAAATTCCAGAGCACTCAAAATTCATTAAATGATCATGACAAAAATAGTGTATTTTTCCCTGCACCATAGCAAACTATTCACATGTAAAGAATGCCGTACTGGCCTTCTTTCTTGTCTTCCACCAAGCTTCCAGTTCCAGTTTTTTTAATTGTCTTCCAGTATTAGCACTCAATAGGATAACTCCAAATCCCAAGTGCTAAAATGCAGTGCAACAAACCACTGTGCTGTGAGCTGGTCCAAATAATGCAAACATACCAGCTGTTGCCGAACAGTTAGCTTGGCACTGGAGCCCAATTAAGTATTTATGCCCATGTAAAACACTTCCCAGAGCTCTGGCTAATATGTATAAAAAAGCCTTTGATTTAAACCAAAAATAAGCTTGTGAGGCAGAGGTGGGGGTGAGGAAGAAACCTTGCATGCAAACTATGGCTTAAGCATAAGGAAATTCTATGCTTTTAAAGCCACCATTAAATCAACAAAATCCCCATGAATGAAGAATTTTACCACCTTCTTTACAGCAGCAATATTTAACATTAAAGGCTGTGCCAGGTATGAAGGAGAGGTTTCTGCCTCAAAAGAAAAAGTTCTATGTTGTGATTTTCAT
>NW_008823915.1:1138456-1140716 GCF_000699105.1 Pygoscelis adeliae
GTAAAAAGGCATTGGAGAAAGTAGGAGGGAACCAAAAATGGGATGATTAATAACTGGGTGTCCTTACTAGGAGGAGGACATCTCTGTGCCTTGATTCCTCAGCTAGAGAGTACAACTAACACTTACTTTGTGCTTTTTTTCTAGAAAGTCCACAAGCACACTGTGCCAGTACCCAGCCCTGGGTATCCATCTGTTGTATAGTGCACTGCCGTTCTGCCCTAAGGCTTTACCTCTAAATGGTGCTATTATGGCAACACTAAGCGGGGAAGACTGATACAAAACGTATTCAAGAGCAGTTTGAGGAACAGGGTGAGTTAGAGGAGGAGGAGAATACAAATGAAATGAGTGTGGATTTACTAGCAGAGAAGTGTCTCAGTGTTGTGTGAACTACTCTTTAGGGATAGAGGCAGCCCATACAAGTGGGGCACTACAGCCAAAGAGTATGTTGCTTTGCATTGACTATTTTATCAGTGGAAATGTAATAAAAAGGAAGAGCAAGGATTTTATTTTGCTTACTAGTTAGGAACATCATGGCCTTGCCTTTAAGTATCTTGTGTCTCCTGAAGGGCCTTTTCCATATTCCGTGTAAGGGGGCTTGGCTATAGGTGTACTTCAGGCTGTTACAACGTCAGGTACAATTTTAAACTGATGGTGTTATAGATTTAGTCTGAAATATGACCATTTAGTATGGGGGAAAGGTGGAGTATTTCTCCCATCTGCTTTAGGCTGTTGATGTATCTCAGCAGCAGTTGGCAGCATCTATGTTCAGACACCTAAGTTTATGATATAGTCAAAATAGAAACTCCGGAGGTTGATGCAGCATGCCTAAACTGGATGTCTAGTTAGAGACACTAAATCTCTCCTACTCCAGTATATTTTAGTTGAAAACACTTCTAAAAGACAGGCAAATAAGAAAAAAAAATCATATAACTGTCTTCATGTTGGGTTTATACTGTTTTAACAATAGAATCATATGATTTAGGCTGGAAGAGACCTCTGTAGGTCATCCAGTTCAGCTTCCTGCCCGAAGCAGGGCCAACCTCAAAGTTAATCTGCTTGTTCAGGGTTAGTCCAATCAAGTTTTGTGTACCTCAAGGATGGAGATTCCACAACCACCAGCCTGCTCCAGTATTTCACCACGCTCTTTTCAATTTTTTGTAATATCCAATTAGAATTTCCCTTGTTGCAATTTTCTTTCATCAATAGATATGCCTCAGTTTCATTCATAGCTGTTGTGCTATAGTATACCTACAGTATAAATATATAAGAGTTTGCTTTAAATGAGCTGGGTTTTGTATCAGAGCAGCTGGTTACAGCAGCGTGGAGCTAAGAAGAGGCTATAAAATCCATCTGAGAACCATGGAATGGACAGGCAAGGAAAGGACTGCATAATCTTTTATCAAGAGGGCATAATGGGACTAAACGGATACAATTCAATAATAGGGAATAGTAGGAGAATATTGGGTATTTCAAACACCGTGTTAATACACTGCGTTAAGTCACAGCTAATTGGCATTTTATTGCTAAGTTTTCCAGTATCTCAAACTGCTGCCTCCTAAATTGCATTAAGTGTGAAATACAAGCCATATTCCATTCATCAAAATACTGCTAAAAGGCCAGCCTCAAACCGATTCCCTTTCAAAGTGAGCAAGGAATGATTGAGGCTGAACTAAAGCAGTCAGATGCGAGAATGGAGGGAATACAACACGGAGGTTGGAGTTTGGTAAATCAACATTATCCAAGCAAGGTTGCAATGTTATCTGGGTATTGTAATCATAAAGAACTGGAATTGAAAGAATCACTTACAGATACAGCAAGTCTGTCCAGAGGGGAGGGATGTAAGAGTTACATGTTGATGGTGAAGAAGTACTGTTTGATTAGCAAAAGCTCAAAAAAGTGGTGGCATAGGGAAAAGGAGGAGTTTCCGTTACTGAGAGGAGACGCAATGCTCACTTCCAACAGGGCCCTGACTCTTCAAAGCCAGCAATACTGAAGAGCAGGAAGGAAGCAGCTGTGTGTAAATGAATGCAAGCAACTAGTGACAAGTTAGGTATACAGATTTAAATAAGTGAATGTGGTGGTATTTTGGAGCCCTCTCAAATCTTGGGTACCCTTTTACTTTGATGACCATATGTTTCCAAAGAAGTTGACAGAAAACCTTAAGTGCTCACAGGGTTAGAGCCCTGGGAAATGGAGTTCTTAAGCTACTTGAGAGTACCAGAGTACCATCTAGGCAGCAGGGTCCTACTTCTGTGAATGT
>NW_008823915.1:1140744-1150857 GCF_000699105.1 Pygoscelis adeliae
TCGACAGAGAGTTTAAGGAAGAGGCTAGTGACACAACCTATAGCAATTGAGGAAAACTTAAGGGCCCAGGGATCCAATGTGATGAGTCCCTGACACAATAGCTTGTTAAGTGTTCAGCTTTCTCAATGATACATAGTATTTTGAAACAATTAAATACAGTTACTTCTAGTATCAGCGTGACATCTTTATTTGACGTCTATGGCAGGAGGGCTTATAATTTTAATGAAATACAAAACACATTAAAAATAAGCAATATATAAAAACTTGGTATCAGCGACTTAGACCAGTGTCTAAAGTCAGATGAGCTGCTAAGAAAATGCTAAGAATATTCAGAGAGAAAATCCACTGATTCATGATCTCAGCTTAATATATCAGCAGGATGCACTGTTAAAAATGAGTAGTGATACAAAACACCAGATAACAGAGAACTCTGTTCTTTTAAGAGGTAGAGTTGAAGAGAATTTAGAACAAGATCAAAAGATGATGAGGTTTTAAGGAGTGAAGCATTACTACTTATAAAGCAAGAATAATAAAAAATAAATTTGCTGAGACTGTATGATTGCCAAGCTGCTTAACATAAACATGGTTTGGGGTTTTTTTTTGCTATATTCACACAGATCTGTTAATTTGGGATAGCTTCATTTTCTTTTTCAGGAAAAAAGATAGTTGGTATGATAATATTAAAAGCTGAAAGGGGAAACAAGTTTTCTGCATCTCAATTAGACACAGGAAAAAGAAATTTGTCTTCAAGAATGCCAGATCAGAAAGCATTTGCCTCCAATGATTTAGTTCACCATATTGTAAAGATCAAGGCAATTTATAGAACTCTGGTCGGTCTTGTTATAGCCTAAATTTCATGTATGTTCAGTTTAGGCTTTGGCACAGACATAACTCTATTTTCACTGGAGTTAATTCTTCTCTTCAAGTGACCCCTGATAATCTTCCACTGCCTCTTTCTCCAGTGAGTTACATTAGCTGCCAGCTCAAAAGATGGGATGAGCTCAAATTTGAGTGCACTGGATTGTCTTACATTTTTTGACCACAGTAACAGCTTTGTTGGTTTAGAGGTAGTTGTTTGCAGGAAAACATTAAATACTAACTACCTTCCCTTTATTCTCTCCCATTATAGTTTCTGTAAAAAGACAGAAGTAAATTTGAGTAAAAGATGGTCAAAACTGGATATTCAAGTGTCTAAAGCTAAGCCACACCTGTGTATATGTGTCTGCATTTTCCATCCACACAGCTGCTATAGTGCAGGGAGCAAGGGCTTGTGCTTTGTGTAGGACTAGGACAAGATGGCACAAATTCTGGGACTTAGGCAGTTGTTCGGACTAAACATTGACTAAACAATCATGCCTTGTGGCCTGAAGTTCATAAAATTTACCCTGAGTTAGTAAACTTAAGAGCACAAGGTCCAGTGATTATCAAACATACCACAGTGCGAAAAAGGGAGTCATACAGGATATGGCAGTACACTGTGATATGCCTTTAGTTCAAATATCTTTCTGAATATGATACTTACTCAAAACTTCTCTGTCTGTTACTGTGATTATCATTCTTTAGTCAAGGTCACAAGCCACTGATAATAGATTTCAGTTCTCAGGAACTAATGTTTTTCTAAACCCATTTCGGAAAACAGGCTTTTTGTTCTCTTATTAGTGGTTGCACACTCTCATATCAACACATTTAAAATGTTCCTATGTGCACATTACTGAAGTTGTATTTTTTAAAAAGCATATGATGAAGTCTACTGCTGAGAATTGTTAGTATGTGGATCTACAGCACGATCTTTTTATGGTTTAACCTGTAGCTATCATCTGCCTCAGAAGTACTGTGAGAAGGGAAATACGTGGCAGAGCATCAATATCCTCATCTTGGTCCGGGGACAGAGTGGCACAGAACAGGCACAAGTTGTTCTTCTCATGGAGGCTAGCATCCAGGGCCAAGATCCTGTTTCTTCCTCTCCACAGATTATCTGAAGTGGGAGGAAGGTGCTCGTTTTCCTTCCCACCTCTTTCCTCCAGCATGCCACAAAAGTTGTGTCTGAATTCTTTTTCCCTAGAGACAAATGGCTATAGTTTTTAGGCCTGTCTTTCGGGGCTATAATTCTTAGGGGGGGTGGACTACCTAGGGAGAGGTCTGATAATTTCTACTCTCAGCTTGCCCGCGTTATCTTTTCCACAGAGGTTCCTGCTCCACCCCAGTGCAGGAAGGCTCAGTTATTTGAAGAGCTCCCAAAACATTGCAAATTATAGCTGACAATAGCGAAAGCTAAAATCAATGCCAGTTAACCATTCTGTAAGTTATTATAGTTCAGCTCGTACCTCTTAAAAATCTAAGGGCACAGTGAGACAGGCAGCTGTGTTTGGAAACCATAACAGTTATTCCTACTGGTCAGTTATGTATGTTTCTTGCACCAGACCCTTTCCCAGAATGACAGTCATTTCTAGAAAATAGTCTTGAGGGACCTAAGAGGAGAGACAATGAAAGAGTATTTTGCTTTTCCCATTCCCATTGACCCTCCCTTCCACAGCAACTTGCAGTTCAGTGGTGCAAGGGTACCAGAAAACAGTACATCTTCCTCCTGTGGCTACTGCCAGAGAACGTTGCTGGTCAATATGCACATATGCTGCCCTCTGTTGCTGGGCCAGTCTGTGTCTGAGAACTAGCTTTCTACAGCTGTTTTCAGTACAACTGCTATAAAATCTGCCTTGAGCGTTGCTGTCAAGCCAGAGACGCTCATCTACTCGGGCTCCCACTGTGCCTACATGAATGCTAGCAAAGGTGGAATTTTCGTGGTATAACTGATATTGTTGGCAAAGAGACCACATCTGTTTTGTTGATTTCCAGTTGCAGCTGTTGATCTGTTGCTGGAATATGTGCACTTTTAGCTACTTTTTCTAGAGCTGAGCATCTTTGACAGAGGTTGTATTGGCAAAAGACATCAGGCACTGTTAGTCCAGGGCTTACAGCTGTTGACACGGTTGTGCTGCTGGAGTGCATCCACTTTGGCACTTTATCGGCAATTGTGTCAACTGTGACCTTGCATGCTTCATGCAGACAATGGAAGGCTGGACTGTACCAGGTTACTTCACCTATTTTTTGCATAGCTGCATAAAAAGCTGTGGTAACAAAACATGGCACACTTTTCATTCTCTGCTGATCAGAATTTGTTGTACATCCAAACCCAAGCGGTCTGCTGACCAGCTTGATGCATATCCATTTCTCGTATGGTTTCTAGAATTTCGCATATGGAATTGTTGACTATCTTGATGTTATCTAAAGGAATTCTTGCCAGTTCAGTGGCAACAAACATTATACAGAGGCTTGACCTTATCAGCAGGCAATTGTTTGCTCCTTGAAGCTATGAAGAGTAAAGTGCTAACCACAATTTACTCAAGTTTCTGCAAAACCAACACAAAGCCTTCTCCAGGATTTATCTCCAGGAATGATGTGGAATTTTTTTCTACTATGTTTTGCTGGATTATCTGAAGAACAGCAATGAAGTACTCACAACCTCTTTTGGTTTCTGCTTCACTAGGACATTCAGATTCTTTTCATAGGTGGCAGCAGTAGTTATCAGCAAGATTCATGTATTCCTCCAAGGGATGCCGTGGACAAGTGTACTTGTACTGCCTTATTACAGTCTTTGCTTCAATACAACATACATTTTTCCAATTTTCATTTCTCTATCATGGACAAAGCTTAAACCCCTTCCTTCCTATACCCTCTTCCCTCAAGAAAAAGTCCACTGTTAACCTGGCAAGCCAGCAGCAGGAGCAGAGGAAGCTCTGAATTAAAATGCTCCAGTGCATTACAATTACCCAACTTGGCTTTTGCTTTTCAACAGCCCTAATTTTGCCTGTTATTTTGCATTTCAATGTTTAATAATGCAAATATCTAGCCAACTGTCAGTCTCTTTTCTGAACTGATGCAATAGTTTAACGTTGATACGAAGCCCCAAACTCCTTAAAACATAAGATGTGTCACTCATAAAGTGGTTCTCCCTCAAAATGGAGCACTTCTATAATTTCTTCCAATTCCTAAATAAGCTAACAGCATGTCTATATAGGCAATAAATGACCACAGTAAGAACTCCAGAATAGTTCTCTGTAAGGACATGGCTCTAGAAAAATAGCTTGGGGAGGGGAGGTTATACCAAAACAAACTACTCTGCATTTGAAGTAAACTGATTATTCCAAAATAAATCACTTTTATTATAGAAGATTGTCCACACTGGGAACTATTATAATACATTTCACTATACTGCCAAGCACAAACTAGAAAGAATAATACTTTCATTTTAAACAATATCTAGCCTGTGTGAACTCCTTTTTTTTAAGGCTATTTCCATTGTAAGAATAGTATTAGACAGCCTGTTTCTGTTCAGAGATTCTTATCTCAGTGTTCTCAAAAGCTGTTTTCCAAGAGGTTACCAAAACGACAGATATGTGAAAAGCTTTAATATTCTGGCTGGAAAGAGAAATTTTTCTTCTTCCATTTCTTAGACAGCATACCTTTCCCTTAAGTTTGTTTGGTCCACAACAGAATCTTATGTACTGTTACGAAGTGCTTAAACCCTACCTTGTCCAGCTCCTGTGGAAAACACAATTGTGTTTCTTTGAAACAGATACTTGTATGATCTCTTGCCTCTAGCTTCAGTAGCCTTTTCATGAAAATTCTCATCAAATCTAGGAAACCAAGTTTGAAACAGTCATTGTTCTTGAAAACAATGATGTTCCATATTTTCATAAATTCAGCCCTTTCCATTTTTGAATAAGAATATTCCTGTAACACTTTTCCAAACAAGAAGGCGGCATTTCCTTTCACTACAAATTAATAACTCTTTTAATTAAGGAAAGCAACATTAGAGTTGTTAGGTTTTCATCACAGGGCACAGTACATGCACATCAGCTCCACCTGAGAAAGTGGCAGGGACAAGCGTCTTGTATTGCAGCAGCATGCAGAAGCATATATCATCAGAACAGACGCATTGCACCGTCTGTAACAAAGCCTCAGCAACGTACCCTCTGTTACAAATATTTTAATCCTCTCTGCAGTGTAAGGGGGGAAGTTAATTGGTGATAAACAAAACTTTACCAACTTGGAGGAAAAAAGAAGAGACATAAAAAGACTAATTAAAAGAAAAGGCCCTAGTCATATTAAAACTCCAATTGTTTTAACAACTGTACAATAAATGTATCAGAGGGAGGGATTAAAACTTGTGAAATTAACAGAAAGTTGCTATCTATGCATTCAGTTTCTTTCCTTTTCTGTGATATATATTTTACAGGAAATAGGTTGTTGGGCTTCCTACAGCAGAGTGCACGTGCTCTGTGTTTTTCTTTAAAACAGGCTGGCAGGACTGGCTCATCTTGCTTAGGTCCCATTTTACTGTCAGTGATGAAAAAGTCTTGGAATTTCTCCTGTTTCCATCCAGCATCATCCGGTGATTAGAAAGCGGTAAAATAAAGAAGGTAGCACTGCATCCTCTCAGGGAATGATATGGAATTCCCTCCAGTAATTCTGGCTGCAAACACTTGTTGGTCATAACTTTTCTTCCTCCTGACAAAGGGGAATGCGACAGGAATATTTTATTGCAGCAAACATTTTTAAATGGAAGTATGGAGTTGAATGAATTGTAGTGACAGAGGGAGGAATCAGTTAACTGAAATTTTCAGTGTCTAGGAGTCAAATCTAGGAAAAAATTCAGCACAAGTTCAGTGTAGCTCTGTTGCATTTTTTAACCATACAGAGTTTTATGCTTACCTGGCTTGTGAGACTCAGTGAAAGGGTAGTTAGAACTTCTATGTTTCCATTAAAATAAAATAATACATTTTTATGGTGTTTAAAAGTTTAATTCTCTGTTTCTGCTATGTATAGACTAGTAGGCTCAAATTTCTTTTGCTTTTCCTCTTATTGTTTTTATGAGTCCTTCATACCAACTAACTGTAATACCAGTGTACTGCATTTGTATGTATTAAGTTTATTTCTAGGACTTATTATTTATATAAAAATTGAAGAGACAGAAAGCTCTGTGCCACCAGGTATCACTGATGCTCAGTGTACAAATCAGAAAAAGAATTAAGAGATTGATATACTATGTATAATGCCTTAAGCAGATCAAGCTTGAAATATATAAGCCCTCACTCCAGAGACTGTGCTGGGTCTGCAGTTATTTTCCCTATGTGCCTGTATCAGGCTTAACTGATGATCCACTCTGGAGCTGGTCACTCCTTTATCTGATGCAACTTTAAGTCGCCACTATCAGGTACAGTTTGGGTAGATCACTGGTCTAAGTTACCCTGTGGCAAGATTCAAAAAGGGATTAAAGTGCCACCTAGAACTGAACAGCCCAGAAAAGCAAACTTGAAATTCAGTCTGGGAAAGCAGCCTCACGCTACAGCCCTAGTACGCTATATTGGCCCAATTGTTTTCATTTTAACCAAGAACTTGTTTGCCTGGTGGCATTTCAGCCTTTTCTCCCCATTTTCTTGTTGCTGTGGCCTAAAAATGTTTAACACTCAAGAGCACCTTTTACGGAGGCTTTTCTTTAATTATAAATGTTGTGGACTTAATTTTGGCCTTGCAATCTTCATGAAATTCCTTTTCCTCATGCTCTCAAGTGTTGACTTGGTATCTTTTAGAAAGACTGTTTTGATAAGATGCTGACAATCACAATCGCTGTGATAAAACCAACTGTGGAAAATCCCTTTGGTTTGCAGCGTCAACAGGTCCGGGAGTGCCTGGAGCCACAGCCGAGCGCACTGCCTGGCGCTGGGCACCCGCACTGCACAGGCGTGCGGGCGGCAGTGCAGGGAAGCCCTTGATCTCTTGGTTCTCAGACATGCAGCTCCTACTACACAGAGGCAGCTGGAATGCGAACTTCTTCCCATTTCCTTTACCAATGAGCTAATTTTATGGTGCTCCAAATATTGTGAAACCGAGGAGGTTTTTTATTTCTGCACTTTTTTTTTCACATTAGGGGATTTTTAAGCCGGCGGTTTTTATTTGTTCAGAAAGTATTCAGACTTTTGTTGGTCAAGTCTACAGCTCTTCTGCTACATTGCTTGTAGAAGCGTAATTGAAAGAGCTGATCCTGTGGACACAAGACAGAGGCTGTGATTATGCACCGCTTAGCTTTGCGAGTCAATTTCTTTTTTTAAAAAAACCCATTAAGCATTACACTTCAAATTCCTCACACTTTTCAGGTGGTTGACTTCTGTCTAAAAGCCTTCAAAGAGCTGAATTGTGCACATCACCAGTTTAGCTGCACATCTCTAAGCATCTGATTGCTATATAGCCAGTTTATTTTACAGCTTTCAGTTTATTCACTTCATTACATAGCTTCTTAATTTGGGGCTTAAAGGGGAACGTGATTAGTTACTTTTGTGCGTGTATCTCAGTTCTCATGAACTTTAGCGTCCCTGCTTTGTCTGTTCACCATTTATGTTACAACATCAGCAAGGAAGGATGAATGCCTGCTCTAATTAGTTCTTTCCCTGGAGGATCACACAGAGATCTCAAGTCAAAATCCTGTAAGCACATTTGCTTTAGAATGCAGTTTCCAAACTGAGTTGTCAGTTTTTTGATCAAGATCAGGCAAACAATGGTATAAAACATTAAGAAACAGTGTGTGTGTTAACAGGACATTTATATGTTTATGTAAGTCCCAATAGTAAAGGGACAAGGATCTTCCTTGTGCATTGTGGCATTTACTGAAGAGCGTAAAAATAAAATTATATTTCCAATAATATTTAGATTAATATGTATAACACAAAAAATCCATGCCAGCAAGCTTGGCCATAAGCCAATCTTAAGCTTCAGGTCACTGCAGAAAGTTACTAAGCTGTTCATACAGAAATTATTCCAGCACCATTTTCTGACTGTCTAGATACCTGTTACAGGTGTAGATAGAGTCAACATGCAGAAACTTTGCTGGCTGCGCTGACTTCCTTCCACAATGAGACGACCATCTTGGTGTTTCCAGATCCATGTCACACTAATGTCCCTACCAGAAGCCAAGTGTTTGTGACCCATTTGTGTTCTGAGGGGTTTTACAGAGCAAGGCTGAAACGGTTACACTAGTTCCCTGCTAACAGGCATGTCACAGTGGACAGCTGCTGCATGAGAGAGTCGGGGGGAAGTGAAATCTTGTAGAACCCAAGCTCCCCTTACGTTCATTTAATCCCCATGTACGATTGGGTAATAATATGCCACCAACAGATAGGCCTGTCCTTTCTATCTAGCCCAGATAGCATCATCTTGCAGCTGTTGCAGTGCGAGTAGGAAAAAAAGAGCTTGAATAAGGAGCAGCTGGCACCTTGTGCCTTCTCTGTGGACCCACAAACTCCACCCTTAGATGGATTAATACCTTAGAAACTGTATATGCTTCAGCTGCAGTCCCAACTCCCTGCTTAAACTTGTAGGCATTTGTATATTTTGAGAGCTCAGCCTAGGTCTTTCCAATGTTTCAGTGTCCTGACAGACATTTGGGTCTGCCATCTGCAGTTATTATACAGCAGCATGTACATGCATCTTTGGTAAGTTCCACTTTTGCTTATGTTTGTCCACAGGAGATCTTGAAGCAGTGAGCTGCAAATGGAGGCTCATGGGGTAGATCTACTTCAACCATCTTCCCTTTGCAAGAGAGAAAAGACAATCATTATGTAACTAGCTCTGTCTTACCAATCATATGCTGACAGCTAAGGCAGATGTTAGATCCACAGCATCCACATGAGAAGAGGGAGTAGGATGATATCATAACCACATGGTCTGTGGACGTAGTTCTAAAACTCAGATTTGATCTCTGTAGCTGCTGAAGTTAGACTTTCCTTTGTTTAGGACAGCTGTCATTGGCTTCACTGTTTTGATTCCTGCCAAGGTTTCTAAGACTGTCTTTGGTAGCTTTCAAACAGCAGACATTTCTAGAGGCCCTAAAAAAGTAGTGTAAGAGCCTGAAATCAAAACCAGGCTTGCCAGGTCTGATAGATTTTGACATCTTCAGTACCTGCTTCCCTGACTGAAATGGAACCGTGTTGTACTCAGGGAGCAGCGATGACCTTGCTGGCTGTGAGAGCTCTGTGGTGTTGTGGCTAACCTACAGCATTAGTACTGAAGCCACAGAGTCTTTACACCAGTGCTTCCAAACTGCTATGGGTTTCCAACTAGGAGTGCAAGTATCACAGGAAAATGGTGTGTGAGTGCTGCCACTCTGTGCGAATGTGTATGGCTGGGAAGTGCTACTGATGCTGCAACAGCAGTGGATGAGCAAAATAAGTTTAGAAACCCCTGTTCTACACTTTGCTATAGGTCTGAGCATTGATATTACAGGTCAACTGCTAAGTCCTATCATTTGTGACACCTCACCATTCACTCAGTATATGGTACACACATATGTATATCACCAAAGCAAATGAGAGCATCGCATGCCCACTCTTCCTAAAGGAGCAGAAAAAAAAATCTAAATTGGACTAAACAAGGTAAGTGGTTTGTTTCAACCTATTTGGGGGAACAGGGAGCTTGTCCTTCAGAAACAAAGTAAATACACTCTTTTTTCTTAATTGTGAGTAGTGGAACTTTATTTAAGGTGCCTTTATTGAGGTATTTCTTAGGGTTTGCAAGTGTTTAAAGAGGATATTTTTACTGCTTTGGTTAACTAAGTTATACTAGTTTACAGCAAACTAGTGTAACTTCTGTGCCAAGAAGCCTTTAGACTTCCCCTGCCTAATAAAGCTACCATTTATTTATTAGGCTTTGAGATAAGTATTTCATTGAGGTTTTGGTGGCAGAGGTGGTATGTGGTTTACGTTTCCTACTGCTGTTTGCTCATGGGAGGCTTTCTGTAATAAGCTGTACTCTCACTATATCTGAGTTTGTCCTCACTTCAGTATTAACTCAGGTGTTGCTCTTCATCAGAGTTCTAACTGCAAATACATAACCTTGAGCTCAGGTGTGTGTTAGTAATTTACAGCCAAACTAGTGGACCCATCCCATCATACAGGTCTAAGAGCTAAGCCTAAGTGCTGTTTGATCTCACTGTTCGCAACCATGTGGATGCAGGCTAAACTGTCTGAAGGCTTAGTCCCGTAGTGCCTGCATTCTGCAGTTACT
>NW_008823915.1:1150930-1155192 GCF_000699105.1 Pygoscelis adeliae
TGCCATGCTGGGAACCAAAGCGAGGCCCTCAGAAGTCCCAGGTGAACATGGAGTACTGCGCCTCGCTGTAAACCAGTATGGCTTTGTAATGGGACAGCTTACTCCAAGTCAAACCAAAGCCACTACTCTCAGCTTCTCTGCAGGGAAGGCATAGCCCCTGTGGGATATAAAGCAAAATATTATATTAGATCTTAAGGTAAATATTTAGGCATCCAATGACCAGCAGCAAGCAATGATAAAATACTTTTCAGCTGCATTTGCAAAATTTGTGTTTATTTCCTGTTATCTGTAAGAGGATCTCTAATCTTTGTGTCTCACTCCCAGCAATATCATACCATGAATAAATCAGGAGCACTGGCTTAGCTGTCTACATTTCTCTTGACTAGGAAAGTGGTTGAGTGTAGATCAAGCTTGGGTAACTTAGCTAGCATAAGCCTGACCTCAGTCTGATTTATTTTGTAGTGAGAATTCAAAGTTAATGCCTTCACAAATACGGGATAGCGTGAGGGAATGTACAAAAACAATAGACCTTTCAAATGTACCTGAAGTGACTTAGTCATGTGAAAATCAATGGAACTCATACTCCTAGATCAACTGGATTCCTATGAAAATGCCAAACATAATCTTTCAATTTGCTTGTATTAGGAGAGGTTCTGCTCAGTCTGACATAGATCTGGAATGGAAAGTCGCTAGATATTTCAGTTCTATGTTAGTATAAATGAGCAGAATTTGAGCCACTGATAAAACTGGTCTTCTGTCTAGTGTCAAGTACAGAATAAAGGAAATTATACTGAACAAATAAAACACGTAGAGTCCATGTTAAGGTTTAATCTCCTAGCACCTAAGATGTGGTTTATTTTTCTCACCACTTTTTGAAGTCCTAGCTTGCATCGATGCAGATTTAAATGCAGTATGACCTTCAATCAGTTGATTTTGGAATTCCTGCAGCTTTTGGTATGATTTTTAAATGGATACCCAAACTGCTTGTGATGGTTAACTGTGTGGCTGATGTAACCTCCCTTGCGCTGGACATGAAGGTGATGTAAGAGGTTAAAAATTCAGAGATGGAGTATTGCCGTCTGAGGCTTGGTAGTGGAACAAGGGACGTTGGGCAGAGTGCAGTATGAGAGTTTCCATGTGACTTACCAGGGGCTGTACAACAGGGGAGAGACAGCGGATCCCAGCGTACACTTGAATGACTGCAAGTTAAGCCATTAGATGACTGAGGGTAGGATTTATGCCAGGAATGGATTGCAAAATGTGTTTTTCCAGACTAGGGTACAAAGGATCAGATAAACACCAAAGTGTCAAAGAACTTTTTCAGTGGGCTAAGGGAGGTCTCCTGTTTGCATTTGCTTAGAAGAATGCAGAGAGAGGAAGTCTGAAATGCATCTCTCCCAGTCCACAGGTTAGAGATAAAAATACAAATTTTTTTTCCTCTAAAATGCTTTCATTCTACGTAAACATTTAGTTTTTAGGCAACTCGGTGACTGCAGATTGTCACTCTCACTGCCTCACAGGAAACAAGAGTTCTGCTCCTGGAGCTAGTCAGACCTACTGTGATGAATCCGAGATGAGACAGAGGAAAGCCTAGGGAGGTCTGGCCTGAGAGTGGAAGATTCAACTTGGAAAGATGGATAATGGCTAAACGCACGGTCTAGGTGAACTCAGAGAATAAGCAGGCAGTAGCAGTAGGTAACAGGAGGTAGCAGTATCAACTTGTATTTTTCAAATTTCTCATCTCTTTCCACTGTTGTTTCCAGTGGAAAGGCCAGGGAAAGTGTAGATCTTGTTATTTTAACTCCACTCTAATCTTTTCTGATCTAAGAAACATGCTGGTCTAAACTAGCACTGATGCAGTACTTGATGTATAACTCCCTGTGCAGCAAAGAACTACTCTATCGTTGGCTTCAGTGGAATTTTACCTTGAGTATAAATAGGGATTGATTTAAGTATTTGCTTAAGTGATCATCTTAGGTGAGTCATACCTGTAAGCACCTTTGAAATACCGGCATTTCAGAGCAGCATATAGAATTAGCAGGGAAGGATTCCACAGCATTTCAGTAAAAATAAAAGGGTCGATCCTAGAGCTTTGGTTTTGCAGTGTCTCCTAGGCAGGCTGACGTGTACTTGGGTGGGTGGGTGTAGATCAGAAGGGCACAGGCCTTCCCTAATGTTCGCCCTCCCCCACTTCTAGATGGAAGGTGCTGCAGTAAAGAAAACAGCATATTTTCAGCCATAACTCTGTATTTTTCTTTGCGGTCTGTTGATCTTTCATGGATCGTATTTTAGCACGTTCTTTCACAAACTAACAGGCACTACACTTACCACAGATATAAATCAGTAACGAAATCCACTGGAATATCTCCATCTGTATAATTAAAGAAAAAGGCTAAAATATTTTATATCTTACAGTTAAAACAATTAATTAACAGTAAATAGCTCATGTAACTGGAATTAACTTAATGGCTGATTTCTTCATAGTTCTGTCATTTTTAAATATTTAAACATCTATAACTGCAGGCAAACACAGTGCAATCCTAAAACCTGCTCTGCATCTTTTATGCTGCGGTATATAGTCTGACCATGTATGTAAACCTCTGTATTTCCCACATAATAACATGAATTTCAGATCTTCAAACTGGGTTTATACTATGCTTTTGGATCTAGCTGAACTTTCTGTATAAGAATGACATCATTGTTTCTGGAGTTACTAGCCTGCATGAAAAGAAGAAAATCAGAAGCAGACTTTTAAGAGGAAAATATTAAACAAAATAAATGGTTCGAACACAATATATGATGCTTTTGGGTGCTATAAACATTTTATTGTTACTTGTTTGGGAAGAACTGCATAACTCACTGGGGCTCCACAACTTGTGAGTAATGCAGCCATCTCAAAATCTAGCAGATTTATCAGTCGTGGTGTTCAAATGAAAATCTGGGATCTCATTTCCTCCTAAGCCCTTATAAATTTGACCCAGTGTTTAACAATGGGTCATCTGCATGTGTTTCCTTACACTTACATAAGACGCAACTTGGATTAAAAAGTGTAATCTGATGGGAATATTTCAGTATCGGAGCGCTAAAACCTAGTCGTAACTTCCACTTTAAAGAGCACCGGAAACTTAAGAAAACTGTCACCGATAGCAGTAATTACAGGAGATACGGTATTTCAGTTAGAGATTTTTTGCTAGAAGTTAACAATTGCTCGTATTATTAATTCTGCATAGACAATAACTCATGTCTAGATGAAGTGCCAGCATGACTGCCGTTACACTGAGCCTCACTGTGCTCTTTGACACGGGCCGTGTTTCATCCTCCATTTACAGGCAGCGGAGAGAGGTACCAGATGGTGACTTTCTGGGGTTGCCTGGACACGTTGTGGCAGTGAACCCCGCCTGCCTTTCAGCGCCGGGCTGACAGACCAGCCGCGGGACCCTTCTTGCACCTTCCGGAGAGGACTCCGCTTGGGTAATGTGATTAAGCCTAGCTGTAAAGACACCAGCCGGCCTCTGTAGGTCCTTATGGTACTGTTCCTTGCAACAGCATCTCAACCTGCTAACTACTGCCCTACAGAGGATATCGCTGTAAGCCAGCATTTCAGCCTGCTACCTACTGCCCTAGAGACGATGCTGCTGTAAGCCAGCTACGTACCTGGCAGTTCCTGGGTCTTCCAATGTTTTGCTTCATTTGTGAGACTACTGTATCGCAAATGAATTCTGCAGCAGCACCGCTGCCGGACGGAAGGCTGCCTGACAGCAGAAAGCATTTCGCTGGGAAAGTTTTCTGTAAATAACAGCCCTGTTGATTTTTCCCTCAACTTCACCTATTATTATTTCCAAATTACGTGGCTGATGGTGTGCCCAGGTTCCCTCCTGCTCACGGACATCATCATCCTCTGTGTGACCAGAGCATTTTCCTGTTGCATCCAGTTGCCACATTGCAACTAAAGGCTTGTGATGTCCCATGCGGCGGCAGCAGCGGGAGCAGACCCATGTGGGAAGACCTACTCCTATTTCCATGCAAATTTACTTGTTACTATAATTGCTGTTTTAAAAAGGGAGTAGAAATCTAGCCCCCGAGGAGCGCCAAGGCTCGCTGTTTGGGATCAATATTAAGGTGGCACATAAAGACTGCCCCCGAAAGCGATGAGAGCCGAGTGCTTCAGGGAGTCGTAGCCGCCTCGCAGCCCACCCGGGTCTGCGGTGCGAGTGATTTAAGCGGGGGCCGGGGGAGCGCCGGCGAGGGGAGCGCTCCCGGCG
>NW_008823915.1:1156417-1184500 GCF_000699105.1 Pygoscelis adeliae
CCCTCCGCCCGCCGCCGCTCGCCCGAGCCCTTCCACTGTTGAGCCCCCTCCCTGTGCGTTGCGGCATGCTGCTAACGTGCTGTGCCCCAACCTGCCCTGAACCTTTCCTCAGCCGGTTCACCTGTCCTCCCCTCCCGTCCTCCAGGCTGTGCCCTGCACCTTCCTTCTGCTCTCCCCAAATACACCGCTCTTTCCCGCCCACGTACCTAGTACACGGCACCCTCAGCCCATGTTCTTCTGCTCTAGCAGCCTCTGTGGACCCTTTAGCAAGCCTGTGTATTCGTGCCACTGACTCTCTTCTCTAAACATTTAGTCTTTATCTCAGACCTCACTTGCCACCTTTTAGTACCCATTACACCATACCCTAGTCTCAAGCTCAAGTAACCAGCTTTGCCCTAACCTGTGCACCCCTTTTCCTCCAGCTGAAATTGTTCTCCAGTGCAACTGAGGAGAGGTACAGCAGGACCACCAGCCCTCATGCCTACCCCCTTGTTTTACCCCCCGAGTCTGCCTGATAGTTTTTTGCACGTTGCAGAAAACATCCCTTAAACACCCTTTCATGTATTCCTTGCTGTTTATCTTGATGGGAGACCTGAGGTGAAATCTTACGGGGAAAGGAGCTACCTTGTACATGTTCCTTGTGTCTCCCTCATGCGTGCACCAGGAGAGAGGGAGAGCCATCCTAAAGCACCCCTCGGTGCATCCCCGTTGAACACCCCGTGTATTTCTGCCCTCTTACCTCATTATTTCTCTACCTTAGTCTCTTTATAAATGATAAGCTTCAGAGGAATTTTCTGTTTGAGGTACTCTGGTAAAGACAGTGGCTTATACTAAGATCTCCAAAGATTGTGTTCTTTTAGCTCAATATACCTTCGTATCTTTTATTTCAGGAGACAGGTTTTTTTTTAATTGATCACTATTTTTTAAGACCACACACACCTTCCTTGACATATCAGTGTTTTTATTATGACACTTTGTAATCTGTTTGCCTTAAAGTTTCATTCTTAAAGATGTCCAAGATCTTATGCTAACATTTGCTTATGCCATGTGCTTTATTTATCATATGTAATCCCTTTAGTGAAAAGTGGCCTTTAAGAAAGTATGTTGTGGCATCATAACTGTTTTTTCTCTAAGTTTTTTAAAAGCCATTTTTAATCATTTTTCTCCCATCGGAACTGCGTGCGATTGCCACGGTTCTTTATTGTCTCTGTCATGATTGCTGCTGTTTTCAACCCGTATCAGTGTTAGTCATCCAAGTACTATGCTCAGATTGCTGTCATGCTGCCTGACCCAGGAGCAGCAAACTGAAGTATGTACCTAAAGGGCTGAGTGTTCAGGCTTTCCTGTGACTTCTTATTTTATTAATAAAGGTGCTTGAAAACACCTATAAGTAAAATATCCTCAGCCCATCTGGTTGCTGTTGAGATTTTTAGTTAAGTGTTGTAAGGAAAAATGCACAAAGTTCAAATCTGATTTTAAAAAAGAAACAAAAAATTACCCATTTTGTGAACCTTGGCACTCGGCTAGCAAACCATTAACCTTATACAAAGAAAGACCTGTGTAGTTTTATGAGTTGTCTCAGAGCCTCGTGTGCTTCCGTTGGCAATTTTGTACTGAAATCTGCTATGTGTTCAGTATTTAACTGTCTCATCCTACTTAGCAGTTGGGTTTTTGTGTAGGTACCTGAGAACAGGGCACTTCAGGTTGTGAAGTAGCAATTAAATGCCTTACTGCAACTCATAGGAAGTTGAGAACCAGAAGCCTATTGCCTCATCTCAAATGCTCATAAATAAGATTTTCTTTGCCATTTGTTTTGGAACATCAGGAACTATATGCTTCTTAACTGTCTTGATTTTTGGATGTGCAGGAAGAATAACGAATCCTGTCCCATTCCCTCTGCATATCCAGAAATAGTTCTGCTTAATGTCGTGTCTACTTCCCTTAAATCTAAATTAGAACTTCATTTTCAGCAGTGTAAGAACTATGAAGTGGAAGTTTTAGGTAATACAAGGTTTATTGCCTTGGTCTGTTAAACAAAAAACAGAATTTACTGTTCATTGTATCTTGGGGGTGGTTTTGGTGCAATGAACAGCTGCTGGTTATTTTAATAATACTGTCCTAGGATACTGCTCTTGTACTGCAGTCCAGTTTAGTAGGCACCTTCTCCCGACCATTATTTATTTCATGTCTAAGAAAATTGGGAATAAGAGGCAGACAGTGCTTGTTTAAAATAAAAATTTGATGGATTTTCTTTGTTAGAAAAAGGATAGTCTTGTATTATGTCCGTTACACCAAGAACAATGTAACTTTATTTCTCCATTGTGAATGTTGGATCTCTCATGTTGAAACAGGACATGTTTTTACAGAAGGCATATGCTAGTGAGGCTACTGTTGTATAATGGAACTGAACTATGAAATTCTCTCTCTCTCTCTTTCAAAAGAAAAAAAAAAAAGCAGTAAACAACCATTCCGGCAGGGTTCACTCAGATTCTAATATTATCCACTGTGGGTTTTGGAGTACAGTCTTCAAATTCAGCTTTTAAAGCTAATGTACTGGCCTCTGCATTTACTACTTAATGCGAAGTTTAAACCTTTGTTCTTGCAACTATATGTTTATCCCCCAAAACAAAACAGCTGACTTGTGATTACAAATAAATCTGCCTTCTAGTGAATGTTGGAAAGCATGAAGGTC
Organism: Pygoscelis adeliae; assembly: GCF_000699105.1. Classification (NCBI taxonomy): domain Eukaryota; kingdom Metazoa; phylum Chordata; class Aves; order Sphenisciformes; family Spheniscidae; genus Pygoscelis; species Pygoscelis adeliae. The sequence continues at coordinate 1,159,110 of NW_008823915.1, forward strand.
ATTCGGTATTGCCCACATGTACAAATCATAAGCTTAAAGCTGTTAACTTTGTAAGGAATGCAGTTTTATCACTGCACAGTGCCCTATTGCACTACATTCCATAACCCATGCATGGTACATAAATTCACAATGCAATTGCTCTTTTTATTGTTCTGCTGTTCTGTGTTAGACTTAATGATTAGGAGTCATAGATTGCCGAAGACTGCAATTTTTTTTCTTCTTTTCTTTCTTTCTTTCTTTTGCATTGATATAATAAGCAGTTAGAGATGGGTGTTTTAGTTCTAATGGCTCAGCACTCAAAAAAGCCCCCCAAAAAACAAAAAAACCCCAAAACAACAAACTACTGGTTTTTGTCTTCCTCCCACCCCGCCGCTAGTAACTTTCCCTGTTTTGTATTCAAAAGACTTCTGGACAAGCACTTCTTGAAGCAAATGTTATGTTTTATACACAGCCAGTAAAAGAAAGAGATTGATTTGTTTGCGGGCTGTAAAACTTGGAACTCCAAGGAACTCTGAAGCTGGCTATGTTTATCAGTTAAGTTAGTCAGCTGCAGTACTCTTCATGGCTTTAGTAGAGGGCAAATTCCAAGATTTTGGGAATGGAGGCCTATTCATTCCTTGTACTGTTAGGCATAAATAACTGCTGGAAAAGACTTTTTTTTTTTTTTTAAAGTAGAAAATACTAGGATGCGTGCTTTGAGTCATCATGGTGATATTTCAGAAAGCAGAGGCTAAACAGTTTCTGTGAACTGCTCCCTTGAATTTATCTCACCTAAAACTGCAAGAGATCTAATCTCTTCAGTTGATTCTGAAAAAAAGCCAAACTTTTCTGTCAGCTCAGTTCTTTATCTTGACTTCCAGATTAGAAAAATCTATGAAGTGATCCACTAGGAACTTGTCCGTCTCCTCCCTTAAAAGACTGAAAGAAAGCCCTTAGAGGTGTTGGAAAGGTTCCTTTGTTAGCCCCTGGAGGAAATGTGATTCAGTGCCCTTCTGGCTGCATCCCTCTTCCGTGCTCCCAACACAAGAGCAGAGCTAGGTGTTCTGAAGTTGTCCTTGTAGGACACTTCATGTGTGAGCTTGACTCTAATGTAATGTGCTGCAGGAACAATAAAGCAAACAAATTATGCTGAAGGAATTCTATGTGCTTTGTCTCCCACCTCTTCTCAAAAAAACAAACAAAAACAAAAAAAGAACCCAACCCAAACAAGCTAGGCTTTGTTGCTATCCTGCAGGTTTCTTCTGTCTCATGAAAACAAGAGCATCTAAGCTGGCGTTTTCCTGAAGACACATTACTCATGTGGAGAGGACTTTAAGGCAAACAGCTCCATTAAAAATATATTTCATGCCAGCTGCTTGTTGCTGTAGAGAACCCATGTACTTGGTAGAGTGTTGGAAGGGCATTGCTGGCTCTGTGCTCCCCCAGCTCACATGCATGCTCTGCCTTCTGTTACTCTCTTTCAAGCACGAGGTAGATTTCTTTTTTAATTTTTTTTTAATGAGCCACCTCAAGACACTAGCTTAGTCTTGGCTTTATGTATGTGTTTCTGTGCTAGTCTGTCATAGAAGTTTGGTTTCTGAGTTCATCTGTGGACAAAAAAATTGACAAAAGTATTTCTTTGTGATTTTAAAAGCAAGTGCACTCTTCCAATTTCAATATTCTTTCTCAAGATTTCGTATGCTTTAGAAATAAAAAAATTGTAATCCACATACTTTTATGTAAGAAATCTATGGCAGGTTAGTAAAACCTGCTGTTAAACAGATCAGTCCAAGTTTTAGAATCTCTCTGATAAAGTTATTTAGAGCTTATGTTTTGGGTTGGGGTTTTTTTTAAAGAAACAATTAACAGGGCTCAGCAGTTTGTTAGTTTGATTTTTCTGAAGTGTGAACTTTCACAGCTTCCAACTGCATATCTGTCCCTTTGCAGGGATCTGTTCTTGATGAGGTTTTTATTATATGTGTGCTTACCAGAGACATGTTGTCAAGAGACCAACTGTTTGAGAATGAAAGGCTTTACCAAATCATTTTTATAATATTAGCATTTTTTAAAAGCTTAGGCTTATCATTCTTTGTGGATCTATGTGTGCTGGGGGTTGTGAAATACCTGTCTGCAGGGAGCAAGGGGCGTTTTTTCCACTCACCAGTTCAACTCAGACTAGTTTCTCTTAAGGACTCATGGGCAAGTATTAATATAAACCTTTTTTCGGTAGCCTGATTCTTCTCTCAAATCCTTAGTGTGTGGAGTATATTAAAGCCTTCTAGTCTGATATAGAACCTTTTGCATCTAGTTGTGCTCACCCATAAGGCCAGGTTGGTCTTTCAGAACTGAACAATGCTGGAGGGCCGGATAGTTTTGTAGTGAAAATCTTTAAATTTGACATAGTAACTAAAAGTAGCTGAAAGTTGGAACTCTTCAAATAGCTGCCTTAAATTTGAGGTACTGTATTTATCTGAGCTTAAGACTTTTGGCTAGTACACAAGGTTTAATTACTCTTACTATTTTTTTCTTTTGTTAGCGAAGCAAAAGGATGTGTCCCTGCTTGAGTATACTTATACTAACCTGATTTTGCAAAACTATGCATTTGGCCGTTTTTCATTAATCTTTAAACAAAAGTTGTGTCATAACATAGTAATTTTGTTTTTCTGCTTAGAAGTTTGCAAACACTCTTTACCCAGACCTCAGATTTTGCTTTTTCGCCCTTATCCTTTCCTACTCTACTAATAAAAATGTATGCGATTCTGAGCAAAACCTTTGACAATCACTTTTTTTTTTTAACCAACAATTCCGAAATAATTACTTTAAAAGAGCTGGCTGGAATTTTATTAATGACTGAACTGGATGCTTTGATATATACTCCCAGTGTAAGGACAGTCTTTAAAGAATGGTCCATATAAATGCACAGCAGATGTATTCCACCACACTAGTGCATGCAAATTTTTTGAGGTTGGTTACTTAGAGATTACAGTTTGTAACATTTTGTGTGAAACATCTTGGCCAAACTGATGCCATACCCTGTTTTCTAGGCTCTGCTGAACAGTCCTGTTTTGTCAGTTTGAAATGCCAAATAGAGGGCCTGTTCTCTATCACTCGTTGAGCAATTTTAGTGTACGTATATCTTTTCCAAACTAATGTGATCTTGAGCAATGCCACCTTGTGAACTTTATGTCGCATCTTGAAAGAAATATGTAATTTAAGAAAATTGGAGTTCATTAGTGGTGTAGGGGCTTTAGGTGAAAAATAATGCGTGATCTGCAAGTATGTGAATTTGATGTCGCCTGATAGAACAGCTGCAGACTTACCTAGTGTGACTGGGTGGGGCATGTCTGGGTACGTGTGTTGAGGCCTCTTCCCTGCAGGAGACTGGTGAAGGTCTTTAGTTGGATATTAGGATGTGAACTGGAAGAGGTCATGTTACCTCTTAAGAAAGCACTGCTAGAAGAGATTATGTTATAACTTGGAGACTATTACAATACTGCCTTCCCTCTGGGCCATCTGTTTCTTCTAGGAAGGAGGAAGAGATTAGCCTCCTCATGTGGCCTCTTTGTTCATTGATTTGCAGGGTTAGAATTAACGGCAGTCAGCAGAAGCTTTTGGCTGCCTGTTGTAGAAATTGGAGGAGTTTTTGGGACCTGTTCTCTAGAAAGTAATTCAGGATATGCGGGCCCGGAGTTATTTAAGAAAACTTCTCTGTGAGTTCTTTTCAAAGGTGAAATTGATGTGCCTTAAGGACAACCACCGTTTCAGAAACAAGAGAATTTGTAATGGACTACTTCAGCTCTGTGTTCCTCCTGTGCTTTTAAGGACAGGAGTTATTTAAGAAAAATTCTCTGTGAGTTCCTTTCATAGGTGAAATTGATGTGCCTTATCTGAGTCATATTTGTACGCAATGCCCACGCTTCTGGCTCTCACCAGAGTCCCAGATGACCCTTTGCCAACATGTTCCTAACCCAAATGTTAGTCACAACACCAACAAGCAGAGCCACAGAAGAATCATAATAGAGGTTAGTCAAAGGGGTTGTGGTATTCTAGTTACTTTGACCTGGAAGCAAAGAGTGACTGTACAGATAGAACACACCTGATTTTAAATTCACTTGGGAGTATCTGGCTTATCGAATGTATCACACATGTTCTGAGTCTACCTACTGTACATCCTACTGTCTTTTACAGGTTATGGCTTTTGTACATCTCAAAAAGTGGGAAAGCAGCATGGACAATTGCCTTCAGTCAGTCACAGAACCAAGGTCACTGCTTTGTGTCTCTTTATTGTAAGCTTCCAGTTATTTTGCAGCAACTTTACCAAACTTGTGGTAGTAATGCTTTAAATAGGTAATATTTTGTCAGTGAGCACTTGGGCTTGTGCTTGCTTTAGAAAGCCAAAGAAGCATAGTCTAACTCCACAAAGCTTATCTTTGTTTATGTTTGTATTTCCAGAAAGTATTAGAGCAGAGAGAAATTTTCCATTATTGACTGAAATTGTGCTTTGTCAAGCAAAGATAAAGCATGGTTTTTAATTCCTAATAATCATAGCTGTGGTAGCTGCTGAGTCAAGATTTTTTGATGGAGTCTTGCTTGATGTGGATGGAAAGGAATGTTACTTAAACATCAGAAGCAAATGTCTTCCTAAATAAAGATGTTAGTGATAGCGTGTTTAAAAAGTATCTGAAGCACAGGAGGAACACAGAGCTGAAGTAGTCCATTACAAATTCTCTTGTTTCTGAAATGGTGGTTGTCCTTAAAAACAAAAAAAACTTTCTACTTTTTCTAAAGGAATTATAGTAGAATTGATGAGGAAAAATAACCACTAGCATAGATTCAAAGCAACGCAGTTTCTGTAATTGCTGTTTGATGTATTTTTGTTCACCCTTCTATTTGTGTAACAGAGTACTCTGCTGAAAATCCAGTCTGAGAATCTCTCTGAAGAGTCCTTTGGAGATTATTGCCACAAAGACACAAAGAGCGTTAAACACCTCTGTACTGTAGCATGTCAAGTTTCAGATCTGAAGGGGATGCTTCAGATAGCCTTGTATGTTACTGCCAAAGGAGGAGCTATTTACCAATGCATGGCTATTGGAGCCTGAGACATCCCATGATTGGAATAAGTGTTTTCAGGAAAGGTCCATGCAGAGAGAGGTCATCAAACCAAAAGCACATCATATACTTAATAGGGTTTAGTTGTTTCTAGTTGTATTAAATGGCATACATCCATTCTCATTTCTGTGCTTAGCCTCAGAAGTATGATGTACTATACTGAATGCTGCTTCATCCCTACAAACTGCTGAGTAGAGCTAAGGATATGAAATATTCTGGGGCATCTCTGTTCTGATGATGCAACCAGAAAGGATTAAGAAACTCCTGTTGTCCACCTCTAACTGTAGCCTGAATTTCTTAGCAGTACTAGTTATATAGCTCTTTCACCTGTATGTCTCAAAGCCTCTTACAAAGTATATAGTAAATAGCACCTGGTGTTATATTCATTCACAACCTAAAACAACTTGTAAGTTGTCTGTCTTAAAGCTGGCTTTGACTGTAGATTTCAAGCTTATATGTTAATGTACAGACCTTTCCTGCCCAGTGAATTTGTCTCTTTCAGAAGCAACGGGTTTCTTAGCATATTATTACTACCTTGTTCTGTACTTCCCTTCCTTCCATCCTATTAATGGTAAATTCTACATAATAGCTCACCTATGTTTTTATAGAGGAAATATTTCACAATTTCCTGCCAATTTAAACAAGAAAACAGTGATTTGCAATTAGCTTTTTATGGTCTGACTCTGTTTTTTGCTTCATAACTGATCGCCAGCCTATTAAGCAGAAATTCTTTGATTACACCTCACTGCAGATTGAAATATTATCATTCCTTTTATGGAGCTCTTCTGTGCGAGGGGGGAGACTTCTGATCTTTCTGAGCCACCTTTGCGTTTTTGTTTTTAAAATATAACAAATTTCCTTTTTGGTTAGTGTTAATCTTGAGGTACTAACAAGGTGATTTAAGATTTTTCTGGCCAAATAGCACTGCCTAGAGTTTCAAAATGCCTGGTGACTTTTCATTGTCTAATTTCAGATACGTTGAAAGGGGCCTGGTTTCTGGGCAAGTGCTAAAGAAGTAAAAGTACTGCCTTCTAAAAACTTCCATATATTGGAGTTACTGTACACTTTAGCCTTAGTTCTTGTGTTAATTAGATATACGCATGTATAAGATACCTGATTACAGGGAAATATTCAGTAACTTTTGAAAGAAGATTTTGTGAAAAGCATGCATTGTTCTTTCCTTTTTTATCTTAAACAGCTTAAAGAAAAAAGTCTTTTTTTGTATTTTTTCCTCTTAGGTCTCTCAGAAAATTTAAATGTCCAAACAAATACTGTAAAAAGAGAATTGACTTTTTTGTTTAAACTAACAGCTCTTGCTGCCATGACCCCCTTGCTCTCAGTAAAGATTTTAGGATACCTGTGACCCTATATCAAAGCGTGGAGAAAAAAAATCAATGCCTCATAGCTAAGACAAACAGCAGCAGCATGCTGACTCGCCAGTTTCCTGACAGGTTTTGCTTTCCTAGTGGAGATGGGGAAAGAACAAGGAGCACAAGAATCACAGAGTATAATCATAATCAGTCAACCAGCCCTTCTGTTAACATGCCTTAAATCATAAAAGGCAGGATTACCTTCTTCTGTTCTTTGCCTCTTTCTCTTCTCTTTCTTGCCACCTGTACCTTTTTTTAGGTCTTTGAAAGAGAAAATACAGATGTGGTTTGGGTAGTTCCGCAAGGAGGAAGATGGAACAGATTTATCCTGGCTGCTGAAGCAAGTACAGTAGGGGTCATTTAGATGAAAACCCCCATTAAGGGAAATAGTTCATCCATTGTATACTGTACAGGAAAACCAGTACATATGGATAGGAGCCCTTTCAGATAAGGAAATGCCTTAGCATCTTTTCTAGGGGAACAAAAGTGGAATTTCTTGTTCCAAGCATCTGAGTGGAGTTTCCATCACTGATTATACTGTTGTGGTTGGTGTTACTATTTGCAATGCATCCAAAATAAATCATCTTGAGCCTTTTTTTGCCCTGAAGTTTTCCTTTGATTTATTTGACCAGATTTCCATATACGTTTAAAGATGACAGCATCTTGCTAGTGTGTACATAGCCTGACTCCAACAGAGCCTTAGACCTGACCAAAGACTTCACCATTAATTTCACCATTATTGTAGTGAGGTTCTGTATTTTTAACAACCATATTGTGTTACATGTATCAGGATTCCTACTGTTGCTACTGGTAGCTTTGATTTTGAAATGTCATACTACGCTAAAGACTAATGACTCAATATTGCCTTTCTATATTCAAGCCATTATTTGGGCACAGCATTTAATCCTGCTCTTTCTCTTGTACTTTGCAAACAGACTTTGTCTGAGCAGTGTGTTATTTCTTCATAATATCTGAACAACCTTTATTTTCCATTCCCTGAACTAACACTTTCCTCCAGGCTGGCATCTTCTTGTGCCTTGATTACTTCAGTACCATCTTCCTGAACTTGATAAATTAAATATTCCTCTTTCACTCTCTTACTGCCTAACCCTTCTCACTCTTAGAAGTTACGAGAAGTAGGACTTGAACTCTGAATCAGCCAGTAGTCCCCACTTCCATCACATCTTGAATTTTCAGGCAAATTCAGTCACACTTTATAATACGCCCAATCTGCTTATCAAAGAAGTTTCCAGTGTTGAAATGCAAAGTTCCTTTGTTGTTGTTCATGACTGAGAGCTTATAGACCTGTGCTGTTGTACACATGATGAATGCAATTAGCAATGGAAAAGGTTAGCATTGGTATTTTGATTAGACATCCTCAGAAATGTTTGGTGCTGAAGCAGGAGTTGAAATGCTAGGGTTCTTTTCTGTCCTATGCTTAGTTTACTTGAAGGCTGTGTCATCTTTGCTTAGATGCCTATGACTTGCCTCTTCATCCTGTGTGGTGTGCAAGCCATGGTCAAAGTAGTCCCCTATGCACAGAAAGTCCTACAATGTGCTCCAAACCATCTGATCACTTTTTGGGTGCTTCTAAAGTAATCGCTTAATAAAGAAGTTAAATCAGCTGTATTTTCTTAGGCAAAACGTGTTTGTATTACTCTTGGATGTATTATTCTTTGAATGCTTTATACTCTTGCAAGACATCACATGCTTTGTTAAATTAGGGTAAGTCAGAAGAGGGTGAAATCATTTATTTAAACCTGTTCTTGTTTTTTGGCTTTTTTTTTTTAACCAAGGTTTCTCCCCATAAGTCTGTGTAATCGCCTCCTTCCACCTTTTTTAGTCATGATGTGAATGTAGTCCATTTACGGTTCGCATGCATTTAAGAGTTTCTGAAGCTGGGTAGACTAGCAGCTTGAGGCCTAACATGGCAGGAAGTAACTACAAAAATGTTCCATGTTTTCTATATTTAATTCACAGATTTCTTATGATAGGGAGGATGGTTGTACTCCAGCACTGTGAACCCCACATGTTCCAGAATATGAAAAGAAAATCCACGCATCTATTTTCAAATGCTGGTTGTGTCTTGAGATTTTTATTTGGGGTTTCTTTTCATTCTGATTCTTGAAGAGCCCTTTTTTTAACTGGTCAGAAAGTTTTAGGCTTACATAATGTAATGATGCCAACATCAGAAACAACTGTTAATCTCAACAGTCAAATTTAATACAGTCAATACACTTAAATCTTTTGAGTGAGGTATTACTGTCTTAGGATGAGCCTCAACACTACTCAGAAGGGGTTGTTTTCATGACTTTTACTAAATTGGATGAAGCTGACACCTGTTTATGTAGCTAGTCATACATAGCAAACACATGTATTACAGAAACTCAAAATTAGCCAATTACTATTTTCAGCAGTTACACTTTAATAGCCAGTTACCAATTTTCAACCCCGAGTGTTCAGAAGTCAGTCAGGCTCCAAGCAGACAAGTGCGCTCGCAGTTTATATCAGAGTGTCATTTTCTTTTTTTAAGAAAACGCCAGCTCCAAATACTGAAATGATAAAACAAAAATCACTGAATGATACATGAGTTTTGATTTTAAAAAAATAACCCTGCTGTTGACTGTTTCTAATAAGAGAGGGCTAGCTATAGGTGATCTCTTACTTGTGACTTGGGTATGTCAAGAAGGGACTGAAAAACAGCTGCCACAATTCTATTAGTATGAACTCGTGTTTGGTCATATGTCATGAGGACTGATGTGACTCCCACCAAAAAGGGAGTATCAGGAAGTTGTTCAATGGCAACTTAACTTACTTAACTTCTGGTTGTAAAAAGAGCATCTGAGGTTGGGGACAGAAGAAAAATGAGATAATCAGTCCATAACTGAGGATGAGGAAAAAAGAAGAAACCACACATACCTTGTGTTGACTAGGATTTTCAGGTATTAGATGGTTTGTTAGTTACCAATAAAGCTTTGTGTTAAATTACCATAAAGTCTTTGACTTAGTGAAGACATAGTTTGAATTTCTTGCCTTTCTTTCCACCAAATTTCTTTGCCTTGGGAATTCTGCAGGATTTGACACTGAAACTGTGTGTAATTGTTTAAAGGAATAATATTGGACTACAACATGCAAGAAAAATACTTGAAAAGTCTAGTGTGAATAAATATAGTACATGAGACAACCAGCTTAGTAAATTTTAAAGGCATTTGTCCCTGGCTTCTAAAACACATTTAGATCTTTAACTGGCAACTGCTAAGAATATATTTTTATAACATGATTTAGGCAACTCCTTGGAAGAATAATTTGGCAAGTTCTGTGTAACTTGTTTACTTTTTCCTCAGTGTGTTAGCTGCCTTGAGACAACTGAAAAGGTCGTGGATTTGCCTTCAGCTAGTCTGAAGGTTTTCCATGCTGTGACATGCTGGTTATAGCAGCTTCTGTGTGCATTAAAGAAGAAAGGTGTTTTTCCCTGAAAGCCTAATCAAAGCAAAAGGGAGGTCTCAAAAATCAGGATTAGTGCTTCGAAATGGATTAACTTGCGGTGGCTGTGATATAGAAGTTTTACACAGTCCTTTCAGTTTTCTCAGTTTGGGAAACAGGTTCCTGTGTGATAAGCTAGCGGCATGGTAAATGAGTGGATCAGTGTGGCCAAACACGGTGTTACATGAGGGAAGAGAGTCACATACCCTTGCTGCGTGGAGGTGGCTGGCTTTGCGTGTCCTGGAGTATCCTGCTTGCTCAAGCAGGGGCTGAAGCCATTATCACTTTCATGGGCCTGTCGGTCAGGTGTTTGTATCTGTCCAGTCTTCCTTGAGCTTCCTTTTCTCAGGAACATTACTGAAGATTTCTCCGGATTATGCTTATGCCAGCAGTTCTTATCTAGGTGTTAACTTGCCTATGACAGCAGTTCCCGGGAAGAAATATTCCTGTAGTTAGCTGAATGTTTCCACAGTCCTTATAACAGTAGCCCTCAGCAGGAGAAATACACTTGTTTTGTCTGAACCTTTGAAATTGGTTGATGAAAACAATTTCATTTACTCTAATAGGATTTCACCAACTGGAAAGGATTCGGAAATTGTCCATCCCGTTTCCATCCCAGCAAAAGGCCCAGCCAGGGGTGTTGAAGTTGTGTATTAGAAAAGCTGGATTGTTGCCCATATTATTAGGTACTTCAGGGAAGCTAGTAGAAACTGTTCTTAACCCGGCTTTCTGTCGCAGCTTGCTCGGGCAAGTTTCTACGTTTGACAATGCTAAGACTGGGTTATGCACACTATTTGCACAGCCTGCTTTTATGTTGCTAAACGGTAAGGTGATACATGGGGGCGGGGGGACGGGACTGGGTTTTGTAACTGTTCAGCAGAGGTTTTATATTCCTCCCAAACAGTTGAGCTCTCAAGTGCAGGGGTTGCTTCTCTCGTGACGCCTGGGGGGAACATGCACTGTTCCCCACCCCCTGTCACCAAAGCCATTAAGAGAGCTTCTCCTTTGTGACTGGCTCAGGACAGCAGCATGTGAAGGGAGGCAGCACCCGCAGCAAACTCTTTTGGTGCATAAAAAGGGAAGACTCTTGCTATACCTGGATATCAGTTTGTATTTGTGAATAGCCCAGGCATCATCTCTAAAAGATGATGTTCTTTTTATAAATGCAGAAACAGAGGCAAAGGTTAAACTGCTTGCCATGGGATATGCCAGGATGCCAAATCTAGGATTACAATATGTGCGTGTTGAGCGCTCATCCATGTGCTTACACTAGTACTTGGAGCTCTTTTGAAATAGGTTGCCTGCGCAAAAATGGAGAAACGTTTGTATCCCATTAGTTTGCCAGTCCTGAAACCACAGGCGGCAAAGCTGTTACCTAGCAAAGGTATGTAAGGGCTGTTGTTCTTGAAGAGCATATACAGGGGATGTGTATGTGTGCACACTCTGTTTCTTCAAATTCCTCTACAGTATAACTGTTAATCCCTATGCCATGCTGAGCTGGGATGTTATGTGTTCTTTTTATAAATGCAGAAACAGAGGCAAAGGTTAAACTGCTTGCCATGGGATATGCCAGGATGCCAAATCTAGGATTACAATATGTGCGTGTTGAGCGCTCATCCATGTGCTTACACTAGTAGGTTATGCCTCACCACGGGGAGGGTTGTACAGTACGGTCTTTCCTGTCTCAGGATCTGCTGAAGGAGTGAGCTTGGATCGGGCTGTGTAACAAAGTAACTATGAGAAGACTTCCCATCACTCAATCAGATGCTATAAGTAAAGATCTTCTGAATCAGTTTTCTAAATATCCTGAAACAAATGCAGAAGTAAATCTTCTTGCAGACTGTCCACAGCATGACTACTTTCATTTGGAAATAACTTCCCCCTGAGGCTTTCTCTCAAAAGGCCTTATTGATGAGAGCATTTTCTTCCTTGTGCTCTAGCTTCCTCCCTGGGAGGGAGAGGACTTGACACTTGAGGTGTAGTTGGACTATAACGACAATATAAATCACGATAGGAAGGGTGCAACTGCAATTTATAAAACTTGCTGGATGATCAATAGTTTCTCCTATATACTGCGTGGATAGCAGTTGGCTACAATAGAGCACTGGTTGTCAGTGTAACACCCAGCTGGAAATCTTGCAGAAATTGAAGGGTGGATTCTTCGAATATTTGGGAGATGTGGGATGCTTGGTCTGCCAAATACTTCAGGCAGGATGAATCCACCCCTTTCCTAACTAGGATATTTCCTGACTTCTGAAGTTATTTGGGGATTGTCATGAAAAGTCTGTTTTCTGGATTGAAGCCTGGCCAATCCCAAATCTGGAAATAACTGCTCATGAGAACAAACAGAACAGTTATATTTGTCAACTACGCTATTGTGGGTAAGCAAGATTTAGAGATTCTTGCAGTCTCCTAGTGCAGAAAGGATCTGAGAACAGCTTTCTCTTATGGAAGTCAGTAGAATTACTTGCACACTGAGGAATTTATATGGCTCTTTACTCCTTTTCATGGGAATATGTGTTTGTATTGGGATGTTTGTGAAAGTTTAAACCAAACCAAGTTAAAATAGATGCATTAAACTCAAGCAGGATGCTATATCTGTATGAACCATTACCTCTTGAATTATTCTGAAAATAATTTTGTAATCTGTGCAGAAAAAAACCCTAGTATAGATTGGAACCAGAGCTAGTGAATTCCAAAGGTGTCAGCTATTAAGTTCTTGGATACTTCAGGATTTACTGTATAGTGCATACTGCCATAATATTCCTATCTCAAAAAGAAGAACTCTCTTTCATGTGAAGTGGTCTCTCTGGGGTCAGTGAGGAGAGAATACAAGGGGGAAATGACTGGGCGTTAACAACTTCCCACAGGATAAAGCACAAACAGTCCTCCCTTCAAACAAATCCAGTTACTGGGTGTGAGTAGGAATTCTGAAACTTAGTGGATTCCTGCAATTAAGAATACAGGCCTCATGCTCCAGAAAATAATTAAGCAAGTGTTTATAGTGGTGGGGGAACTCAGAGTAGAAGCTGGTTATACCAATTAATTCTGGTAATTGGCCTTTCTTCCCCCTTTCTATTTATAACTAATTTAAACGTGACTAATGGCTAAAGCTAGAACTACACTACATCACAATTTTTTTTTTTTTCTTCCCCACCCTGCTTGATGATGCAAGTTGAAACAAAGGCCTAGTTGTTCAATCTCCCTTTAAACTCTATAAAAGTTCACACGCTTCTAAGCCATGCTTTTAAGTCACACCTCCAAGCCTGTATGGGAAAGCTACAGGCAAGTTTTGAGAAATTCATTCTTCATTCTGTTCAGCACACAGCTGATGGTGTCACAGGAGGGGGAGGGAGGAGGAGTATAAGCAGGAGAATGGTACCTGTAAGTGCTCTGCTTGGTTAGAGATGGAGGTCGGACCAATGCCTTGAGGTCATGTAAGGAGATATCTGGAGCTTTCTGCCCCCAGGTCACTAGATCAATGCAGAACGTGCTTAATGTGCTAAAAGTTCATATCCATCTGGTCGGTACTTTCAATGGTGCTCTTAGGTGACAGATGTCCTCTCTACAAATGCAACTATACGGCACTAAATAGACGCCTATTCCTTTTGCAGTCTTAGCTGAGCATGTAAGGTTGAATTAAATGGAGGAACTGAGCTATGTGAATGGCCAAGTCATTTATGATGTCATAAGGCTTCCTCTGATGATTTCTGATTTCATCAGCTAGCCTGTCATGCCAGAGTGCTCTTCTGCTCTTAGTAAATAAAAAAATGATGGTAGAATGGGCACAGGTACAGAGAATGTCACTGCTGTTCGAACATATCTAGAACAGTGTCAAATCTGCAATCCTGACCTCCGTGAACCATCTCACTTTAGTTCTGTGATACGAGGAGTATCCAAACGTGTATCCAAGTGGTCCTTGGACACAAGGACCAAAAATGTTTAACTTCAACTTACTCAGGCTAGAAAAGTTGCCTCAAAGGCACGCAAAATGAGGAGTAGGAGAAGCCTGGCCTTTGAAATGAGACTTTCAAACATAGTCACAGTGGGAGTCACTTCAGTAGCTTGGGCAAGTACTGGGTGCTCATATTTTTCCTTTCCTTTGTAATGGCATTATACAGCTCTGAAGAAGTTTTTATAAAGACAGTGAATTGTAAGCTAGCCCAGGAAGACAGGAGCAGCTTTCCGGTATCAGTTGGCAGGAAGGCAGAAGGAGACACTGCATTAGTACCAGAAATAAATGTGGATCTGGGCTTTAAATATGGAGTTCAGCTTCCTCAACATTCACATAGTTTTGTCATTTTGGTTCCTGTTTATATCTAATTTATATCTAATTAGAGTTCCCCTTTTTCGGGAGAAGGGAGGTGTCTCTGAAGTATGAGCTGTTAGGGTTATGACTCGTTAACAAGTTAGTGCAAGGTGAGGGCGTGGATTGCTGGCAGGTCATTGCTCTGCTCAGCCTGCTCTTCTCCGAAGGTAAGGTGCAGTGTTTCAACCCCAGCGGAAACGGGTAAGCTGCTTTATGTCTGCTGTGTGACAAAAACATGCCCACAGGTTTCATGGCATAAGTTGCATGCTATGAATTTACATGATAACATACCTTCAAATATTACGATGTAAAACCTATTGTGTTTGGATTGAGGGGAACTACAGTACTACAGCTGGTTGCCTGCCTCAGAGGGAAAGGTTAGTGAACATCTCTGCCGTATTCTTGAGTCAAAAGTATTTGCTGTTTCTTTTGCTTGCTACAGCAGTCTTTACCAGAGGTAAGAACTGTGCCATCACAGTGTCAGGAGGTTGGTACAAATGTTGTACAGAGCCTCCATGCATTAACTCTGTTTCTCACACACTGGAGCAGACATCCTTTTACAATTTTTAATTTTTTTTTCTTTTAACCATTTGGTGCCACCTCCTCTTCCCTCTTCATCTCCATTCCTCTATATCAGGAAAAAAAGAATTGTAAATGCAGGCACTCACTAACTCTCAACCTGAGAAAGATGGAATTGGTTTATTTGGCTGGAAGCCACAGAACTAAGTGAACCTGTCCTAGGATTCTTAGCCACTTATGAGAAAAGTCTGGGTTTAGTTTCAACAATTTAGTAATGAAATTCAAGCACGGATAACAGTTGTGGTTCACGGTCTCAGGAGAGGTACACTAAAGGACTTCATTTCCAGCTCTCTCCTCAGAGCTCTTGCAGCAGTGGGAGGGCTCAGAGCTGGGCTGTGGCTCATCCAGCTGTCGGGAGATCAGGTGTCGCACTGAAGAGCGCTGTTGTAGTATTGATCTAATCTGGAGTGGACAAAAGAGGACTCATGTCTCTGACAGAAAAAAGGGTTGGGCTGTTCAGGAAAACTTGTAGCTCAGAGCAGTTGGTTTCACTGGCAACAAGACAGGCTGTGGTGCAATTAATCATTGTCTGGCCTTGTGTGGCAATGCTACTTGGGTTTATGTGCTGCATCTGATTGCATCCTGGTAGAAAAGGAAGGCAGCAAGAGGACACTGAAAGGTACCTTAGTTCACTGGCCAAGAATCTCCATTTGCCTTCAGGCTTTTTCTGGCTTAATTTTGCATGCCTTCAGTGAGGTTGCACTGTTATTCAATTAATTTGTTGGGTGCAGTCTCAGACAGGTTGTTGCCTGGAACATCCCGGAACATCCAACTTTCTGTTTTCATGAACAGAGAGATGTGGGAGGTTTAGATTGTGGGAAGCTTTGACAGGCACCACACACGTGCCAGAGGTTCTGAAAAAGCAGATTTGGAACAATGGCTTTGAGGAAAAACCTTCTTGTCCCTAGTTGATCATCTTTATGAGAATTGCTGTACATGAGCAGACCACTGCCCAATTTCTAAGCTTTTTAGCCCTGTCATTTTATGGTATATAGGCATAAAGTTTAGCGTGATCAGGTTGATCAGGTTCAGCATCTCTGATACCTATTTACCTGTGCAATCAATCCTCAGCAAGAAACAACAAAGGTGTCCTTCAGACTTTAGGAGTTTCGTTTTCTGTTCATTGGTTTTTTGAGTAAAGGAAGAGATAGTGATGCTCTCAGTAGCAAGAAAGATTCCTGCTTTTTTTATTTAATTGACGAATTTGAAGGAGTGGAGTAAAAGAGCATGGCTTATTCTTTTGTTTCATTTTCCTCTCCTTCAGAGAACGGATGTTGGAGTTATGTTTATGTCATTCTGGTGCTAAACACTTGCCTTGACTTAAGAAGCAGCATTACTGCAAAAGAAGAAAAAGAATGAAAAGTTTTATGCTGTGCCACAAAGTACGTATGAATTACTGCAGAATGTTGACTTGCATTTCTAAATTTCGGCAGGAAATGAGGCAATGTCCAAAGAATCTATAATGGCTCAATTTAATTATGTTGGCAAAGGACTCTGGAAAGGTGCTCGAGCTTCCATCAAGCAGTGACAGCATATCTATATGTTTGCCAATTGTTGCCTCTTGCCCCACACACTGGCATTTCAAGAGAACAGTCAGTGTTTGCTGAATAGGAGCGTGGAGGCGGAAACAAAGTAGAGCAACGTTTTCAACTCCAGCACAGGCTACTTGGCATACAGCACACTGCCTTTTCCACAGGGATTTGTGTGTTCTGTGGAGTGTACTGGACTGGACTGAAATTAATTGTGTGGCCAGCAGGAGTAGGGAAGTAATCATCCCCCTGTACTCGGCACTGGTTTAGCACTCGAATACTGTGTTCAGTTTTGGGCCCCTCACTACAAGAAGGATGTTGAGATGTTGGAACGTGTCCAGAGAAGGGCAATGAGGCTGGTGAGGGGTCTGGAGCACAAGTCTTATGAGGAGCGGCTGAGGGAGCTGGGGTTGTTTAGCCTGGAGAAAAGGAGGCTGAGGGGAGACCTCATCGCTCTCTACAACTACCTGAAAGGAGGCTGTAGCGAGGTGGGTTTCGGTCTCTTCTCCCAAGTAACTGGCGAAAGGACGAGAGGAAATGGCCTCAAGTTGCGCCAGGGAAGGTTTAGATTGGATGTGAGGAAAAATTTCTTTACTGAAAGAGTAGTTAAACATTGGAACAGGCTGCCCAGTGAAGTGGTTGAGTCACCATCCCTGGAAGTATTTAAAAGACGGGTAGATGAGGTGCTTAGGGACATGGTTTAGTAGGCATGGTGGTGTTGGGTTGACGGTTGGACTCGATGATCTTGGAGGTCTCTTCCAACCTTAATGATTCTATGATTCTATTCTATGATTCTAAGCATTTGCAACATTAATTGTAGTGTTCACTGTATGAGTCCGTTTATCTGTATAGATATGTGTGTAATGACTCATATTGTTCTGAAGCTTTTTTGCATGCTCTTGTCTATGAACCGTTCGAACTATGTACGGAAGGTGTCACCAGTGCTGTGATAACATTCATGTTCTTCTGCTGAACTCTCTCCTGGTGTCCGTCATCCTTTCAGAACCCAAGGGCACAAACTGCCTCAAAGGTACCTCGAATTAAATTGGCAGGAATCTCATAAATTTGAGTGTGGTCCTGACTACTCCTCAGTTATAAACATTTATCTCTGTTGTTGCTAGGCTGTTAACAAGAAATGCAGACCTGGGATTTAGTCTGAGTAAGTGCCATTTGAACCTTATATATAAACACTACAAATAAACTTACCAGGCTAAACAGAAATCAGACATGTAATTCCTTCCAAAGTGTCTAGATGCCTTGATATCTTTTCTGCAGGTAACCTGCCAGTCGAGAATTAAGAGTTGTTGCTCCCTGTCTTCATCTTGAAGGTTGTTTCTCTCCTTACCTGTATTACACAATTTCATTTTTCAGTGCTATTATCCTAATTTCAAATGTTTCTCTTGGTACTGGTTGTAACTTCACCCTCAAAAAGGGGTCATTCTACAAGACTCTTGAAGGACATCACTGTAGAGCAGACCTGATCCCTATGCTGCTTTTCCCGTTGGACATGAGTTAAGGTCCTCAGAGCTGACCTAAACCAGTCATGGTCTAAAGATGGAGACTTGGTAAGACTATTAAGGATAAGTATTTAACAGTGAATTACAAGTTCCCAGTCTGTAATGTTCAACTCTTGCCACCCTTCAAAATAGAGTGACTGCATGCAACCTCTCTGTTGGCTGTGGTCGCAGGCCCTTGCTAATTCCTGAGCTATGCCCCAAATTTGTTTGTGAGATCATTGACTGGCCTCGACCACAATCACACCAAGGACTAGCAATTAACAGTGCAATAGAGGAATGTTTGTCAGGTGGCATAATCTAAGTGTGTAGGTTATTTTCCCCTCCTCCTTCTCTCTGCTTTATAGTGTCCATCATCCGCAGTGCATATTTAAGGGATTTAGAAGGGAAGTGCCATACTATCTTCTCTGTATCCCATGCTGCCATGTGGCTATCCCGTACCTAACTGGGAATCTGCAGAGAGGCTAGTCAATGAAGGAAGCAACCATCTGTTGGAAATTGGAGACAAGTAACTGAAGTGGAAGCTGGGATTAGTATCGCCTCTCTTTTTCTGGCTCTACCTTTCCTTAGAAGGAAAATTAAAAGATTGTAGCAATTCTAGAAAACTCTGAGAGTGGGGTTTGGGGTTTGATTGTAGAGGAAGTAAATGCTGCACAAAGGGGCAAAGTCAGTGTTAGCTTTTGCAGTCCAGCACCATTTCTGAGGTTTGGGAATGAATTTATTTTCCCTGACTTTGAATGACTCCTTGCTGCTCTTCCTTATCCAGGTAAAGGAGAGGCAGACCGGGCCTTCTCCATGTTCAAATCACAAATGAGTTGAGCAGTCTTGATCTTTTTGGAAACCAGCACAGTGATACAGTCTTCAAGTAAAATGGTAATAGAGCATGAGAACCCAGGACGATGACAGAGTTGCTTGATTACCACTTCTTCCCTCTTAACTCTCCAGCAGGCATGCCTGATTCTTCCTATGCTGAAATGTCTTTGATTTTGGAACAAGGAAAGAGGAACTGGGAAGTTGTTTGCAAGCATCCAAACTGTTTGCAACACTGCAGAATGGGAAGCTGGCCTGTCGTTTCCTTGGTTTTTGTTTGTTTGTTTTCCCATTTCAAGGAGGAAGAGGAACACTTTATGTCCTGCTCTGTGAGCAGCATCTGTATGGCGGGTACACAGAGTCCTCAGTGGAGATCAGACCCCTAAGGCACCTCAAGCACCAAGTAACCCCATACCACATGCAAGGCAGTAGAATGCTGCTTCTTGCCCCATCCTTTGGCCTCTCAGGAGGCACAAATATCACATCGTCATTGCAAAATGGGAACTCCAGCACCAGGAAGAATAATGTTACCCCTGCCGCCTTCTCACTATTTTAATACCTGTATTTTGATATTTGTTTTGGAAATAACTTTTATTTTATGCAAGCCTGTCCAAGCAGCATTGGTAACTGAAGAGCTGCTTCTCTCACAAGTGTTTTAATGAGGTATAGTGCAGTGTGTTTGTGAGGATTGCAAACCCGTTGGCATAGGTTCCGTGTCTGCTTCGACTTCCTTAAGACAGAGTGGGTTTGATTCAACTTCACCTTTAACTGGCCCAAACTGAGTGTGTTTTAGCTGAAGCCAGTGATGTAACCTTGCTGCAAATGAGGAAAGAATAGGAGTTGATATAAAAGGAGTTAATTTTTCTAGGACACTTGATCACACTAAATTCCATTTGTCCCAGTGTAAATTTCATGGAGTTCAATTCTGGAGCCATCCTTTTCTGCCCCTCTAGTTTAGGGGGCGATAAGGAGCATGACTGCCTAGTATCATGGAGCTGCAAAGCTGTCACCTGCCTAGTTATTGATTTTTTTCCAAAGCTGTGCCTAAGAAAATATCTTATGACATCCAATGATCAGTGCAAGTACACAGTAAAAATCTACTACATTTATTTTCATTTCAAAGTTATAAAAAGAAAAACAGGCACATGATATGCTATGCATATATATATATAACATATATAAAATTGTGTTTAAGTGGGAAACAAGCAGCTTTCCTCATCTTTCCTAGTGTGTTATGGTTGTTCACTCTTCATTTGCAAAAGACCGAAGGTCCTGAAACAAGCAAAGAGGGTGCAGGAGGAAAAGCCTTCCTGATAGAAGCAGCAGCGTTTGGTGCCTGCAGCCATGTCTTGTTTTAAATGTAATCTACTCATTTGTTGTCAGTGGAACAAAATTATCATATCACCCTTGGCTAATACTTCAATAACCAAATGAGTGAATATATGCAGGCTATGAAATGAGCTAAAACATCTACAAGTTCCCTCCTGGAGAGAAAAGAAGCAGGAATTCTAATTCAAAGTCTTGAACAGACTATACAGGAGTTGATCCAAACGATGAGTGCTTTGGTGGGATTCATCTGAGTGTGGTAAGCTGCATCCATAAGACAGAATTAAATCTTCTCTTGTGGATATTGTCACCTTCTGTATGGTCTAGTGGGGAGTTTTTCATACTACTTGTAGGCAGAAGCTGCTGTCTGTCTGGGGGCAAGTATTTTCCAAGCCTATGTCAGTGACTTTTAAACAGTCAGTGGCTTCCTTTTAAACAGTGCCTTTGCCTCAGTTTATGAAAAATTCTGTGCTTCCTTTCTCCGTCTATCAAAACAAGGTGATGGTGAGCAAAATGAAAGTAATTGTATATTTCCTGCCTCATTTTGGAAGTCTGAGTCAAGAATTGTTGCTCTCAAAGTATACCGAGACTGCATGCTGGGTCCTAGTCTGTAGCTCCATGCATGCAGAGCTCCATTTGTCCGCTTTCAGTAGTGGCAAAGCAAGGTTACTGGAGGCTTGGGTATTCGTTTGTGATATTGCGAGCAATGGCGTTTTGTTCCTGAAGAGGAACAAAAGGCATGCTGCCTATCAGAAATGGAACTGATGTCTCAAAGAGTTTATGACAATTTATAGATTGTTAAATGAGGTCAAAATAATCTTTCTGTTCTGTTGTGTGATACAACAAATAGGGTATTGCAGAGAACAGAGGCTCAGACAGATCTTTAATCTTAAAGAGATTAAGTTTGGGCCTATTTCACTTTTCTGATTTTTTATATTGTATGCAAAGCTTAATGTGTTTCGTCTTGGTTTCTTAAGAAGTACACAAGTCTAATGTAGAAAAATAAATTGGTAGAACTAAGAGGTATCATTTTGTAATGGCAATAAAGTGACAATTTCTTGAAAAGAGACATAAGAGAGACTATTGCTTAGTGGGCACTTTTTTCAAGTTAATAATTGGGAACAGTGGGTTAAAATTCTCCTAAACTTCTCCTGTCCTTACTCTTCTGTGGCATGATGGAGTATTTGCAGTTTGGAAACAGATACATTAGTAGTGAGTTGCAAGGAATAACTTAATTTGTAATTTTATTACGTTTTCCTTGCTATTCATAGAATGTCATAAAATATGCAGTTTAACTTGGTGATATGTTTTTAGGCAGAATTACTACTGAGAATAGGCTTGACTTATGCCACCGAAATCACAGTAAGCTCATGTTTTTTCCTGCCTTGGAAGACTGCTGAATATCTCACAGGGCCAGGCCCTTAATAATTGAAAATCCTGGATACATAGGTCAATTTTTTTTTTCTTTTCCTTGCTCTAATTTCCTTTTCCTTTTTTTGCTATCTGAAGTTGCCACTTCTTATTGTCTGGTCTATCTTTTGTCAATCAATTTTACATATGAAAGTGTAAAATACCACTTATTTTTATGTAGAATACTCAGAAGAGAACATGACAAATGTCTTCCTTATTCCAATAATGTCCTGGGTTAACCCTTGAGGCTTTTGACAGGTGCCTTAGTAGTGAGTAATGTTAATAGAAAAGATTGGCAGCTCTTCCGTGAAAGGACAGGATGGATAACTCACAGGTGATTCTTATTTGCCTGCCGCATCTTCCCTACAGTCCTTTGTTCTTAAGACATTTGATTTTCTACAGCTAAAAGATCAAGGAGAAAGGTGCTTTCTAGCTTTTTCATTTGAGTTCCCAGACTGCTGTGGGGAAGATGGGGAGAAGACGTAGGCATTGTTTCCTCTTTTTAATTAGCTCATTGATTTCACTATCTTTGTACAAAAAGTGTTTGAGCTGTAGCTGAGTCACTGGCAGATTTGTAAAGGCAACTTTATTTTATTTTGCTTAAGTTTGCTGGATGGACAGATGCATTAGCTGCTAGGAGAGCATTCTTTAAAATGAAACTTCGCTTCTGTGCAATTCAGTGATCTTGGCCCTATATGTCCTATGAAAATCTTTGCGCTTGGTACTGTTGAATGGTCCTTTAAAGATCTTTTTTATGGGTTGATACTTAGAATTCAGCAATGGTCAGTGTAAGGCAGCTGAGTACAGAGTGTAAACTATGAATGTGGTTCTTTTGAAGTAAGAGTTTCAAGAATGAAATACGGAATGAGTTGGGGGAAGAAATGGGAGGTCAGGAGAAAAAGGCTGGCAGAGAAAATGGAATAATTGAAAGTGGATACCTTGTAGCTCATAACCAAAAGCTGGCATATCTTCATCTGTTGTGGCAGCTTCTTCTGTCTGATTTCCCCTCTGTACCGATGGTTACTGGGGGACTCTTTGTATTGGAAGAGAAGCCACCCTGTAACTGTCAAGCAAAGCGTTTTAAAGGAATGGATGAAGTGTGTGTGTGTGTAGAAGTGTATATTTATAGTCAGAACACTTTTATCCATGGTTATTTCTACGGGAGTTGGGTAGGAACAGTACAGTGAGAGAGGAAAAGGAAGCATTTAAGGGAGATGTTCTTTATTGCCCACTGATTCACTACCTAAAAAACCGTGCAAAATGTGAGTATGCCATACAGCTGCATTGGGAAAGAAAGCCTCAGTGATTCATTTTGTTTGTTTTAATTGAACAGTAATAGGAGAAACAACTTATTATCTTAATAAGCTAGTTCAATGTTGTGTAGTAAACCCTTTAAAACTGCCATTATGTTTCCTCACCCCAGAGTTACAAAACCTGATTTTTACATCCATGAAACACTGGCAGTCACTGTTTTGAGGATTTTCAGGTTGGTATATGAAAAATCAGAAGCATTTAACAATTCTTGTAAATATGTTTTTGATAATATATTGAAAACATCATATCTGAAGTTTTATTTGGGTTGCATTAGCAATCGCATGTCCAAGGGCCACGCTCTCAGACGCAGCTGGTGTCGCCTCTCAGATGTGCAGGGAGAAGGCAGAGAAGCAGGACATGATGAGGTCTTTAGAAGTCTGTTTTATTTCATCAGAGCCTGTTTCACAAGCTGAAGGTAGCCAGAGCATGTTATTTTGTTGACCGTGTCCTTTTCTAAGCTGAAACCATGTGTAGAGGAAGTGGAAATTTCATGTTTGGTTTTTCTCACTTTTCAGTACTTGGCTGTTCTGTCAGCTTCCTTTCAAAGCCGTTGTTTGCATGGAAAGCTGTGTGATATAATCACCGCTGCTTGTGTGGTTGTTTTAAAGGGATTCTACCGTAGGTTATTGCTCCACTGTTGTGTGTTTCATATAGTTAAATTTGTTATATTTTTAAAGTGATTTTTTTTAATTGACTTTTAAATCATTGCATGTAAGGTCAATGAGCAGAAGTAAGTGACCAGATACTTGGGGTTAGAACTAAGCCTTGTTTTACTCTGCATTAGGTGTGGATTCTCTTTCTGGTAGTTATTCTGAAATGAAATATAAGAGATGGCATGATCTGTGGCATGGTCAATATAGAAAAGAGTGTTATTGCCATTGTCAGCATCTTTTCAAAGGTTTTGGTGTTTGTCAAAACTCCTGCCTGTGAAGGGTTGGTTTTTTGGTAGTGGTATTAGGCTGCCGTGAGGTCTGTTATTACACCACATTCACAGTACCTTCTTGCAACAACAGACCTTCTATATGAAGGTTTCAGATTAAGAGTAGTGGGGAAAAAATAGAATTATAGCTATAGAAATATACTCTGCTTCTGTTTCTACAGAAAAAATAAGTATAGTGGAGACTCATAAATCAAAAGAAAAGGAAGCATGCCTTGTGTATGTTAAGTCAGTTATGTGGCCTGAGCTTGTCAGTCAAACATAATGAAATTCCTATTTCTGCTGAAATTATTGTATTCTGCTTCAGAAAGGAACACAGAAGATTTCACAAGTTCATGAAATGCCATGAAATGTAAATACATGGGAATTCTGTGACTGCAAAAAAATTACTAGTGCAGTACAAGTACTAGTATAGTTCATCATATTCTTTTAATGCAAGGGGAATAACATCATGGAACTTGGCAGACACTAACTATGATGTTTTTCTAACATTTGATGTGCCACCCGGTAATAATCCAGTGGTAGGAGAGAAAAACAATGGTCATGGGAGGGGATGTATTGTTGTTTTGGCATGTCGTGATGATAGCAAAGGATTGTTGTCAGTTTTGGTTTTGAACAAAAAACATGTGAAATGAAGGGAAAATTCTTTGTAGCGTCTCTGTCGTTTTGGGGGGGGGAATGAAAAGCAAAACTGGGTGGGACGATAGGTTAATGAAGCACAGTAAAAATGGCTGAGACTTCTTACTAAGAAAACATGTCTTTGCAAAGTTATTAATACTGACAGCCACTTTTGTAAAGAAAGGAAGACTTCTGTGATTCCAGAGATTATGAAAGAGGAGATAACGTTGTTGTTTTAGCCAAACTGTTAACAAAACCCCATCAATGTGTTGTTTTTCTTGTTACCTTCAGCAGATGGTATTAAGCCAGTTTGTAGACATGAGCTGGTAGACATGTCTGAACGGGGAAGTGTGCATTTTTACTGTGTTATTCAGCATTATAAAATTTTGCCAAGACTCTTGTCAGATTTATATTAATTTTTCATGCATGGTAATTTCTTTTTGACTGTCCGAAAATGAGTGTGCTTTGTATACAGAAGTGTCTTTATAGCCTTGCAAGTATTTGTAACAAATGTTGGCACTAAACATACTCATTATGGACCCACAAGGTACCTGTCTGGAGAATACGCTTTGCTTTGGGGGAGCTGCATCAGTTAGCTTCCTGCGTGGAAACACTGGCATTTTCCAACACTGCAATAACAGCCGTACACTCACAGAGCTACCAAGAAGATCATAACAAAATAGCAACCAGCTAGTAGCAAGTTTACCTCATGTTCTTTTAGCCTCCCAGGAAGCATGGTTCATCTTCAGTAACCACGTAGCTGCAGAAGATTTGGAGGGGTGGGCAGAAAAGACAGGAATCTAAGCACCCATTTGGCTTAACGTTTTCTGCACAATAAGTATTTTCCTAAATGTAATTAAAACTTCGAGCAGCTACTGAAGAAACTGTAATCTCCACTGTCTAACTTGCTCTTTTGCTCTGTTCCTGTCTCAGAGCAAACTGAAATGAGTCCTGGCTAAGTTTTGGGTTGCATTAGAATGTTGCAGTGAAACTGAATATGATGTGCCCAATTTTATAGCTTTTGTTTTTTAACAACCAGTTTATTAACAAGCTAATGTCTTAATTTCAGAGACTTTCTTGCAAAATGCTTTGGTTTTGTACCAA
>NW_008823915.1:1184525-1188748 GCF_000699105.1 Pygoscelis adeliae
CAGTTTTTCCAGTAAAAGCTTACAGAAAGTGTGCGCGCATAACTGTGGAGACAAGAAGTCTCTTTTGACTTGGAATTCTTCAACTGCTGTAACCTAATACAGCTTTAACCTGCTCCCATGACTGTTTTTTGCTTGTTTATGAGCACTGGAAGGTAAGCGAGAGACAAGAATCTTGTAGTCACAGATTTGCAGAATGTAGCACATTTGCAAAACTGTGCTGAGAGGCACAGTCAGCTCTAGCTGGTAGGCTAGAGTCTATTGATGCATTCAGAGCTGAGGCTTTGTTTACAGAGAGTTAAAAATTGTAAGCTCCGCAACTGTAGTGTCCCTTTCAACCAAAAAATCTTGACAGCTCTGCTGGACCCAACTAACCGCAGGAGGGAACAGATGCTGACTGAGCAGTGGGCTGATTTTTTCCAGAGGAAAAGTCAGGCTCCTGCCTAGGCCAAAAAAGAAATGAGGGGAGAAATGCATGCCATAGTGAACCGAGTTGCTGATCTTGGTCATGACATCTAGCTCCCTGTTTTGTGTTTTCACAGCAGTAAATTCATTGTGTTGCTTACTTGTTGGAATGCGTGGGAATTTCTTAGCAGGCTGTCTCGTACATAATATGAATATTATTTTTCAGGCTGAACCTACCTATTGTTACTGTGGCTATTCTCCTTTGCAAATATCATGGGACCTCATTTCCATTAAACTGTAGTTTCTCTTCTTCTACCACTGTGGTATTAAGTAACTGTCTGACCAGCGAGTTACTTCTCTGCCCCACACGAGTTGCCAGCGTGGCTGGGAGGCAGTCTTTTAAAAGTACCTTGCAGCTACTTTGTCAGTCAGGCAAACCCATGACTGTTTTCAGGTTGGGGTTTATAGGGACCTGAATCTAAAAATGTCTTCTGGTTTTAGTTTAACTGTTATTTCTGTAGACTTTAGATTCTCAAGTCTAGACAGAGAAGAAATTGAATCTAGCTTACAGTAGTTACAGTAAAATCCAGGGGTCAGTGCTGAAACTCTCAGACAGTTACAGAGTTATTCTCTCAGCTCTGTAGTATGGTGGAAATGAAGGGAGTAGATGAGTAGGAGACCTCTTACTGTAGGGCAGCTTCCTGTTCATGGTACATATCTTTTTGAAATGAGTATTGGACCCTTAGACCTGTCATCTGCAGTGTTTTGTCTGAAGTTGGAGGAAAGGCAAAAAATAATCAGCCTAAGTAGAAATGCAAACAAACTGTCATGCTTTTAATCACAGAGGCAGTGTGGGAATCATAAATCGGGGAGATGGCTAACAGAGTGGTTACAGGAAGCACAGATGACTAGGAAAGGTTAGGCTTTTCTTTAAAGATACTTTAGCTGTTCACTGACCCTGCACGTGCTAAATTTTTGCATAGCGAGTATGACGAATAGAAAACAAGATTATACAGAAATAAATCAGCATTATGTAGATTTTCTCACGCACCTTTCTAACTGCATTTTCTATACTCTGAAATATGTATGCACCTTTTAACGACATACGGTAGCAAAACACTGCACCCTTCTGATTTCATGTACAATATACGTGCACGCAGGATGCTCCTCTGTTCTGTTTCTTTCCTCATGTGTTTCTTTCCCTTGCTGCCTCTTAGGAATGAAAAATTGTTATAATATGATGGGGTTCTTTTTCCAGAAAAGAAACCAATGAGGTTTGAAGAGACAGAAGAACATCATAAAGTAGCTTTTTTATTCATGTAGGTACAGTTGAGATACCTCTTAATTTCTTACTTGGACAAGCAAGGACAAAATTGGAAAGCTCATTGTTGGGTTTCTAGATCTATTGCCTTAGACACAGCTTTGAGTCTGGAAACACAGCCATGAGAATTTAGTAGTCAAGGAATGTATCACAAAAATGTTTATATTTCAGAGAACTTATGTGCTCACAAACATATTTTTCTATGCTCTATCAGTTCTTTTAATCATAGAAATTTAATTTCCTTAAAAATCTTTCCTCCTTTTGCTTTTATGACCTTTTCTTAAGGCTTACAATGATCTTTACCTTTCCTTCTTGTAGAGTTATCCAAAATTGACCTACTACTATAACAGCACCTGGGGATTAAAGATTTCTAGGACCTATTTTCTGTTCTATTTTAGTTTTGCGAAGCCTTGGGCTTCTGACACAAGCCTTATCTTCAAAAATGTCCTTATTTTTAATATATGTATAATATAGTGCCGAACCTGAGACACCTTTGGCCTGATTCTGAGAAGTTCCCAAGCTTTCAGCAGATGCATTGCAAGCAATGCGTGTCCAGAGATTTCAGTTTTTCAGTTTCATTGTATAGAACTTCCTGAATGTTTTCCTTAAAGTTTCTCTGTCTCACTTTCCAGTTTTGCAAATGGTATTGGTAATACCACTGCTATCCTGCACTTCAAGGTTCTTGGCATAAGCTTTGTGAGCTTTCTTCATAACTCTATACAATGATAGCGCTTTATTTGTTATGCTTTTGAAGTGCAAAAATATTGTAGCCAACAGTTTCATTTTTTGCAGGTAGCTAATTTGGTTATGTCACTTGTAAAACAGAACCAGGTGTCAGTGCAGGCTCTGCCTCCAAGTTTACATTTACCAGTTGAGAAACTGGTTTGAGATTAATCAGTGCCACTGAAGTCTTGCACATTGAGAGTCTCCCCTTTCCAAAAAGAGGTGCCTTCTCTACCTGTGTCTCATCCCACAGTCATTTCTATAAAATCGACTTGTAAATTTCTCCAGATCAGGCAGTCGCATCTGTCAGCTTCTAGTCTTGTAACACCCCAAAGTTCAAGGGGTTTTCCAGAGTCAGAGAGAGAATGCAAAGCTCCTTCACCTCTGTATAATGCGCCTTGAGCAGCAAGAAACTCTGGACGGTGCAAGCTGCAGGCCCTCAGCCTGTGTACCAAATCTGTGTGTCTCCTCCTTGGTCCAGCACAGCTGAAAAGTTGAGGGAGGGAAGTGTGCAAGAGAGACTGTTTCACTGATGTATGCAGAAACAGCGTAGGAGTAGACCCTGTAGGTTTAAGTAAGCGTTATGGACTTGAATCAGACCTGTAGGGCAAGAGTGAGGAGAAGGATCTGTGCAGGTCCACTGAGAGCTAAAGAGTAAATTGCACCAGGTAATGACGGTATCAGAGAATGAGACTTCAGTCCTGAAAACCTTAATACATCTCCTTTGTTTTAACAATCTGACTTGTCCTGTGATACACAGTCGCTTGTCTGCAGACTCATGTTTTAACTTTTGGGGGGCAAAGTAATGCTGTGAAAGTTTGTTGATTAGCAGTTGCAGCACGGGGATTATACTCTGGTAAGAGCAGAGTTGCTGTTGCAAAGTTCCTTCAGTCTTCTCATCATGTTTGCTGGGTTAACAGTCTGTAAGTGATACTTGGATGAAGGGGTTTTGTTCTTATTTTCTTTAAAGCTCTATGGTTTGCTGTCTTTCTAGTTTGAGGGCTCTGCCGTATTGCTGGTAGGTGACCTGTTAATATTCTGGAAACTGGAGTTTTTTAAAAAGGATTGATGCCTTCAACATTAAAAAAAAAAAAATTCCTTTGCATTAGTCCAGTTTAACAGCCAAGGCAATTTTCCACATGGTGGCTTTATGGAAATGGGTTGCAGCTCTTGCTGACCATGACCAGAACATTACAGGAAATGTATTTTCATGGAAGATTTGCTGCAATTGCCAACTGGAGAGGGAGGGGGACAGGGGTTTGTTCTGGTAATGGACAACTGCGTGCTATGATGTGAATCCCTTCTGTTAAATTAAATTGGTTTGCACTCTCCACTATTGCTTGTTCCATGCTGAAAGAAATATCACTGATATGCCGTTTCCCTCTGTAAGGACCGAAGTGTGTTGGCATAGCATGACACCTTATGCTAAAATGGGGTGAACAACAAATGCATTTAGGTATCTGACTGAGATAATTTAAGTGGTACAACCAATTGGAATATTTCCATGGAGTGTCTTGATCAGAACCGGAACTAATAGAAATTGGCTTTGCAGCCTCAGTGCTTGTAGGTGGTAGTATCTTACATGATTTACAGTAGTACTGAATGAGATTTTATATCTGCAGATATTACTGCACAAGCATGACTTTAAGCATGTGAATAGTCTCTTTAAGTTAAAACTTTAGCATGGAAGTCTGAAGGTTTGGGTGGGGTTTGGTGTACTGTGAGTGTATTTTTTTTTTTTTTTCCATAGCTGCTCCAGCTGAAAGTTTGATACTTT
>NW_008823915.1:1188774-1192486 GCF_000699105.1 Pygoscelis adeliae
GGCTTTATTTATATGTGAAAATGTTATCTGTGCTGGGAATATATGATTGCTTGCAGGAAAAAGCACTGCATGACTGATTCCCGTATGGTAAATATTTGAATTCCAGTAGGTCTATTATCAATTCCATATGAGATATTTTCCGGCTCTTACTGCATATATAGGAGACGAGGACAAAAGAGAAACAGAAAAGAGCAGAGAACATAGGTACCATTCCCTAAGCTAAACTCCTTGTTCCTGTCAAAGTAGATTGGAGCTGCGGGGCAGGGATATCTCTTAAATACTCATGTAGGGTCTTACTGGCTTATGTTTTTATTTCGTTTTTCTGCAGCTTGATTTCAGTCTTCTCTTGTAAGGAATTTAAAGCTGAGCTCTATAATTTTGTATTGACCCTGACACTAGATAGGCAACTCTGTTGAAACAGAGTTTAATAGAGATTTTACTTGAAATTGGCGAATGTCATTCTAAAAAAGTATATGAGTTAGGATTTGCTCTATGACAGTAGAGCTCTGCCAAACTGGGGTGGGGGTGGTAAGCCCATCCAGATGGTAAAAATAGTGTTTGTAAAAATAGTTTTGGCGGGGTTGAGGTTTCTATAGTGATGTATGGAATTTTCAGTGGTTGTGTTGGTTTTGCTTTGAATTTACTCTGGAAGAAAGTTTTAATGTCTACTGTGTGATGTTTGTAATTACATGAGTAGTGAAAGAGGAAATGGTGAAGTAAGACTAATTTGATAAAATTACCCTGAACATACAATAGTTGTATTTCTTGACAAGCTGCCAATCTGTGTGTTAGAAAATTTTCGTTATTAGTCCTTTAGTTTCCCATTCCCAACAAGGAGGAATTGGTTTAGCTAAGTATGCTTGCTGAGCAGGAAAACTTGAATGATCAGTTGAAGTTCACGCTTTTGAGGAGGTACTGTTTTATACTAAGAGCATGTACTGGACGAATATAGTTGATATATAATATGCCATATGAAGTATATTTAAAGTCTGTTTTTAATTTTGATCTTGTCAGCAGCATTAAAATAATCTTGCACAGCTTATTCTGCTATACCTATGATGTTTTAACACCGTGTGTTACACAGAGAGAAATACTGCAGTAAGTTGGAAGAAATCGGGAAGAGGGAGCATGGTGGAGAGGCAAGGGCCTTAGAGGAGGTGACACCATCTTGCTTCCTCTTTGTGATTAAAATTAGGAAGTGCGAGGTATAGTGCTTATTTCTTTGTAAAGCTTAGTGATGGTAGTGAGAGAATCCTAAGGGTGGATGGTCTCCAAACATTTCTGTAGTATCTTGAACGTGACACTTAGAAAAATACACACAAAACTCTTGACACTGCAGAAGTAATTTAATTCAGAGCTGATGTTGGAGAATCAGTCATGCAGTGCCTTATCCTGCAAGGGAACAAGGCAGCCTTTCTGTACAGGCCCTTATTACCGCTTATCTTTTGGACAAAGGTACATGCAATGAACAACCTCCACCAAATGTGGTACTCTGAAACAGTGAGGAAGGGAAATGAAAAGGGAGAGGAAAGTAAAAATAAAATCTTAAGTCCTGTCTATACAGTAAATACAAACAGGGACTAAAGCCCACACATGCACTGTATGATTCCTGCTTTTTCTTTGCCTTTTTTTTAATTGATGGGTAGCCATTCTTCTTAGTATAGATAATTGAAGTCCAGGCTACTTGGTGGAAGACCTGGAGTTCGATAAAGCAGTCAAATGAGACACAGTGAAATAGTGCAATCGTTTTAAAAATCAACATTCCCATCAATGGCTGACTGTTTCCATGTGACTGGAGTGGCTTCTGTGGTAGATTATGACATGCCACCTTGTATCCCAAAGACAGAGTTATTAAACCAACACACCATGCATGAGTTCTTGACAATCCTCTGGTGATACTGTGTTAAATATTCACTGGGACAGGAAGAAATGCAAGCTTTATGAAGAAAATCAAGCTCTCCTCTGCCAACTGACTATTAAAAACTTGTTGAAGAAAAATTACAGTTCAGCACAATTGCGCCACACTGTGCACTTGGAGAGCTATATATAGCTTGTTCCTTTTCTGAGTTCTGTTAGCAAGGCAGCTTCCGAAAGAGAAAGGGACTGTTCTTTGTAACTGGATGAAACAATGGATTTCTTTGCCTATTGGTAGATGGATATGGTGCTTAGAAAAAAGTGGCTTTAATTGTCCGTGTGGTCAGTGCTCAGCCTTGAATAACTCTGAGATAAATGAGCCACATGCACCTGGTGCTTGGTGCAGAGCAGTAGAAACGAATACGCTTTCAGCAGTCAACACGTTATTTAGTTGATGGATGAGTGTTAGTAGATACGTGTTGGCATGGATGAATGTAGTATAATGGTTTTTGGGGAAGAAACAATATATTTACAATGCCTATTTTAGGAATAAGCATTAGATGCTTGCACTGGAAATGACATTAAAAGCTTGATGTCAACTCATAAAAGTTGCGAAATGCAGAGTTAAAGCTTAAGAGTCCTTAAGGTCTTCGTTTGCCTTGGACATTACAGCATCTAAAAATACAGCATTTTAACTCTGTCTCTTGCATATCTATAAGAGTGAATGCACATAACAGAAGCTGTACAAGTAGGAGTAAATGACAGAGGGTCCATCTTTGATTTCTCTGTTCATTGCAGTACTTCAAATGATGGAGCAGTCTGTCATTTTGCTTATGCAGGAAGTTTTCTCTTCAGCATCTGATTATCCCACTGACCTTTTTGTTTGGATTTGGGTTTTTTTTTTTGGTCATGATAAAGAATAGTGATAGACTCTTTGTCTTGAAATTTTCTGTGTTTTGTTGTCTTGAGTTGTTCTTGTTAAAAGTTTTTCCCCCTGCTTGGGTATCTAGCTGCAAGCACTGAATTAACATGTTTTGGTATTTCACTTGCTGCTGTAGTTCTGCAATGAATCTTCCTCATTGGACTGGGAACGGCTTTCTCTTGGAAGTAAAAAATAATAGGCTTAAGGCAAAGTTTTAGAAGTTGCTTCCTGTTTTTTATCAGTACTTTACAAAGAGACTCAAGTTTATAAAAGAGACCTGCACTGATCCACAAAAATCCCAGCTGGCTCCTTGCCACTTAAATTATAAGAAATAGTTCAACAAGCGGATGTTTTAGTTACGAAACAGCCAGCCCTTATCATAGAATCATAGAATAGTTTGGGTTGGAAGGGACCTTTAAAGGTCATCTAGTCCAACCCCCCTGCAATGCGCAGGGACATCATCAACTAGATCAGGTTGCTCAGAGCCCCGTCCAACCTGACCTTGAATGTTTCCAGGGATGGGGCATCCACCACCTCTCTGGGCAACCTCTTCCAGTGTTTCACCACCCTCAGAATAAAAAATTTCTTCCTTCTATCTAGTCTAAATCTTACCCCCCTTTAGTTTAAAACCATTTCCCCCTTGTCCTGTCGCAAAAGGCCCTGCTAAAAAGTTTGTCCCCATCTTTCTTATAAGCCCCCTTTAAGTACTGATAGGCTGCAGTAAGGTTGCCCCGAAGCCTTCTCTTCTCCAGGCTGAACAACCCCAACTCTCTCAGCCTTTCTTCACAGCAGAGGTGTTCCATCCCCCTGATCTTTTTTGTGGTCCTCTTCTGGACCTGCTCCAACAGGTCCGTGTCTTTCTTATGCTGAGGCCTCCAGAGCTGGACACAGTACTCCAGGTGGGGTCTCACCAGAGCAGAGTAGAGGGGCAGAATC
>NW_008823915.1:1195125-1235467 GCF_000699105.1 Pygoscelis adeliae
TGACTGGCAGGATTGATGAAAAAACTACCTGCGCTCCAGAGTCCCTTACCGCCATTCCAAGGGCTCTGTAGGCCTTCTTGATAGTCCTCAGACTGTTCCTGGCTGTGTCACTGGTGCCCACGTGAAACAGCAACAGCGGATAATAATCAGTGGACTGTATGAGGCTTGGTAGCCTCTTGGTGACATCCCTCACGCAAGCCCCTGGCAAGCAGCACACATCTCTAGAGAGTGCGTCGGGTCGGCAGTGCATCCGGTCAGCGTTATGATCAGTAACTATCTGTTCTGAAAGGAATCATGACCTCAAACACATCTACAGTGGCTGCAAGAAGGAGCAATGGCAGTTGTGACTTGAACACAGGTATTATTAACAGATGTGGCCGGTTTATTTTGAGCATATCCTTTTGATCTTGTTATGGAATTGCATTTGTTGATAAGGTGTCTTGCCAAGCATCCAGTGAAGGTTGTCTCAAGATGAGAAAATCTGTGATGGTGATCTTTGAAATAATGATCCATAAAAGTCTATTGTTTGTATTACTGCAGTTCATTCTTTTTACACGTTACAGAATATTTGGGAAGAAGCAAAGTTTATATCTTCTTGCAGTCTAAACCAAATCTTTCCCCTATCTTGGATATAGAGAAAGGTCCTGTGCTGCTAGAGGTTACGATTGAGCAGCACTGGGAAAATGCATAGTCAGCCTCATCAGATACTAAATAGAATGGAAGGCACAGAATTTATACCCTTCATTCCTATCTGATTCATTGCTTGATCACAGATTGTCCTGTCTGTTGTTACTGTGAAGAGAGAATTCTGCTTTTCTGAAACAGCTGAGTGTCTTTGGAAGTCGGGTTTAAACAGGGCTATTTTACAGATCGGTTGGTTTTCTGCTTTCTCTTAAACACTTTGCTTACTAGGTGTTTGTATTTGCAGCTGAACAGCTGATGCTTCAAAAGAGAAAAAGGATAAGAAAGAAAAGAGAAAAATAGCTATTTTCTCAGTTGCTATAAATTGATGTAGGTATCCCATCATTAACCAAAGTTACTCTGTCTTACTGCTGAGCTGAGGACTTACAGCTGAAGACTCTGAGCCAGCAAGCTTTCCTGTAGCAGAGGTTGAGTGCTCCTCTGCCACGTGCCCAGTGCCTGCATGCTGTCATGTTGCATGCAGGCAGATTTGGCATAGTTTAGCTGGCAGTGGTGATAATTTGTTTGTGTAGTATTCTTAGTGAAAGTGTGAGCAGTGAGGCTCGCTGAAGTCTTGTATCCTGTAAGTTAATAGGAAGTAGTAACACTGCAGTGCATGGGATCTGAGCTGTCTCCTGTCTTTTTTTTTAAGGAAAGAAGCTTTTGTCGTTACCTAACAAAATATGGTGTAACTTTTCTACTTTTGACTGTTGTATGCTAATAGAAATAAAATATGGAGAGAGAGTGCTTCTTGTAGCTGCATTTCTTGTTTGGAGCAAACATATTACAAGTCAGTGAAGCAGTGTTGGTATTTGATACCCTGGAGCCAGGGTCTTACCTGAGTGAAAAAAATGTCCTAGCTTCTATTTCAGTACATAATTAGTGCATTTAGCCTCCAGCAACTAGAAAGACAGAGGTCTGGCGCAAACAAGAGCTGTGGAGGTGCTGATGAAGGGAAAGACAGATTGACCATGTTAAGCTATTTCCTTTGCCCTTAACATCACTGTTAAGCTCTGGATTTCTGATCAAAGAAACCTCTTCTACCCAGGGCAATGTTGAGACCATTAAAATCAAAACTTGACAGTAAGATTTGGTATTTTAGGGTTATAAACTAACTCCATTGAAAAATGCTTTCAGTGCTACTGGAACAAGACAGTGTGCAGCCTGGAAAGTGTGGAGGCGACTTCTGTGTTACATGGGTAAGATCTAGGGCAATAGTGTCCACAATAAATAGAGGAATTTCATGGCTGTTTGACCAGAGTTGGGCACCTTTCGTAAATGGAGTAGAAGACGCAAATGGATCATTCATCCTTTCTGCAAACAGCAAATGAAATAAAAAGCTTCATTGGGTTTTGTTTTCCTTTCTTCAGGCAGCAGCTGAATTACAATTATACTTAGATCTTTTTTCATATTATTAGAAGCTGAAAAAAAGCCATTTCTTATTCCAGCATTACCAATTCCGACATGAAAATGAAAATGTTTTACTTTCGTTACAGAGGTTGAGCGTGTGAGCCTGCTTGCATTGCCACCAGTGGCAAAGCTCCTATTGATTTCAATGAGAACTGGGTTGTCCTCTTGCTGGGAACAGGAGATGCTGTGATCAGTTTCATTTGTGACAGTGAAAAGTGTTCAGAGCCAAGGGATTGAAAAACGACCCACAAAAAATGTGGGAAAACATATTACAAAAACATCCAGCTATCATATCTGTGGGCCTGGTAATAATTTTAAGGGAAGTAAACAATGCCAGTGGACTCTGAAAACATGCAGTGATCAGTAAAATATACCAGATTGTTGGAAAATTCTTCCCTGAGGGAAGAAGTCTTTCCTTTGAAAATAATTATATCAAAACAAATATAGCCAACATCTTAAAATTAACATTTCCGAAGCATAAAATGAGAGGTGTGTGGATTTGGTATGGTGTAGTTTAATTTGTCTCTAGATAAGCTTTGTGGGTGGCAAGTCTAGTTATCTCTACACTTCCCAGGCTTGCAGCACAATGGGGGAAGAGGAATGTTAGTGCAGTTCTCTCCAGATGTGGAGGATGCCCAGGTACTGGGACCCCAATCTAAGCAACCTATCTATGCTGCTTTGTGCTCAAAGCTCACTGGTTTTAAATGGGGTTAGTTATCTGAAGGCTTGCCTTTGCGGAGTAGGAAACTGAGAATAACTAGTGCACTTTAAATTTGTGCTCGCTTCTCATGCTGGCAGGCATGAAGCACAGCTAATTCTGTTCAAGTTTTACAGTGTCTGAGCCAAAGTTTATGTAGTCCATGTCTCTTCTCTTTGGTGAATAATCACCAAAACAAAAGTAATCAGTCTGTGTCTTTTTTGTTAAAAAACAACAAAAAGTCATTGTGAGCACCCTTGAAATAGAACACATGAGAATACGTGTTGAGAAAGGAACACAAATGGTTTTTGTAATTGTTAATGCCTTGTTGTAAGTAGAA
The DNA here is from genome assembly GCF_000699105.1 of Pygoscelis adeliae. Taxonomy (NCBI): domain Eukaryota; kingdom Metazoa; phylum Chordata; class Aves; order Sphenisciformes; family Spheniscidae; genus Pygoscelis; species Pygoscelis adeliae. The sequence goes on from NW_008823915.1 coordinate 1,198,254, forward strand.
AGCTTTTAAATTTAACCAAGAGTTTTAAAGTGATGAAAAATGACTTAAATGTGTCCTTTACTCTAAGGATTTTGCTGCGTTTGCTTGCTCTTGAGAATAAACTTGAGCAGAGCAGTGATAATTCCCCAATGGAGCTAACTTTTATTTCTTGTCTGACATTTATATTTACAAACCCAAACCTTCAGTACTTACTCAAGATTGAGTTAATGCAACCCTGGTTTCATTTTGTCACTACATTAGCACACCAAGGGAGGCAATGGGTTATGGCAAGGCTTTGAACAGGCACACAAGCTGCAATGGTTGTTTGGAGAGCTCATTGCACCTAGGAGGAGCTTAACAGTCTTACAGACCGATTCCCTTTTCAGCGGGCTGGAGCCACGCTGGGACTTGCTTTTGCCTTAGATCTGAAAACTTTCTGCTCTTCTGAGAAGAACAGAGAGAGGGAAACAACTCTGTTAGCCATGAATGGATACTGGGCTGTGAAATGGGAGTTGGTGGTTCTTGGAGAGCTGAGAGGAAACTAATTGATTTAAGTCCCAGCTCCACACCCTTGTTTCACTGCAAGAGTCAGTATCCCCTGGCTCCAGCAGCTGCCTGCTCTTCCTTTTCCTTGGGTGCAGCCAGGATTCATGTTACTCATTATTACAAGCAGCTTGATACTTAGTAATTCAGTCTGTCTTCTCCATGCTCATCCTATGCAGGTGGGAATGCAATTGCTCCCTGCTTGTGTGTTTGGAGGTGGTGGAAAAGAGCATGAAGTAGATGTTGGCAAGAATAGGCAGAAGAATTGGTTTGGGTTGGTTTGGTTTTTATAGTTTTGGTGGGAGTTTTTTGTTTGGGTTCTTCTTTTCAACACTGTGCATGTTCTGAAGAAATAGCATTTCACAGTGGGGGAAGTGTCATTATTGCTGATTTCAGACTGGGTAGCTTATTTCATTGCTACCCAAATGGCACATCCCAGTCTTTTTTTAAAAAAAAAAAAAAAAAAATCCATCTAGGTTAAACACCATGTAATTTAAACTGGTTTTGGGGGGGAGGGGGGAGAAGGGAAATGGCCAGTGAACACTAAAATGACTCTGTTCCTGATCTCCCTTATCTCCAGTTGCTGCAGGAATCCTAGTGCTGCAATTTCAGATTCTTGCTCAACTTCTTGGTCTTGGAAGTTTAAGTAGATTTGTACAGCTGCAGACAACCTACAGGACTGGGTTTTTGGGGTCTTAAAGATAAAGATTTGCTTCTTATGTTTCCTATTTTCAAATTAATTAATGAACTTCTGGTGACTGAACGTCCCTTTCAATGTTTGCGAGGGTGATCCCAGGCTCAACAGCTTTCTCCCTGTATTTTATCGACTGTTCTTTTTATTTAGTTTTGGTTATAGCCCTGTCTATCTCACTATGAAGTGCTGCTGTCTGCAAGTTTTGATTCTTTCCACGACCATTTTTTCCCCTCTACAGAGGAAGATGTGTCTGTAAGACAGGAATGTGTATCATCCTATGCAACCTCAGTCTCAATTAAAAAGAGTGGTGCTAGAAGATGAGGCAATGAAATTCTGACCAGTTGAAGGACTTTATGTCTCTCTAATGCATCATCACATGCTTTCTCCACCCTTGGCCAGATTTCTGTAGGCCTTTCCCTAGACAAGGGATGACCGTGGCTATGTAGACTAAGAGTTCTCAGACTGGTAAGTCGTTCAGAATAAAACATACCAGTTACCACAGTAAGGTGTACCAAACCTGGGCCGAATTTTTTTTTTTTAATATTTCTTTTTTTTTTAATCATCAGCTTGTAAATTTGTGTTTCTGTTCTGAAGAAAATCTGATTTGAGGAATTTGGAAGCAAACCCTGTTTGGCAGGGAGTTTCTTGTGGAAGGCTTTTGTCTTGCAGCCCTGTTGTTTCCCAATTGATTGAAAGTGTTGGGAGAGGAGAAGGAGCACTGTCGTCTTTACCTTCAGCTTAGAAAACAAGTATTTCCATTACTTTAATTTGCTTTTCACTGTATTTTTCTCAAAAACCAGATCTCTAAAGATCTCTGTGTTTCTGTGATCAGAAAAAAGTCATCCAGGCCTGACATCTTTAATTGAGTTTACAAAGCTGGGGAGATCTCGGGCCCCATGCCCCTCTATTTAGTGCTGGTGTAATTTTTAAAAATGTGCATTGCCCACTTTACCCCACTGAATCTATGGCACTACCTGTAATCAATATTGGATTATTTTCTTCATTCACTTTTTCTGTCTAATTATATGTTTTCACATTGCTTTCAATTAGGATGCACTAGTTTCAGGGTTTGTTAGTCTTTAGCATGCCAATGATAAGCAATTTCTAAATGTCAAAGGTGAGACAGTAAAAGCTGCAAAATATGCAGGTTCTGGACTGGCATTCAATATTCCTCCTCCTTTTCTGTACTCTTTCCACCAACAGCCAGTCAAGTGAATGGTTTGAGGTGAAATGCTGTGGTCAAAGACACAGGCTGCAGGTACATCTGCACTGCAGCTGCCACGATCACAGCTGCTGGACCTAAAGCTGAACTGCCTTTATGTAATACCTTATTTTTGGTATTGGTAGTACCTCCTGTTGCCTGGCACAAAGTACCTGCATCTTATCTAGTAGCATGAATAGATTTTACAGCTCACACTGAGGTCTCTGCAGTCAGAATTATGCTGTTACTGATAACCTCTACTTTCCAGTTTACAGGTTGCTTTAACTGTAGACCAAGTGACACTACATATATTCTTCATTTGACTTATGTAGTTTCTTCTTGTAAGTTTGTTTTTATCCCATGCCGTATCACCACTGTCTTGGTGTACTTACACAAGTGTTTGGGGGCCAGACTTTAAAACAGTATTGCTGAAAGAAGCTGATTTAAATAGATTTTCTCTAATCCACATCACTTTGATTTTTACACAAGGTCCCACAAATGGCTGCCTCAACGCAGCTGAGAGAAAGACCAAAGTATGATGTTGAAGCATGGATGAAATCTTGATTTGGTTTTTCTCATCCTATACCCAGTGTTTTCAGTTGCTGTAGAGTTGTTATGTCCCAAGACCACTAACATAGCTGTTCATTCAAAAACAGGAGTTAGTGCAATGCAGTAGGAATATTTGGCTCTGCAAGAGTGAAGAGTGCCACAGTGCACACAAGCCAAACACAAACTGTGCATCTCCCTGGATGTGCTCTTTATCTGTTATCAGTCTTCACAGAAAATCAGCAACACCTAAAGTTTGCTTTGCCTTTTTCACCTGCACACAGTCACTTACCATAGCGAAACTGAACCTGTGAGCCCAATGATGTCTGTAAGGCTCTTGGCTTTGTCAATGTGTATTTTTTGTTACCTTTCCAGCTTCTGTTTAAGCTACCTTTGTGATGGTAGGCAGCGTTGTGATAGATGGCTGTCATTCCTGGAAATGCTGCCCGTTTTTGCCTTATTCATTTGCCCATGCAATTTAAAATGTATATGCCCTCTGGCCATTCTGTTATTCACCTCATCTGCAATATATCCAGAGCCTCCCAAGCTGGGCCTGCCGCTGCACGCAATATTATCATTAGCACAGGACATAAAACTAGAGGGTTATTTCTAGCAGTATGTTAATGTAAAGGAACTGATGAACATCATCCTGCGGTGTATCTTAAGGAGTTCTAACCTTCAGAATTGTGCTGAAGGATGCTTGTTCACAGTGTAGGCAGATTTTTATGTACAGCTCTGATTTCTGGTCTAAACTCCTGTGAATACTTTCTTATTTCTTACTGCTTCATCTGAAAAATTTCTTCTCGGGCAGTAATAGTTGTTGTTGAATTCTTACTTCATTGTGTGTGCATAGTTTTTATATACTTGGTTTATTTTATATATAAAGCACTGAAATAATAATGATCATTGTGTTCTACAGTTGATATTCTGCAATTTTAAGATGATAAATTGTCTAAACTTTTTTGAAAGAAGGTATTTTTTCTGCTGACTCTGTAATCTTTTTGGTTTTCCACGGAGATTTTGTAGCTTAGTATTTAAAATTCTGTGAATTTTGGCATGTAGAATTGTTCTTTAGGTGCTCCCCCCCCCCCCCACCCTCCATTATCTTTGTTGGTAATCTATATATAAATAGTCTATTATAATGCCTAATCCTTTGTTAAAGGAGACCTGGAAGGATCAATAGTGCTGTAAAAGAATAATTAGCTATTTTTTCCCTGTTACCCTGAATTGAATTTTCATTCTGTGTTGTATTGACTTTTAACAGTTTATTGAAAATGGGATTTGAGAAAGTTTGACTTTCACCCGACAGGCTAATCAGTCAATTGCTAATAGACCTGTGATGCTCCACAGCCACCAACTAATAGATTTTCTGTTGTTGTTCCATCCTTGTTGATCAGATAATCTGTTTCGGTAGTTGAGCTAAGGCATGCACAAATGGCACTTCTCAGAGCATGAAGACCCTAAAATTTCCTTATACAAAGCTTCCATTCATTCATGCTTTGCCTTTTTCTACCTGCTTTTCTCCCCTTCATCTTCTAACTCTGTTTAAAACTGCTGCTTATTGAATCTAGAGATCCTGAAAGGTATGGGACTGACAGTTCTGCAACCTTTATTCTCTTAACATCCATGCAACAGCTAGCATGTGGAAAGCAGGAGCACGCTTTCTTACCCTTGGCTTAACTGTGGTGAGTGTCAGCTTCTCCGTCGGCACTACCCTGCCATGGCTGTGGCTGCATTCACAAGGCTTCTGGGGGTCATGGCTGCTCCTTTCTGGTTGGGGCACACAGATGCAAAACAATTTCACATGCTGCAGCTTTACTTTTGTTCAGAGTGCAAGTGATGTCAGGGTATGGGTAAAACTTTTCTCTGTAAGGAAACTGAAGTTTAGAGCGCTCCCTAAAAGCCTGTAATCTGCTGTGAAATATATGAATATAAAAATGGACCATCACAGATGGACATTATTAACAAATGAGTTAATGCCAGTGAAGCGTGAAAGTAAAAACGTAGTGGATGGTATTGTTTCTTTGTAAGAATTAGACTCTAAAAATAAGCCTTTGAGTTAATCTTGCATATTGCTGCACATTATGGATCCATCCAGGAAACTGTGCCTCCTTGCCTCTGCTAGGACTACTCTTGAAATCAAATCAGGGTGAAAGATATAGCCAAAATACTGCACGAAAAAAGAATTCTGACTGTAAGAAGCATATCTGGGGTCTGGAGATCTAGTATGAGCAAGTGAAGGTCCTCGGAGTTCTGTCAGTAACTCTGAAGTGAGCACCCAGCTCTGCTTCTGCACAGAACTTAGAGCACACTGTTTTTAACCAGGATCGGAAGCCAGCAGCTCCTCCTTTTTTATATATAAACTTAATAGGCCAATAGATTAAATCTTCAGGGGAGGGGAAGAAGAGTTATTTTTCAAAATATATAGGAGTAAATAGGAAAAAATTATATTTGTCTCAGTGCATTGTTTTATGTACTGCGCATCCCCACCCAACCTGGCAGTTTTGACAATTTTCATTTTCAGAAATTTTAGCTTACTGAATGGTAAGCTGCTGGGATGGGGACTGACACAGACACATGCAACCCTTCCTACCCTCCCTCCACCCAGGGAATTAATTTTTTCATAGTAATTGATTGATGTGTGGACAAATTACTTACTCCTAACAGTGACAAGATATATTTTTAAGGATAACCCCAAGGAATGTATTTTAAAAGAGGAAAAGTACTACCTTTATGGTCAATTTTCACTTCCTTTCCAGAACTGTAGAAGAATGGAATGGAATACTTTAAAGAAAGTATTCCATGTGGAAGACCTGGGAGTTTTGATGCAGTGATACATGCAGCATCAGAAATTGTTTATTGAAAGATGGTTGTGCCAGAAACCTGAGTTTTAGAAACTCAGTAGAGACTCTAAATGTAGTTTCCTTTGTTGCAATGTTGATATGACTGTTTGAGCCCTGAAAGTCAGGGCCTGTTAGACCTCTTAGGCTTTTGGTCTAGTTTTGTGTTCTCTGTGTAGCCTTCATTGCAATAACAGTAACCCTGCCCTTGATTTGAGTGGTGAGCTTTTAAAATTAAAGTGAAATGAAAATAGTGCTGAATTGGTTAAATTCTCTATTTCTATTTAACATCAACACACGAAGCGTAATGGCATATTTGCAGTTCTGAGAGCTGAGTTTCAACCACGTGATGCTGTCAGGCGTGAGATGAGAGCCGCTCCATAGCCAGTGTCTTGAATCAAAAGGGAGAGAAAATAAACTGATCCCAGTAGGTTTGCCCGGAAAGATGATTGATAACTGGAAAATAAGTAGCAAAAGCTTCTAGGGATATCTGGGGGGCGGGGGGGGAGAGAGTTTTCTGGTTAAGTGATATCTTAAATAAGCTCACAAATGCTTTTTCTTTCTTGAAGTTCTCTTGTTTCTGCTGGCTTAAGCTCTAAGTGCATAATGAGACAAAGATCTTTAGCTGATAACGTCGTTCATCAGAGTCTGTTAAGCAGCCAGCCAAAACATTTAAATTGTATTGAAAGATGAAGGACTGGACAACAGAAACCAGAAACTGCCCTGAAGGAATGACCCTGATTTCACAATTCCTTTTTTAAATCATTATCCTTTTTTAAAGTCACAGTTTTCATGATGTGCACTTTAGAAGAACTCTTGGGCCTAACTTTTTCTTGAATTTTGATCATTATTTTGGTACTTTGCTGGGAAATTTAACCCCTTGAGCGCCTGCCCAGATACACTCCATGGGTGTTAGGTATGGTCCTCAACTTCTTTAGACAGCAGTGTTCCTGCGTAATGCTTAAAGCTCTTATAAACCTTTTGGGAAAATAGGTGTCATTGTTTTGTCCAAACATTGTCTACATCTTTCCTGAGAATAGACACTGTAAATACTTTGCATAAATGGGGACATGGTCTAATCCCACTCACGCTGGCTATGATTTTCCAGTGTAAACAACTCATGTGTTGTCCCTGTGTTTCCTGCCATGCACAGGAGGTGCAGTGGCTGCCCTTGTAATTGCTGGCAGTTAACTATTGTCCCAAATAGAGACTCCAAGGAATGGGCGCAATCCATGGTCTTTCAAGTCATCATATCTACGGATCTCAGTGCTAACACAGGCTGTGCTATGTAGTTTTAGGTCCCAGCTGCATAGATCCATTTGCAAGTTTAGAGCCAAAGTGATTCAAAGACAGGAGCACTTGTAAAGCCTTAAAACTTCTCATGTATTAGCTTGCAACATTTCTGTTCCTGCACAAGCCAGCTAGCTTGCTGTGCTCAGTATTATATTCCTGAATTTCACATGTTATTGGATAAATACATATATACGTGCACGTGTGTGTATATATGTATAAATAAAAGTGTAGAGGGAGAAATTAAAATAAAAAGCAATGCAAAAGATTCCAAAAGCTAGAAAACAGTGCAATTCATTACTTTTTTCTGTTCACAAATCTTGTGTTTTACATCATCCATCATAATTTTCTTGAGAATTTTCTGCCTGAAAAATGTATTGGCTAAGTCTGAATTTAGATCTAGTCTTAAGTGCCATTTCAGGCTGTAGAATTGCCCAGACAGCAGTGAAGGTACCTTTGAAGAACTCAGGCAGGAATGAGTTTGGATCCTTGATACTATGGTATCTGCTGCTAAAGGCAGATTTCATCATTCCTAACTGCAGCTAGGAATTACTTGATTTTGAGATTTACATTCTTTAAAAAAGTGTAAGATTCCATTTGAAGTAAAGGGGGGGGGGGGGGAGATAACGTATTGGAACCGGAACGCCAGAGCATCACATTGCCTGTCAAAGGCCCTACAAAGTATTTTTGTCTTGAAGAGCACCCTCCAGCATCCCTGGACATGGGAAGGAGCATACCAACTTTTTCACCCCTTTCAGTGAATCTTCTTCCTCTTCCCTTTCAGAGGTCAGCCAGCCTGATTGGTTTGGTTACTCACAGGACAGCAAAGTGGGAATAAGCAGGCCCTATTTCAAAGAGCAAAAAAGAAGGCAGAGTAGAGGTAGGAGTTTGGTGTGAGAATCCACTTGAGGATTTTGGCCAGAGACATCTCATGAGAGGGAGCAGTTAGCCACTGGGGCCCTTCAGCACACCACTCTTGGTGGCCACAACGAGCTGAGCCCACTTTGCTTCCCTGAGGAGCTGAACTCCAGCACTTGTAGTTGGTAGTGATTTAAAGAAAAATCAAAACCCTGATTGGATTTCAATTATCTGAACTGTGTCCTGGTGGGGAAAGTGTATGTATGTGTGGAATAAAAAGGATTAGTGGTAACACTTTGCAGAAAGAGATCGTGGAGCTAAAACCACCCAAGCTGTATATGACCCATTCAAAGGCGGGAAGAAAAGGTCCCCTTCCCCTTTGTGGGGGCCAGGCACAATCTGCCATTCTGTGGTCTGAGTCTGTAACAATTGGCAATTTGTAATAGTAATCTTTTTGAAAGGATAATCCCAGGTTAAAAACAAACAAAAGCTGGAAGGAGTCCCGTATTTTGTGACAGCTCTCCGAGCAGAGAGCAAATTTGTAAAAGAGAAACTGCATATAATACACCCTTGTATTTTAAATGTATTTTCTTCGGGCACTTGTCTCACCTGACTTGGTGATTTCTGAGCACCTTTGAATGCTGGAATGGTTTAATTCTTAGTTCATTTTGAAAACTAAATCAAAGCATGTTTTGTAGAGCAACACAGTATGGATTCTGACAACATTGAGTGCCCTTTCTAATTAAAGAATACTGAAACTTAGTAAGAGATTCCCAAAGATAGTGTATGTTTTCAATGTGGGAGTTGCCCCAATGATGAGCCATGTCTTATGAATACTTCCCAAAATGCCAAGTTGCCCATTGTTCTTTCATTTTTCCTAGCCAACATCTTAGCACCCACGTGATTGTTTCTCTATACAAAAAGCTAGATATTGCAAGGCTGATTGAAATTCCTGGCTCACTCTTTGGGAGCTTGATGTTTCAGAAACCACGGTGGATTTCTAAGGAATTCTCATTGACAATATCTGTCCATGGCAAGCTTCCATAAGAAGCATTATGATTGAGGTAAACTGCAGAGGGAATATTCTCTGGATCTCTTTGGAGGTCTCCAAATATACTTATAACAGTGAAATGGGAAAGATTTATGTTTTCTAGACCACATATAAGCAGCTTCTGATTAAATCATCACTCTTCCTAACAGGCATTTAGAAGAAGAGGTCAATCAAGCTGCTGCGTGGCGCACAGAAGAGCAGGGCTCTGCAGGTTGGGCAGGGAGGGGCTGGGTGCTGTGATAGTCCAGCCTCATCCTCCGCGGAGCTGAGAAAGGGTTGGCTCTTGGGAGCCCTGGTTTTAGGTTTCATCTCTGAGGCTGGGAAACCAGGAAACTTATTTCATTAATCATCTATCCAAATATGCTTGCATATTATATGGACTCCATTGTTTATAAAAGGAAATTATCTGTTTAATGAGTAATAGCAGAAGAAGGGGAGCGGGGAGAGAAACCCACTCCTGCATCCATTAAGACAAATTTTCTTGCAGAGAAAAGGCTTCCATTTCCCATAATGAATTCCTCTGCAAATAGAAACATATACTAAGTGCTCCTGCTATGCTAGTGATGGAAGACAAGGCATATGTATACTTTATGTATATTAAAATAATTGTGCAATAGGTGTAGAATATGATTACATGCCACTTTACAAAGCCATTTATGTCAAAACATGGGGCAAGTTTAGCATGGAATATACTAGCTCGAATTTCTTTAACTTTATTAATTTGGTGAAAGGCCCCACAATGCCTAAGGAATCCCTTTATTCCTGTGACATTCTTCCTCCTGTTCCCACTGCCTATTTCTTTAATGTAGTTATTTCTGAAATCTGTTAATACAAATCTAGTTATGAACATGCTAGACCTTTAACAGTGTAAGGTAGCAAGATGTGAAAAAGCAAATCATTTAAAGGGTTCTGTGTTACATTCTGGGGGGGAGAAGGTGTCAGGCTGTTTGTGAAAATAGTGTTTGCTTGTGACAGTAGGTTTGTTGATTACTGTAACAGGGAAAGGCAACAGTGCTAAATGGATAGTAAAAAAGAAATTTTAGACCACGATGCAGCACTTTAGCTTTCATAGACAAATTAACTGTAGAAAAGGGAGATCACCTTTCTTAGACACAAGGTCACTAATTCCAACGGTAGACTGGAGCCATTGCATTGACTCCTACACATGCTTTGAAAGTGTAAAGCTGAAGCAACCAATTAACACATCTGACTGTTGTTGATCAGGAAAATGTACTATTTGCTTGCTGTCTGCATCTGTTATAGTTCCCTTGAAAAGTCACTAACAGCAGGATCCAAAATCCTTCTTGGAGAAAGATGGGGCAGAGGGATAAAAGATGTAAGTCAGAAAAACGAGAAAGGTAGAACTGGTGTGAACAACAGCTACATTTCTATCTGTGCATGATTTGTCATCTTTCTAAAATTGTTTCATTGCACTTGCCTGCTTGCAGGGTAGAAACTGTTTTCTTCCCAAGTCTCAGTGTGCAGAAGCCAAGTACTGCCAGTAAGCTGTCTTGAAATTTGGTATGGCCTATTGAGACTAGCCTATATGTGGCTTATACTGTCTGAATGTTCACCTGGGGGTAACAAAGAAACAGAGAACAAAATGGCACCTGCTGGGGGTGGTATTATTTATGTTGTATCATCTTAATGTACCATTTGGTGGCCCTGTGAGCTCCACAGCTGTATTAGTATGAAAATAAGAGACTTTGCCATGGTTGTGGAATACATTTGCAAGTCATTTAATCTGTTTTCCAACTTTTGCACTTTAGAATATAGTTCAATCCTAGATTACTGTTTCATTTGAGAGATTTTGGGAAACTTCACTCTCAGTAGGAGTTTCATTTTCAGTCAGAGTTTCTATCCTGAAATTTGGTGCAGGGGCAGGGTAAACTTAGTAATTCCAATTGCTTTCTTTGAATTTGTGTTAAAATGTAGCACTCAGCTTTTTCCACGTTAATTTTTAAGTGCTGTTACGCTCCGCTCTAGTGATGGAGCGTAAAAAGAGTAGCTTTAGAGGAGGAGGAGAGACGTATGCTTTCACAGGCACTTAGTCACTTGTGCTATTTAGAATTGCCAGGTAGCTCTGGTCCAGGGAAAGAATGACCTAACGAGCATCAGCGCAGAGCAGTTGGGTTGATAATTGCCTACCCTACATACTGATGTGCAAATGGTTTCCGGTGAAAGCAAGGTACCTAGTGTTTTCATAGACCTTACAAGCCATTTACACGCATGGACCGTCAATCTTGGTCAAGATTAAATGAGTCTCAAATAACACATTGTTACTTTTCCTATGTTTCTTTCAATTTCTACAAAAAGTATTAACGGAAAAGTATAGATGTATTTAGGGGAGATATCAAAAGATAGTGATGACATTCTTATGTTGAAACAGAGTTTAACTTTTTTTTTAAACTTAATATGGTCTAGCAAAAGAGAAGACATTTTGAATACAAACATCACAGTGGAAATGGTCTAACAAGCACTTTTCTGCCTTCTTTACCCTTTTCTGAGCATTTATTGCAGTTGCTTTCTTTGCACTTAAATCAGTGTTTGCTGTCATTACTATACATATGTTGTTATTTAACCTTGCACTTCATTACTGACCAAAAGCAATAATTGCAAGCACAACCCAAACATTATAACTTTTAAAAGGAAAATAAAAATACAATGTTTTTTATAACCAATAAATATACTTTCTGAGTAGTAGGATAGCATCTGTAAATCAGCATTCACTTCCCTTAGGTCAAGGAATTCTTTCGAGCCTAAATTGCCTGAATTTTTCTAAAGACTTTTTTAAAATAAAATTCAGCAGTACCCAAATTATTAAATGCTGCAGAAATCTAATACCATTGATCTGTGGCTTATTAAAAGTATTTAAAAGTTTTCTTTATTGCATTATAAATTTGTTCAGGGGAACTTTTTCTACTGTATCCCCAAGGTTGTCACTAGGACTTCAGTTAAGGTTGTTTGAAATCACAGCATAAGTTTAGTGTTGCACATTACATCTTATTCCAGCTCTCTTCTCCTGACTTGTCTTGTGGCGCTGGGTAAACCACTTCACCCGCTTCCCTCTTACTAGCATGCATGTTCTCTCTCACCCTCTGTTTCTTTCTTTTTTTTTTTTTTTTTTTTTTTTTAGTAAGTATTGTAGGTGCTTTGCGCCAGGAACAGCCTTTCTGCTCTGTGTATGTCCTAGCATGGTAGAATGACCGATCTTGCTTTAAAACTTCTGGGTTCTACTGTAACAGTAATGAAAATCATAAATAGTAAATAACAACCCTATAAGCACTTTCTAGTTTACCACAAACAGCTTTTGTTCATAATATATACCTTGCTTGTTTTTTAAATGAATTAAAATATGTGAAGTCAAGATAAAAATGTACTCAGATACAATTAAAAATTAAATTGGCTCTCAGGAAGAAACACTGTGCACTTGAGTCACTTGAAAGAAGAAAGGAAAGTGGGTAGAAATGCTGTATTGCTGTCTAGATGGAAAACATGTCAAATATGCATGAAACTCGCGGCCCAGGGGGTGGGGAGGTTGAGAAATGGAATGCATTTTTTTATCAGCTAAAAGAGACCATTTGCTTTCAGCCTCACCTCTAATCCTGATAAAAGAGTTTATTGAACTCAGATGCTTTTCAAAGAGAATTGAAGGGCATGCTCTAATTTTATTTCTCAAAGTTGAAATGACTATGTTGCCTTCATGTTCTCAGTGCTTCTTCAGAGTTGGAAAAAAAGCAGAACAAAGCAGAAAAAACCCACCCTGTCTGCTCCCTCTTTCCAGGCCTGGTGACGGCATGTTTTTATTAACTCTCTACTTCCATGCCCTCTAGTAAAGTGACATGGAATTCGGCACAAGGCTGTTACATCTCCCGTTGCGCGAACCACGGGGGGACAGCCCATTCTGCTCACTCTGTATATTTCACAGAACTGGAGACTCAAAAGCCTCTGAAGGAAGGAACCACGACTGGGGACTCTGCAGTTTCCCATTGCATCTGCAGTGACGAATCTCTTCTTAAAACATCACCACAACTGCTGTTTCAAGTCCTGTTTCAGCCTTTACTTTGTCAACTCCTGTTGTATGCCATGGCCTACTTCTGAGGGGTCTGTGAAAGGCACAGAAAAGTGAGGTTGAATATGCTATGGAGAAGCTTGCATATAGTTTAAAAAATAAAAAAGTCCATTTGTCCATTAGCAATTGCTTAAGGAAATAGCAATTGTGCAAATTGGAAAAGGTGAAATACTACAGCCGTTTCTTTACACAAGTTTTCTAGAAACCTTCCCCGTAAAATGCTGATGGACAAGTTGAAGACACTGGATGTACTTGGAAAAAGATGTATGATATTATAATGGTTGCTTTAAAGCAATATTGAAGGACATTGGGTTGTATTCATGCAGCAAAGAGTCTTATGCACATATTATGGTCATGTGAGGATTTTTGTGGTTGTAAATCTTTACTCTCTTCCTTTTGGATGTCCACAGACAATTAATAGGTGAAAGGAGCTGAGGATCTGAAGGAGCTTGTCCTTTTTTGTAGAGGAGTAGGTTTTCCTTCCCTGTTTCTCTGCTTGTGACTGCTGAAGGAAGTTATACCTTCACGTCTGTTCTGGGTTTTTTTGTAAACAGGCTTTATTAGTTGGTCTGTAATATACACTCCTACTCCTGTCATCTGAAACACCCCCTGTTCTGTTTGAAATTTATAATTTTCATAGTTGTTGAGGTTAAAAATATTGCTTCTATACCTTTTCATTATAAGACTGGAATTATGTGAGAGGCTCTTTGAATGCCTTGATAAAGACCGTGGGAATGAGCGAATGGCCACTGAAAGCTCAGGAAGATAAAAGGGTGGTATGAAGACATTTCTTTTGGTTTTTGGCAGTCAGTGGATCGGGTCCTGTATCATTCATTACTCGCAGGTAGTGAACAATGCCTGCTGATTGATCTTTTTTGCTTAGTATGTAATATTGAAGAGGTGGGGGTTCTTCCATTGTACAAATTACTTCCGATTATTTTTTTAGTTTCCCCTAATCTTCTTGAAATTAAGAGAGGATGGAACTTTTCAATGAACTGCTAGTGGGGAAAGGTTAATTTAATAAGCTTGGATCATTTATCCAGCTAATAAGTTGTAATAGGAAATGTCATTACTGTATTACAGTGTATGCTGGTTACCTGTTCCGACATTTGTTTCTTATCCAGTATTCACAACTTGTGAGCAATCTTTTTTGTTTCTAATGTGTTTTCTCCCTCTTAGTTCAGTTTGCCAGTGCGGTAAATTCGTCCTTTCATATGGCAAGTCCCGTCCTTGTATTATGCATGAATCTTCCTTCTTTTCAGGGCCCCCAGGTCTCCAGGTCCATAAATATTCCATGAACAGAAAGCCCCTTATGCTTCCCCTCTGGACTGGAAGTGGTTGAGAAAGAGGAGAGGTTACAGAAGTAGGGGATGGGGCAAATGCTAAGCAGTTCTTCAGTTAATTCTTTAAAAAAAAAAAAAAAAAATTTCTCTTCTCCCAGAGAATGGGAGGAGGAGGGATAACAATGGTTTGAAGTCATCTTGTAATAGGATGTTATTTGTGTAATTAGCCAGTGAAGATGTAATGATGTAGCCCAGAATGTGACTGCAGCACGCAGCATCAATAATAATAGGGGTGAAATATTTATGGTTTTCTTCTCCAAGTAACCGTTGTAGTTTTAATTGTGCATCTTTATGCATCCATATGATGTTTCTTTGTCTTCATGTGGTTCAGTTGTTTTTTTATGTAGCTTTTGTAACTCTTAACTTCCCTTCCTATTGCCAGAGCAGCACCTGCTGGCTAGAATTGATATAATCACCATCTTTAGCAAATAAATTATCTCCTTTATCGCCTATTTGTTCAGGATATTGCCATATCTGTTTCTTTCCTTAGGTTTGAAGAGTTGTCCTAATTGCCAATGCAGAGAAATCACCATCAATACCTTGAAGAAGGGTCTAATTTTTCGGCAGGAAGTATGAAACAGGGTGCAGTGATGAGGTTAAAAGTACTTTTGTACTCTCTTTTCCCTGATACATAAGCTTTTGTTCCTAGACATAGTGTAGAATTGTAGAATCATTTAGGTTGGAAAAGACCTTTAAGATCATTGAGTCCAACCATAAACCTAACACTGCCAAGTCTACCACTAAACCATGTCCCTAAGTGGCACATCTACATGTCTTTTAAATACCTCCAGGGATGGTGACTCCACCACTTCCCTGGGCAGCCCGTTCCAATACTTGATAACCCTTTCGGTGAAGAAATGTTTCCTAATATCCAATCTAAACCTCCCCTGGTGCAGATCCTATCACAGTTCTCAAGCCAAAACAGAATATCCTTGAGCTTCATCTCTGTTCCTTAACATATGTGAGCCAACTTGCAAAATGACCACATGATCTGATGTTTGAATCTGTTCAGTAGATGCCATTAGCTGGAAGAACAGTGATGGAGATACTGGAATGAAAAGCAATGGCTAAGTCTGTGTAGGGTATTTTTGTCCTTGTTGAAACGCAGTCAGTATTGAGTTCTCAGAGAAATGCTAATACGAATCCCTTAATACATGCTAAGAGAGAGAATACAATGAGGGATACGCTTCCCCTGCAATTCCCTCACTGCATTTGAACAAAAAAAGAAAGTGAGGTACCCTTGCGCTTTTTAAGTTATGTCATAGAAACATTGAATAGTTTGGGCTGGAAGGGACCTCTAAAGGTCATCTAGTCCAACCCCCCTGCAATGCGCAGGGACATCTTCAACTAGATCAGGTTGCTCAGAGCCCTGTCCAACCTGAACTTGATGCCCCATCCCTGGAAACATTCTACCACCTCTCTGGGCAAGCTGTTCCAGTGTATTCTGGATTTCTGAGAAAATTAGTTTTATCTATCAAAGTTACAAATAAATATGCAGAATGAAGTGGTGTAGTGCCAGCTGATGTCCAGCTGGGATTTACCTGAGGCACCATGTGGACATTTTGTTAAAGATCTGGATTTAACCTGCCTATGGACACTTAAAATTTTGGGACAGATACCCTTGGAAAGTGGTGCAGTCTGGTACATGGCAAAGAGATAAAATGTGTCTGAGAAACATTTTTATGAGGCTAAGTATGAGGTTTGTCTTTATCAAGTGTGATTTCATAGTACCCACAGAAAGGGAGAAGGGAAGGGGAGAGCTCTGTTAGAGACTGGGAACTGTCTTGTGTGGCCTCAGGCCAGGGAGCAGAATCTTAATGAGAGAAAAACATGAATTGCCCAGGAGTCTTCCAGTGCTTCCCTCCTTTGTGCTCACCAGCACTCACCAAGCTGGCTTAGGAGTTGCAGTATTTTAAGATTTTTATTGTAAAGCAGTGATTTATGTGTTGAATTTTTGAGGAGTTTGTTTCTTAGGTTGGTGGGGAGTTATATGTGACAGTGGGATCTTGCTGGGTACTATATAAATGGCGAGCTGTGGCCGAAGCTCTACAGACTTTCCACATTACAGAGAGACATAAAAAAGTGATGTGGCTTGTATAGTCCTATGGAAGAAGTTAGGGGCGATCAAAGACACAGTTTAGATCTGCCTTTCTCCACTTGCCCATGCTGTCTGCTTAAATCATGTGAAGACAAAATAATGATGTAAACAGTGATGACAACAAATACATGATAATGAGATGTCTAAGAGCTTGCAAGTATCAGCTCGCAAGTATCAGCGCTGTACGTAGTCTTCATTGTGATGGCTGTTGTACAACTACAGAAAATATGAATTTGGTCCAAAGAGAGAACATTTACATTTAGAAACTCAAACTTTTCACCTTGCAGTTCGTCGCTGTTCTTCCCCTAGGCTTCAGCTAGCTGTAGGTAACCACTTCCTGTTTTTTTCCTTAGTTTGAAACCTCAAATCTTAAAAGTAAACTTTGCATATCTCAGAAGCGTGCACATCTTAACCCAACCACCTGCTACTCTCTGCTCGAGAAATGAATTTGCCATTTCATAAGAGTAGGGTGAATGGAATGTTGAACTATTTAAAAATCTGAAACAAAAGCAAACAAAGTGAACAAATAATTTATTACACTGTTTCATACTGAGAGTAAAAAAAAAAAAAAAAAGAAAAAAGCAGCTCACTAAAGAGGTAAAAACTTCCTCTTATATGCACTTAACATTTTCTGTTGCTTTGCTTGCATATGAGATGACTTAACTATGCAGTATAGTCTGTGAACTTAGCGGCCCAGTGTTTATGCTCACTGTGTTTTGTCACCTTGTGTGCTTGTTCCCAAGAGGAGTAGGAAGGGCCAGACTGGATTTTTACAGAGCACAGCTTACTGTTCTCGTCACTGTTCAACTTAACTTCTAATTATTCTCTCTGCTCCTGAAATACAGATATTTTTCAGGGTGAGTGCTGGGGCCTGTAAGAAGGAAGGGAAGGAGTATTCTTAGCCAGGAATGTGGGGTTAAATCTTTTTCTTCCCTGCTTTGCCTGGCGCTGCCCTGACCTCTGATAAACTCAAGGGGAGTTCAGGACTGGTGTGGAATTTGCTCACATTTGAAAGCTCGGTGTTTTGAGTTGAGAATAATTTACTGAGCCACTTTCTGCCTGCTGATGAATGACTAAGATGGTGAAATTTAAAGGGGGAAAAGGAGTTGTAGAGAGGATTAATGGGGGAGGAGGGGAGAATTTTAAAACAGTTCTGGCAGCCCCATTTACTTGGGAAATCCTGTGTCCAGCAGCCGTGTACTCAGTCCTGATGTAGTTCTTGTGAAGAGAACATAACAACCCGGCCTGGGTAACTAAACTGTTAATTAAGCTGTCATAGGGTGAATGTGAGTGAAAGCCCTGGCATTACAGGAGTGTTTTTAGTATAATCCTTAGTTGTTCTTTGAGCAGTTGCCCAAATAGGTTTCAATTCGTGGAAAAGCTTGAGCATGCATGTGAGATTTCATCTATTTATTTGTATAAATATCAGTTTCCACCACAACTGTGCCTGCACCCTCGCAGCCTGCAGACCCACTGTGTGTGCGCTGAGCAGCCAGAGCAGAACAGAGCACCAGCCCTGCAGCGCTCACACCAGGTCAGCTCAGGTGCGCTAGCTGGGGGAGAGTTTTTTGAATTTCCTTATGTCTGCACAACAGCAAATATAAAAAAAAAAAAAAAAAAAAAAAAGATATTTTTTGAGTTCCTGATCTCTGGCTGTTCCAGGACAGGGAGCCGCTCCTCATACCAGAGGATCATCATGGTCTGTTTTGGGGAGAGGTGGGTGGAAACATAGTGCACTGTTTATTCTCCAAAGCACTGGGGAACTCAGAGGTGCGCTGAATGTGGCGTGGCTGGAGCAATCCCTCAGCACTCTCCACTTGTTTCCAAGAAGTTTGGCAAAGATCTTTTTACTTAGATCCTGGAAAGGTGCAGCTCCACCAGGAACACAGCATATTCTTCTGGCTTTCAGAAGGGAGAAGTAGGAAGTGTTGGTAAGGACTTCACAATGTCTTAAAACATTTGACAATGCGGCTCTTTGGTAGGAGAAGAGGACAGAGAAAACGGAAAGTCCAAAGGCAATACATCATGAAGTAGACCCAAAGAGGTTATGTTTTTGTTTGTGAAGGAGCGGGTTACTTTACAGTGCACCATGAATGAGGTAAAAACACTTGCAAGCAAAAGCTTGAACAAAAAAACCCAAGCACATGTGAACCAGAAAGGCTTTTCGTTGACCTATTTGTTTTTAAATGCCTTATATCAGAATCTTTTTATTAATTCTTTTCTTCTTCAGGTTTTATTGTGTGTTTACTCCAAAATGCGCACTTGATTTTTGTGCCTAGTTTCAAGTCTTGTGACTTTATAGATATTGGTCTCCCTCTACTTTGGAAAAAGGTCAGTTGATTTCATAAACCTCTGCAATTCCTCATCTCACTTTTTAGGTGAGACTAAACACGGAAACTTTTAAGTCGACTATAGAATTTTTCAGGCAGACATAAATGAGCAGAAACTGGAATT
Source organism: Pygoscelis adeliae (assembly GCF_000699105.1). Taxonomy (NCBI): domain Eukaryota; kingdom Metazoa; phylum Chordata; class Aves; order Sphenisciformes; family Spheniscidae; genus Pygoscelis; species Pygoscelis adeliae. The sequence continues at coordinate 1,217,223 of NW_008823915.1, forward strand.
CATAGCTTTAACTATAGTATTTTCTCTGAGAGTCCAAGATAGTGCAGGTGTTGTTGAAGTAAACAACAAACTGGCTGCTAGTAGTTAAATTTTAACATGGTTTTACAGGGAACTGATTTGAGCCAAGCTAGGTAAGCACAGGTTAACAAGCTCTTTTTGTGACCTGCCGTATTCTTCCTGATCAAGCTCTGATCAGATGCTGCTAATTGTGCCAAAAGGTGGTGTGATTTTGCAGCAACCAAGGAGCAGGACGGGACTTGCCAAATACTTGTATGCTTGTGACTGATGCCAGAACTAAAAAAAAAAAAACCAGTGGCTCTGGCTGCCTTATTGAAAATGTTGTTTTGTATTTTTCCTTCCTTTTTGTCCTGCTTTCTAACAACTTCGCACAGTTGCAATGGCAGCCTCTAGCTGTCCAAATATCTGCAGGCTTTTTTTGTTGTGTGGCTTATAGCGGGGGGTGGGGTGGGTGGAATCTGTGCAGAAATTCAGTCCTTTCCTTCTCTCTTTCAGGAAGGGCAAGCCAGGTAGAAGATTTGGCACTCTTAAGATCTTTAATTTTTAAGCTGGGGGTTGAAGGAACCTGACTAAATTAGTCCATTAGTCTCCTCTTTCTTTGCCCTCTTTCTATTCCTGGTTTTTGTACGTCCTTTCCCCTTGGATTCCTGTCAACTAGTTTCTGTACCGTTTCATTGCCTACAGCCAATGCTGTGGCTCCCAACCCAGGGCCGAGTGCAGCAATAAATCACGCCCACTGCTGTGCACTGGGAAGAAGGATGCTTTCAGTGAGCTAGGGGCTTGTAATGCAGATTAACGTTTCAGCCTCTCCCGGGAATGCTGGGGAGAGCAACGAGAGGGAGGGAGGCAGGGAGGGAGGGAGGCAGAGCTGTGTCTCCATTCAGGAGCCGTCTAGCTGTTTGTAACTCGCCTTTGTTGAGTCCCAATCAGGTCTGCCTTAGGTCACGCATTTGCACTTGTTTTGAAAAAGGTAGAAGAACCCTTGAGAGACTGCATTGCCAAAGGGGGGGGGGGAGCAGGGAATGCATTTGGGGCTTGGGAAAGCAAAGGGAGGGAGAGCTAAAGCTCCTCGAGTGTGGCAAATGAAGGTCAGAGGTCTCCTATGACCTTGCACTGCCTTCGTGACCTTTTTAAGGCTGTTGACTGTGATGATTTCCCTGCCTGAGGGATCACTGGCATCTGCAGGCATTCCAGCAGCAGTTAAACACCTGTGCATTTGCTGCTGACATTTCATTAGGCCAAGTAATGAGGCTGGATATTAAATGTCTACCTTTCTGACTGGTCAGGAGAGAAAACAGGAGGGAAGCTGTAGCCTGTCTCAGGGCTTGTGAAATCCTCATAGGAAAAGTAAAGCACTCTTCCCTCAGCCCTGCTGCTGAGAGCAGAGCATAAACAGCGGACCCAGCATCGCTGCGTCCTTGCCCTCCTGCACTGTGGCCATAAGCTGAAAACTGTCTTTCTGTTTTTACAGCCATGGCATAACTCCCTTGTGTCAGTCTCAGGTTCTTCTTAGAAGTATAAAAATTCAATAAAGATTCCCTGGGATAAATGCCCACATCTGGGCAAAAGTTTATTCTGTAGCCTCCAGTTCCGGATAATTCTCCTCTGTGCTGGGATCCAGACTTCTGCGTTGCCAGGTTGTGTCCCATAGTAGCATACAGAGAGGGTGTGAAGGAATGCCTGCAACAGCCTGGGCTAGGAAAAATGTTGCTCTTCTCTGATGGTGGGCCACTGCTGTTCTCAGCCAGCAACCTGAAGGGCTGGGAAGCAAGGTCAAAACATGGGAGCTTCCTACCTTTAATTTCAGCAAATGAAATCCTGGGGGATGAAATACCTCTCTGCTCGTTTCAGTTGTCAAAGAATTGTATGTGTTTTGAAGTTTCTTATGCAACTGATACTCCTATACCACAAATGCATACTTTTTCAAACCTAATAAATGTCAGGCTATGATTGGCAAAACAAACAAAACCCCAAGAGTGGGTTTATGAAAACTTATTCTTTGGAGAAGGGTGTCTTTACCTACAGTCTGATCTTGCAACAAACTGCACGTCCAAATCTAAATCCTTTTATGCTTGTATAGGGGTGAGTGGATTTATCCTAACAGAATCTAAAAGGGCTGGATTGCTGAGAAGGAAACGGGTGTCCATGTATACCTCTAATACGCCTGAAACCAATGCAAAATCTTTCTTTTGGAGTGCTTTTTCACAACGAAGGCGGCAGCTGTCATTTTGCTGTTGCTTTGAGCTCTGCTGAAATGCGATCTACTGACTTGCACTGATGTTCAGAAAAATTGATGTCTCTTTGTTTACACAGTAGCATAAAGATGTGCTACTCTTTACAGAGAGTTGGCAGGCTCCTGTACTGAGCAGCTGAGCTTGAGATGTTTTAGATGCGCCTTCCTAAATTTTGGGAGGTGCTAAAATTATACTCTGCTTCAACAGGCAAAGATGGGCTTCCACAACCACTCTGATAAAAACTTACTGAAATAAGTGGGATAGTGATATCCTTTTTAACTTGGCTGAGGTATAGATGTGGACCTTTAAATATCCTGTTTGTCACTGTTGGCTGAAGGAAAAGATCAATGTCCCTTGAGTTTGTATTGAGTTTAACTGGAGGCATGTTATGCCTCACTGTATCAATACGGAGTGTTCAAAATGAGTTTACCATGCTATAGAGAACAGTTTGCTGGGGTTTTTTTCCTAGCCCTAGGGAAATTATTGCAAGATTATTTTATTCCTTTTGTTGCTGATGCACAGGACAATACTTTCATGAGCAGCATTTTCATTTCTGACAGTAGCTGGCCTGTGAACCACTTTGGTATAAAACTATTGTTTGGAATCTGAACATTGCATGTATCTCATGTAACTGTGCTCCTGCCACCAGGTCAGGAGTGTAGGCATAGACAGTCTGAGGGCTGCTTAGACTGTTTTATATACACATGAAAGAAACAGTAATTTTTTTCTTGTTCCCAGGTGTTGATATGTTGGTTTTGTTATGTGTCTGTTTTCTTGCCTTCACGCTACCGCAGTCATTGGTGTCCTTGCAGGTTATTCATGAAGGGCTGCATGTTTGTATGCGTTTCCTGTTTCACCATAGCTGTGCTTTATCCTGCTAGGGCCCTGTCATGGTTTCACCCCAGCCAGCAACTAAGCACTACAGAGCCATTCATTTACTCCCCCCATGGTGGGATAGGGGAGAGAATTGGAAGGGTAAAAGTGAGAAAACTCATGGGTTGAGATAAAGACAGTTTAATAGGTAAAGCAAAAGCCGCGCACACAAGCAGAGCAAAACAAGGAATTCATTCACTACTTCCCATCAGCAGGCAGGTGTTCAGCCATCTCCAGGAAAGCAGGGCTCCACCACGCCTAATGGTTACTTGGGAAGACAAACGCCATCACTCTGAACGTCTTCCCACTTCCTTCTTCTTCCCCCAGGTTTATATGCTGAGCATGACGTCATATGGTGTGGAATATCCCTTTGGTGAGTTGGGGTCAGCTGTCCCAGCTCTGTCCCCTCCCAATTTCACGTGCACCCCCAGTCTACTCACTGGTGGGGTGGTGTGAGAAGCAGAGAAGGCCTTGACTCTGTGTAAGCACTGCTCAGCAGTAACTAAGACATCTCTGTTATCAACACTGTTTTTCAGCACAAATCCAAAACATAGTCCCATACAAGCTACTATGGAAAAAATTAACTCTATCCCAGTGAAAACCAGCCCAGGCCCTTAGTGTTTTCACCTCTGTTTGGCATTTCTGTCCCTACTTGCTCTTCTTCTCCCTTGGCAGAGCTGATATACACACTTAATTGGTTCAGGGTTATGCTCAGTCTGAATAGAAAACTTCTTTGGAGACTAGAGTTCAGTCATTTTTACAGACAGCCACTACAGGCCATTAGATACTGACTTTGACTGAGCTGTCCTCCCTGCTTCCTTCAGTGTGTCATGAACATCACTGGTCCCCAAAGCTTCCATTTTCTCCTGGTTCCACTAGCAGTGATGTCTCCTGTGCTGCCTGCGAGTTGAGTGACTCCTAAGAGGATTTTCATTTTTAACTCCCTCTTCGCCTTTCCTGACATAAAAAGTGTCTTGAGTGAAACAACCATGCTCATAACAGTGAAGATTTGTGATGGTATTTCAGACACGAGAAGCAGTGAGCTGCTTTGGCATATTGTATCTTGGGATGTTATAATTGGCCACTAGACCCTTCTCTGCTGCATGATCAAGTGAACAGGATAATGTCACAGCAGTCCCATGAGGTTTTTTTTTTTACCATGAAAGTATGTGCTGGGCAAAGGCCTCTTGTGTGTCATGGCTGGAGTAGTTTATTGAGGGAAGTGATGGAAGGAGAAGGGGCAGGCATGTTTCTATTTGCTTTTTGAATGAGTGATAAAATTCATGGTTCTCACTCTAAGATGTCAGAGGATTTGCAACTATCTTGTATTTCTCTAATTCCTAAACAAGAATGAGTGCGAGAGATAGGTGGACTTGAGGAAGTTCTGTACTGACAATGTTAAGACTTCTCCCTCTCTCTCTAACTTTTAGAGCTGGATGCAAGTGTCATGACGTGGAAGTTTACAGCCTGTTTAGATTTTCTTACCTACTGACCTCTAAACCTTTTATGCTACTGTATCTCTGATTATCTGTGTCTGAATACAGGTTTCATCACCAAAAGGCATTGCAGAGTGAAGACTGAGCAGAAGGGAGGAAAACTCAGGCAGACCTTTTGAAAGACTCTAGAAAGGTTTTTGTTAATTAAGACTTTTCTTTCTTTTGGAGTGAACAAACAGAAAAAAGAAAAGCTTTATTTTATTGCGGTTTATAGGGCTGTAGGAGAAACCAGGCTGGTGTTCAAGCTGCCTTGCAACCCGAAGGCAAGTGAGAGCTGCAAGTAACTGGACAAGCCGTGAGTGGGGGAGTCATGTTTTCAGCACTGATTTCTTTGTCCTGACAATTGTGTGAAGCCATTATGCATGTGTACTCTGTGTGCGTGTAAGTCATTTTTAAGCCATTAGTACCATGGTGGAGGGAAGAGCAAGTGGACTTCAGATCATCTTTTCTTTAGCTGGTTGTTTGGGTTTTTCCCCATATGGCTGCTGTCCCACAGTGGGTTTTGTTTCTGTTGTTCATCAGCAAGTCTGGCACCAAAGTTTGGAAATGGCACAGTGGGAAGAGTATTTAGCTGGCATTGAGCGCTGGACATGCTGACCTTTTAAACTGGTGATGACAGGCAGTGAGGTGGTGTGAGTAGACAGCAGCAGAGAGGTTTTCTTCTGAACCTTTGCTGAGAGCTCAGCTTCACCCATTCGACTAATCAGCAATAGCTTTTTGAAACCAGAGAAGAGCATATATAAGACACAGTTTACTTGCCCTTGAAGTAAAATTATGATTTCGTGGACAGTGACAAATTCTCTGAAATAATAGCACTCTGGCTACTAAAGTGCTTGTTTGCTCTGGCTGTGCAAGAACAAGTCTGCTGCTGTAGTCAGAGAGATTCTGAGAAGAAATACTGAGGGAAATCTGCAAAATCATTGTAATTTGGTGGAACAAAGTGGCATAAATGTGGGAGGTTTTTTTTCTGCTGAGCGTCATATAAGCTTATGGTAACAGACAGTTCCTGCTTTCAGATGCCTGCAATCAAAGATGGGAGGAAAACAGGCACAGGAAGGTGAAATGATGCTGCTATAGCTGTACAACAGGACAAGGATCTGGGAACCCTTGTGCTTGATGATCCAGCACTCTCTCAACTAGACAGGGCTGCAGTTGCCTCTCTGTACCACTTCCTCTTCATTCAGAGCAAACCTTTTGGTCCCCCTTTCTCATAACAAAACTATTTTCTTAATCCTGATATATACCTGAAAGGAAGAAAAACACTTTACAAGAAAAGTTGGTAAAAATAGTACTAAATACTTTTGGTTTTGTAAAGTAAACATCTCTGTTATGAAGTAACTCTGAGGCATGCTCTGTTCTGCTCCTCAAGAAAAAGCTGCACTGAACTCAGGGTGGGATTCTAAAAAGTGCAGGATGTTGATCTAATTCTATGGTCACTGAAGTCAAAACTACTGATTTCAGTAACAGCAGGTTTATGTCCGTGCTTGCTTTGTTTGAGGAAAACAAAGAAAATTCCAGTCCCCCAAAACTGCCTGTTGGTTTCAAAGACCAAATGGAACGGCTGATGTATCACAGAGTCATGATGGATCCATAGATTTTCTTCTCTGTTCTGAAAAATACTTTTTAGTGTTTAGTAAAACAAATACTCCAATATTGCACTTAAAAGCAATTCCATGAAAAAAAGTATCACTTTTGTTGCCTGAAAAGCTAACATTTTTTGAGATATCCGATTACTATTTTTCAGTTTACTAAATATGGTAACTCCCAAAGTGGAATACTGAATGCTTTTTAAATGTGTATAGGGGAGAAAACTGTAATTTCATCAATGTCCAATATAAAATCAGCCCAGCTCACACAGTAACAGAAAATGAAAAATCTTCAGTGACAATTAAAAGGAATCAGTGTAGTTTCATTCCACACAAACCTTTTTGTGAGCAATTTGAAAAAAAACCATAGCATTTACCATATGGTTTTATTTCAATGACATGTTAGCTTATTCTAGAAGCAGTGAAAGTCATCAAGGCTTTTGAAAAATGGTTTGGTTTTTTTTTAGTGGAACTGGTTTTCATCTCCTTTTCAGATTGCACAAGTGTTGTTGGGATAAGGTCTCGGCAGGTCCCTTTGCCAGCTGGCCTTGCACTGATTTCTGCATCTGATGCTGTGTGAGGTCTTGCCCAGATCATATCATATTCTGCTTTATTCATCCCTGCCCATAGAAGGGAGGCAATATTGCTGTACAAGTCTTTTGAGATTGAGGGGACACTCTGCATAAATGCCAAGCGATTATATCATTTGAGTCTGAGCTACGAAATTATATGAGCTGTATTCCTCTGTCACTCCGTGGCCAAGGCTTTGAACTAAAACCCTGCTTAAAAGCTGAAACAAGGAACTCTGCTGTCTTGCCACACCCAGCCAAGGCCCAGGTACGCAGAAAAGGTTGCCTTTTTATTTCTTTTCCATAGGAAATTCCTTGCAGTGGAGAACACTAACTGGGTTTTACTCCCTTATAATGTAGTTGGCTGATTATCTGATCTGGGTGTGAGGACTTGTTAGTCCTCAGGCAGTGGGAATTAGGATTTTAAAAATGCAAAAAGAGGGAGTTTTAAATGGAGCATCATATTGTGTTATGCTGTAATAATTAAAGTCAGAACCTAAGCTGGGAAAATGTTCACATTGTAGATGTTTTATTTTGTTGTCTCTTCCTCTTACCCATAGCTTTGTCTCCTTTTTGTTTCCTCACTGCTCCCGGTGCATCTGTGAACCTTGGAGAGCTTGCATGATTTCCTTGGCAATGCCACATACCTCTAATCTTAATTCCTATTACTGTCTGGCTCTGGGATCATATGTAGGCTTCTCTAATACACTGCAGAAGGTGGCCAGCAGCAATCTTTCTTCTTTAAACCTCTGCAGCTCTAATCCTGCAGAAGTCCTTGCTTGTAAAGATAAAGGTACATTTATCCTCCTTAATGAGGCAGCAGGTCTGGAACTGCAAATTGGTACAGAGTTATGTCAGCAGAACCATACAGTGACTAAAATGTTATTGCTGATAAAGACCAAGAAGGTACTGAAGGAGCATCTGCGCTTTACTTAGTTCTAGCCTGCCCTGAAGAGTTGCTCATGTTCATTTGTAAATTATGTTAAGATTAAGAAAAAAAGCAAAGAAAATACTGGGTTTGCTAGCACAGAGAGACACAAAGTGTTATGTGGGCTGGTATTGAGGGGAGGAAGTCCTTCAAATTGGGAAGGAGAGGGTCATAATTTGCTTGGTTGGTTTTAAACCTCTGGTCCCAGAGAACATAGTCCCAGTTATGCAAAAAGGCAGATTAGTAGGAAACAAGTGCTCTTCCCTGGGCAACGCGCAGGGTCTGTCAGATGGAGCACTGATGTTGTATTGCTGCCCCTGCCATTCAGGCAGTGTAAGTCTCATCCTGATCCGTGGCTCTCATCTTGTGTTTATGGTTACATAAAGGAAGCTTTGTACTTTGGGTTCTGGATTATCTCTGGTTCAAAATTCAAACATTAATGATTAAGCCAAACATGCAGAGGTTATTTAGTTGGTTTTGAGTTCGGGTTTGGTGGTTGTTTTGGTTTTTTTTTTAACTTTTTCTGATTAATCTCATGGAGTAAAAGGAGCTGTTCTTTCCTCTGTAATCTTTTTTTTCTTTTCCTCAGCACCTCTTGTCCTCATGAGCACCTGCCCTGACTTCTACCCATAGAGAGGCTTCCTGGAGAACAGCCAGGCTTGAACATTTGAATACTAGGATATAGCTATCCTGGGTCAGATTAAAAGCCCATCTTAACACAATGTCTCCAATGCTGGTCATAAAGAGATCTCTACAGATAACTAAAACAAGGCAAGGGTGTATGCTACTTCCCCTGAGTAAACTCTCCTAGTCTCCAACTATTTCAGCTCAAGAGATTTCCTGAACTAGATGCAGTTTCTACTGTATTTAGTAATTCTCAATGGATTTTTCTTCTTTGAATTTGCCCAGTCTGCCATTAGTATGGCTATCCTTTAGCAGTGCTTTCTGTAGGTGCCTATGTTTCTATATTGCCTACAGCATGAAGGATTTACTTACTGTTGTTTATTTTGAATTTTCATAATCTCTTCATCAGCTCTGAGAATGAACAAGATGGAGAACAGTTGATCCTCCTCTGTTCACTGAAGGTCTGGATGAACGTGATGGGAGTTGGTGACCATTTTAACACGGATGATTTCATTTGTTTGAGCTAGCAAGTTACAAGGAAGTTTTGTATAAAAGCAATGGCAAGACTAAAGATAAAATCTTAGTAAGATTTGGCAGGTATAAGATGATGAAAATGAAAGACTATGGAAGAGAAGACACTGGGGAGCATCTGGTTGTTGGAAATGTCCATCCCTGATTTAGGAAAAGAAAGCAAAAAGGTAGATTTGGCTGAAGTGAAAATGTGTATAGTTGAGGTAGATAAAACACATCCTTTTTCCAGTTGACATTGGTTGCAATAGAAATGTAGGTTATTGTGAGTTACAACAGCTAGTGGAACTGACTGCTGTCTGTTCCCCTACAAATTCTTTGTTAAGAATTAAGATTTTTGCCATGCAATGGGGTGAAAGAATAAGGTTATATTGTATTAAATAAATATCATTGTAACAGGAGCCTCAATAAGAACAAAAAAAACAGTGCAAAATAAAGGTATTTTGAAGATTACTCATTTTCCTGTGTTTTTTCCTTTCCTCCTAAAGCAATTTGTTCCCTGATTATTATCTGCTCTTGAAATTTGCTCCAGGCTTAGCACAGCTAAGAATTAATGGGCTCAATAGGAATCAAGTTCCTAAAACTGCTTAGACAAAGTCAGTGAGATCTGAAGGCAAAGTCAGGCCTTTGTGTGCCCAAGCCACCTGTGTTGAGCCACCTGTGTTGAGTCTGTGCAGGAGCAGTCTTAGGTGGGCAGCTTCTGTGAGCCTTGCAGATGGAGTTGTGTTCTGTCCATAGCACGCTAAGGATTTGGTTTTATTTCTCTGCTTTTTGTATCAACTCATCTGCATGCATCATGCTGCTACTAAACCAACACATAGCAAAAAGGCAGCACTTGAGTAGAATTAATTTGTTAAACTTTGCTCACTCAAATAAGGATTGGGTCTGATTTGTTTGGGGTGCTCTTAGCTCCTATCATCAAGCTAACTGGAATTGCCTATCTTTGAACTAATTTATTCCCTCTTTTTTTTTTTCTTTTTTTCATGTTTCCTTGATGTCTTCTGACCTGAACCTGTTTCACCATTTGATGTGGTTTAGGTAAGTGTATATGCTCTAAAGGAGTGTTGTTTTGTTGTGGGATTTTTTTTATTCCCTTCCTCTCCCCTTTTGTACATCACACAGCATTTTCTGACTGTTTCTCCCACGGTTAGGAACCAGTTTTTGCAATCTGTCACATTATTGTTCCATGGGCTGAGCTCCGAAGCTACACCCTCTGGGTCCCTTCAGCTCCAGGTTTGGAAAGGAAGATGACCTTATAGGCTCTTTACGACGATGCCATCATTAGGCCTCCAGCCTTAGTGAGGGTAGCAGCTCCCTGCTGGAGCAAGGAGAGCATCTCTAGGTAAAACACTCAGAGTAATATGGAAGTGATATCACACAGGGTTAGCACACTTACAGCTGACAAGAAAAGCTTTATGATGTTACCTGAATGATTGCTGTGTAAAAGCCACCTTCTCTTACCTAGAATTCCAGTTTTGTCATTTGTTTTCCCCTTTTCTTTTTTGTGCCTACAAATCAAAGGCGCAGGTTGCTTAGTATGGGACCTTCAAATGTATTCAGAGTCTACACCACTTGCAAGCTAAGTAGGAGCTGGAGATTTTTTTTAAATTCTCCAAAAACTTAAATCTTAAAAATAAATAGTGGTTCATGAAGCCTTCCTTGAAGGGCTTCTTGAAAATCACACCCTTTTAGGAAATGTATTCATATACTTTTGAAGAGATAAATCCATATCACCATAAATGCAGACAGAAATAATTTTCCTATTGAATGGTAGGGCTACCATCTCATAATGACTCTAAAACATTATTATACATAGCCATTATTTTTTTTAATTCAAAATAAAGTGCTTTTTTTAGGTTTTAAACGTATCTAGAGATAGAGAATATGCTGGCATCTATTGAGGATGTTAATATAGCCATGTGACTGAGACAAGTGAAGCACTTGCTATGGTTGGGGAACTGACTTAGGTACCTATAATCTGCTGGTGATAGTAGCTTTAATTGTGATCAGTGTGTGACTTTTTAATGGAATATTTTCGTAAGAAAAATACAGAATGTAGAGATACTGACATACTAGGGCAGCGTTTTACTCTTACATGATGTAATAGAGTAGTTACTGACTTCACTGAATGACAGTGGATTTCCACTGGTAGAAATGAGGTATAATTTGAATTACAGAATAAGGATGCATGAACTGTCTTTCCTTCATGAGTATTTATGTATGAGAAATATCACTTTACATGCAGTTATAGAAAGCCTGCATGCATAATTTGGGATCCCATATGCTTTACAAAAGAGAAAGTATAGAGGACAGCCTACTTGTTAGATTTCTTATGTAGGAAACAGATACTTTGTGGATTTAACATTGAGATCTTCTGTGCACAGCAAAGCTAGCTAGTTATCCTACTCACTTCTGTGAGGCTGCGAGGTGAGGAAAAAAAGAGGTGAAAAGGAAAATACTCCCAAGGGGGCCAGGTTCCCAACTGTAAACGTTGTCTTTATGAGCAAACCAGGACAGACCAGTTTAGAATTCACGTTCCAGAAATCCCAGCCCATCAGCAGAGTGGCTGCTTACTGAAACAGATGGCGAGGCTGCCCTGGAGCCTGCGAGGTGCTTCACACGCCAGCTGACGTCTCCCTGCGCGCTGCGTGTCTGTGTGCAGGCGTGGGCACAAGGCTGAGGCAGCCAGCGGGGAGGGGAGAGGAGGGGAGCTCAGGTCCAGAGGCAAATATGCACCCGCCCATGCCCTCTTGCAAGGGGCAAATGGGATACTTGGCCTCTCCGTACAGGTTCAACAGGGAAACCAAACATGAGCTGGCTACTAGATGCATGCAGAGAAGCAAGTGACTCTTTCAGCAGGTCTATAAGCATTGCTATAGTTCTTTTCAGAGGTAGATGTTCCAACCAAAAAAGAGTTTTCTGCAGAAGGCGTAGCACTAACCACATCTGTCTCGCTGTGCTCAGAGAAACAGCAAAAGCAGAAGGGCTTTGTCTTCACCACAGAAAGTTTGCCAATTGGGCCCCAACACATCACACTGACGCATGGAAAAATGTATCGTTAACCAGGCGCATTTACGCAGTACTTCTGCAGGGACTGTACTTGCTTCAGCGAAGCTAAATGCTATGTCACACGCCATCATGTCATTTTCTACCCAAGCAGTAGCAGCAGATTCTGCTCATTTGTCTCAGCTGTCCAACTCCCACAGTCCCATGTTCCCCAGCTACAGCCGAGGTGACATAGCTTGTTGAATTTCTGTCCCCACGTGTTCTTGTAGCATTAAACGAACAATATTTCATTACCTGGACTTTCTTGACAGCTCCAACTTATTACCTGCTGTTGTATGCTCTTTTAGAAAGCCTTTTTGGAGCCCATCCCTCAGAAGCTGCCTTGCAGGGAAGGATTTTGGATGACTGTGGGTTGGCTACTTGTGAGCATATGGTGAGAACGGGAGATTCAGCTTCTGTAATTTGAAACACCCTGTTCTGTGGCAGCCAGTTTAACTATCCGTGGTGTATCAACAGCTCTAGGAGTCGTTGCCAGGGAGAAAGGAAAAAGATCTGTAGCTCCTATTAACAGGGTGGTTAGGAAGAGCAGAAGCTACTCTAGGTTATTAAAGAAAAGATATTTCCTTTTAAAAGAACTGAATCATCTTATTGTTGCCTGTCCTGTGTGTGGAGCAGTTCTGAGGAGCTGAGCGCCAGTCTGATGAGGGACCAGGGTAAAGAGGTCATCAGCCATACTGTCCAGTGTCAGAGCAGTTGTGCCTAAACCCATCCTGAGGTCTCATAACCCTGCTCAGGGGCTGCGTGTGCAGAGACAATGAGAAGGAACATTTGTGCAGGAGACCGCTTTGAAGGGGGCTATGCATCATTTATGCTGTGGTAGTGCTGAAAGGACTTGATTATTTTAGCTCCTGTGTTGTGCTAGGTTCAGAACAAACCATGTAATTAATGACTGCCTCAGCTTAAACTTGTCATCTCATTCAAGGATGAGACAAACAGGCAAGGGCTGGGATGAAGGAGGAGAGGTAACATGCAGACCATCCACAGACAACAGCAGCAACTGTTTTCAGCTCAATCATTGCAGCTTTAGCTGGTGGTGTGAGGGGCTGGTGTTGCATGTTCTATTACTTGGGAAACACGACCCGAGAATTAATGGTCTTAAATTTCAGCCAGGGAGCTTGTGTTGATACTAGAAAAAATGGTGAGCTTAGGCAAACACTGGAATAGGTTTCTTGAGGGGGTGTGTGGGGAATTTGCCTAAAGTTTAAGGACTAGCTGGGCAAACATTTTATCAAAAAAGTTTTAGGTAGAGTTGAATCTGTCTTGGGAGCAGGATCTCTTCAGGGTCTTTAAGCACTCTTCATGCTCTCCTCCTATCCTCTTTCCGAAGTCTTTTTCCCCAATCACTTCTGCTTGTGCAAAAAGACAAAACACAGTCCTGAGAGAGGAAACGGCCTCTTTCTATCTGATCTCTCCAGCTTTGAAGTCAAAGCAGAGTCCTCTGCTAGCTTGATCAGTTCTGGTGAGCTTTATCAGTTGTGACCTGAATACATCTCTTTTTTTTTTTTTTTTTTTTTTTTTAATTTTGCAGGGTAGGGGGGAATGTCAAACGTTTGCTTGGAATAAAACATTTCCAGAGGCTCCAAGACTCTAGATTACCTGACAGAATAGAAGCAGGATTATGTTATTAGTGTGTTACCTCTTCTTTAAAACCCTCTCCTTGAATTTCCCCACTGTTGCCCAATTCCTTCTGTGGATTACCATGACACTTCACCAAATTGATAAGTGGAGCAAAGAAAACCAAGATTTCAGGACATATATTTCACTTCAGGCGCCACATACTTAGTGTGACATACATTTTGCTTTGCAATTAGGCAGTATGCTTATGTACTCTAATCTGCAGCAACTTTTGCTCTATTAATAAACTATTAGTAGCCTGCAGCATGTTCTCTATACATCACCACTTCACAAATTAGTGAACTTCCTCTCACAAGTTCGTAGGGACTGAAAGAAATTATAGCAAAAAGGGTGAGAAAGATTGCTTTTTTAGAAAAAGTGAAATGTGACCTCAAGATCACAAACAATGACTCTTGAAAAATATAGATGCTGAATACAGCCCATTTCAAGCTGTGGTACTTTCCATCCCCCTATGCAGTCATGCAAAGTGTGCACACTCCAGTTTGCACAGTAGCAGTCATGTAAATCACAGCCTCAGGTAGTATTGCTTGTCATTCCAGCTGCACTGCAAATCTCATGGCCCTTTGAGCCCACATGCTATTAAATACCTTGCCCTGGCTTTTATAAATGGTGTGCAGAAAAGAGGCAGAGATTATGATACCTCTGCTGCTGATTGCACTGTCATTGTGCATCATTAATCTCTGCCTGGCTTTGAGCCTTCCAAATGAGCACTCTGCTGTTGTTCTGCACCTGCCGCAGCTGTAGCTGCATTGCTGCATCTGAAGGATCCAAGCCTGGCTTTGAGACTGCTGGGAGCAGCAAGAACGCGGGACTTCTGGCAATTGTGGCAAGAACAGGGTCCATAAATGTGTCTGTCCACTGGTGGACATTTAGCTGCCTGGTAATTGTCCAAAGTAATCGGTTTCCACAGAGTGACTTACCATGATGAGCTGTTGTGTTTTTCAGCCAGGGCAATCACCGCTGATTTTTGTCCTGTGAGAGAGACTCTTACACTGGCAATCTGGGACTTGCATGTTGAGGCTGGTGTCTGGTCTAGATACACAGGAAAATCTCTTACTTGAAGTTCTGTGGTTACGTCAGCTCTTCCTGAGCTGCTGACGGGCAGCAGCTTGGTCCTAGCAGCCAGTACCTATGTGCCAAGTGGCCCCTGGACTCCGCTGCTGATGGACTCCATGGAGTGGGTTATTCCATAATTTAGGAGGTAGCCAGGGGCATCTTGTACACCTGACACCAATTCCATTAGCTGATGGCATTGCTTGCTGTCTGTCTAGAGACTGTTCATTGGGCTCTCTGGCCATTGAGATTTTTGGCAATGACACTTCACAGGTTTCTGCAGAACACGTTATCTGATCTCTGAAGGAGTGCAGGCTTTCCCTCCAGTCTCCATTTTGAGAAAGTCACAAAGGCAAGTTAGTGTGGTTCCCAGAGCAGCCTTTCCTGCAGAACGCTTTACGAGGTCTTGACGGCCTCGCTGACTCTCCACAAGGCATGCCAGTGCTGGGAAGTGTGGAAAGAAGCTCACAGGATGGTCTTTCTACGGTGGCTGAGCTAGGTATTCACATGTGAAAAAAGCAGGGCAGGGCTGGTGAAAACGCATACCCACAGCCCAGCAGAATTGACTACGGGTACAAAGAGTTGATCAAAGGAAGGTAGTTTGTTGGAGCAGATTCAAATGAAAATTTGGGCCAATATCATTTTTAGTAGCTTTTTCTGCATTTCAGTATTTCTACTTTCTCTTAGTTCTCCTGTATATTTTACTTTTCATAGCTTTTTCCCTGGTTTTAGAGAAACAACTCAATTATTTTGAAGAGTTGAAACAGTCTTTGTTCAGTTTCTGCTACTTTTAGCACCAGATTTGTTCTTCCTACACTCCCACATAATCTTTTTTTCCTGTAGAGAGACTGCCTGAGTGTTTGAGCCAGGTCCAAATGCAAAATCAATAAAAGCTCATTGCCGTACATGTCATCGTATTAGAGCTCAGCAAGTGAGACTCTGGTGGGAAGGAGTTTTCTTCTAGCCCATTATCAGACAGCCACCAGGCTCCTTGGGTTTGGGGCCAGTACCCCACAGCACAAACAGAAAAGTGATGTTCTGCTGGTGCTAAGCAGCGATGGAATTAACATTGCTTTATAATGTAGATGTTTTACTATCAAGTCACAATACTAATCTTTCTCCTTTCCTTCTGAAAATCAAACAGACCAGACTTTGGAAATCTTTTCTGCGGGGATTTTACTCATTGACTATGAGACAGGATATCTAAACAGATCGTTCATTATTATTATTAATGCACGTGTATGATGCCTCTTGACAGTTCTCAGTACTGAGTGCTTGGGTTTTGGTTTTTTTCCTCCTTTGGCCTTCCAGTTTCTTTCAGAAAAGTAATGTAAAAGAGACTTGCTTGTGTTTGGATTTTTTTTTTCAATTCCTTAATTCTGCATACTTTATTTTTGAGTCATCTATCTCTCCTAAGAGATGAATTTTGAAGGTTGTGAACTTACTTGGGAAATCCTCTTCTGTAGCCAACAGAGTCAGGATTTGTTATCTTCCCTGCAGTTCTTACTGGAAAGAGAAAATAAATGCATTTGGTGAGGAAACTGGTTCTGGGCAATGAGAACAGGAAGCTTAAAAAATTAAAACAGACATAGAAGGTACTGTAGCATCAAGCTGTGTTTTAAATGAAATAGTTTCTGTCTTCTATTTCATTTCTAATTCCCCAAATGCAAATGGAGTTTTTACATATTCAAGGAGGCTTTTGCATTTGGAGTCTGAGTTTGATGTTTGGGGCGTTCTTCCCAAGAAATAGGCCAGAAACACCAGCTTCAAATGCATACGCTGCCCGAGGCGTTCCCCATGACCAGCATTTCAGATACCCACTGCCCCAGCTTGAGATCTATGGGGATAACATGTTGCCTAGAAAATGGTGCATAAAGAATGAATGTCGATTACACAACAGAAGTTGAATAAATAGGGTAGGGGGAGGTGGGGTTTTATGACACCATCTGGTTCTGTGATCTGGAGCCTCAATGTAAAATCATGGCTCAAGCGCTATACTATAGGTTAACAAAAGCCTTTAAATAGGGTAACTAATGGGTCAAACATATCTTTGCTTGTAAGGTTAAGACCCACAAGTCATCGTTTGTAAGAAAGTGGGGGGTGGATTGGTCACTGGAGAGGAAAGACATTAAATTAAATGTGGTGAAGCAGCCACATGGGACCCCTTAATAGTTTCTGAGTATTATTTTTTCTTAATGAAATGCAGCTTAATGCAGTCCCACCCTCCTGGCCTGACAAACGTCGACTCTGGCCTTTTGAAGGTTGTCATGTCACTATTGCCTTATAAATGATTCTGTGCACCCTCCACTCTCTGCTGCTTTCTTGTCACTTACAGCCCCTGGGTTTTGATGTAAACAAGGGAGTATGTCAGTGGGAAGCTGGAACTGTCAGGCCTTTCAGTTTTGCTTCTCACCTCGTTGCTTTCTTACAACAAAAAATAAGATATATTTAAAGTGGGGGTTGTACAGAGACCCAGTGGTGCATTAAAAACAAGCAGCAAAAGTGGGGAGAAAAAATCTGTGGAATATGAAATATGAATGGGGATCTGAGCCTCTGGAGGTCATGCTCGAATAGGCAGTGTTGTACGAGGTGGATCCAAGCGAGCCTCAGCCCTGGGTTCATCTGCTGGTCAGGTCTCAGAGAAATCATTGCTTTTTTGGGAGTAGTGAGTAGAAGTGGGTCAAATGCAGGCCACCTGGTTCATGTTAAGAGCCATTTTAGGAAGGCTGAAAGAACTTGAATCTTAAACATGTCTTTTTAGCAAGACCAAAGGCCACAAACCATCCTAATAATTTTTACGAGAGTGTGTTTAAACACAGCCAAAGCAACACTGCTACTGACCATTACTCATCAACAGCAGCACCTCATGGATGAAATGCTATGGTTTCTCCTCTAATAGCTCAGTCCTGGTTTCTATTAGTAGTGTATTTCTTTAATCTCCCCCAGAAGAGTTTATCTCTTCACCTTCCCTAGCTTTCTGTGCAAGAACTGCCATTTTTCCTGTTCTGTCTTTGGTGGGGAAGGAGTGATCCTCCTTACCCTCCTCCTCTTCAGACCTAGAGATAAACTGGACCAGAGACTCCTGCACACAGCTTATCCCAGAACCTGGCCACCATTTGGGGAACACTTACATGTTAGTTTTAATGCTTCCGGGTCTCACAGCTGTTCAACTGACTGCAAAATATTTTCCTGCAAGTTGGCTCTTTCTGGAGGTAGCCTTCAGTGCCTGTTAGCTGGTGACTGTTCCTCCTGTTGCCTGGGCCAATTGCTAAAAGATCCAAATAGGTACATCTCCTCGTCTTTTCTTCCTTCACACCAATGAAGCACGTATGCTTCTGGAGTCTCACCACTACTTCTGGTCTCAAAGGCAGTGTTAGATGGAGCCATTGCTCCGCTTCATGAGGCTGCACATAGCTGGCAGAGGAATTACTGGGTTCTTTGGGCAAGAACAGTTTGCTGTGTGTACCATATAGTGAGCACTCTGTTTAATAACTCCTTGAACAGGCAAGGAGTGGGGGAGAGGGTGTGTTATCACCATGGTTTGCCTCTTGTGACTTAGGCACAGAATTTAAATCGCTTGTCAAATGTCTGCAGCATTCAGGTGGTTGTTTTTTTTCCTTTCTCTATATTCAGTC
>NW_008823915.1:1235493-1275151 GCF_000699105.1 Pygoscelis adeliae
CTAAATTATTATTGTTTTGAGGTGAAATGCTTTTAGTTCTGTCTGACAAGTTTTTAGGAATGAAAAGCTTTTGGCTTCCTCTTAGAAGTATTTGGGGAGAAAACTATCTAATAGTGTTGCTGAGATAGGAGCTGAGCTCAGTAGGAAGATGAGGGAAGCTACTTGGAATTGAGAAGCGACAGGAAAGGAAAAGAAGAGTAGAGGTGACAACATAGTCCGAAAGATTTCTCATTATCACATAAGTATGTGTGGAAGAAGGTCAAAAAATCTGTCACTTCAAACTAAATGTGTCTGGAAGTGCAACGTAACTGGAGTGTCCCACTACATCAGTATCCATAGTGCCCCTCATGCTATTGCTTTCCTGATTTACTTTGATGTTATATTAATTGTGCATATGCAAAATAAATGTATTTACCTAGGTGAGTCCCTTACTCATTATAAGTTAATGCTTACTAACACTGATAAGGATAGTCCGACAAAGTCTGACGAGTCCTCTAACAGTAAAAGTAGAGAGCACTTACAAACCTATGGAAATGGACTGTGAGATTTAAAATGACTCTCCTGCCCTGCTGTGTGGTTCAGCTATTGCCTAGCTTTAATCCTTGAGAAAACTGCTCAAAGTCTTCCCTTCCTTAAGGGCTGCGCTAATCAACATAATTTTCTGTTTGCAACAGGACTGGTAGTCTAATAGATGTGTCCATATAAAAGAAAACTCTGATAGTGGAACAGAATGTCATACCCTAGTTGGCATCTCAACAAAGAGGCATGAGACTGACTGGGCGTGAAATCAGAATTACCTTTATACCCTGTGATGGTGGTTCTCTTAGGGCATGGCCGCGCAATGGCAGGGCATGCTTGCAGTTGTGAACTTAGTGCTTCTGGAGGCAGAAAAGCTGTCGAACCTGGCACAGTTTCAAAATAAAAATTGTCTGTGGAGACACAGCAAATGCTGTAGTCCAGCAGAATTCCTTTGAATACTCATCAGAAAGTTAAATGCCACTTGTTGAAAGGACTTGGCATCTACTGCAGTGAAAAAAATGTGTATCAGTAGCTGAGCAGTTGCACAGTCTAGAGTGCATATGTAGCAAATCAGGTTTTCATATGCAGGAGAATCAACGCACTGAGCGCCTGTACCCAGGAACCCAACAAAGAGGAGGAGAATTTGTTCAGAGCTTTTTGTAAAGGTGGTTCCCAAGGGGCAGTTCCCTCTTGTGCAGCTGCTAATAAGGCTTTTGTCTCTTTTCCCATCTGCAAGAGTCCTTGGAACAGCTGCAGAATGTGGATTTCCATGTCCCACCACCAGACTCAGCTGTGTCCTGGGAAGATCCGTCTCCATACTTCTCCTTAGGGAAAGTTGCTTCTTTGATTGCTTGTGCTGTCCCACCAATGGCTGGCTCTTGCTAGGGACAGTTAATAATGAATAGGTGTCTCTAGAGAGGCCTTTAAAGCTTAGGACCCTCTGGTCATTTTGGTAACATAAAGGTGAAAGGCCAGGGAATTCATCCATTTAAGCATCCTCCCTTAGGAAAGAGAATCTGTCATGTAATTAAATAACTGTCCACACAAGGTTTTCAGGGATAACAAGCAGCACTTAAAGCAGACACTTCCATAAAAATGATCAGTCTACCTGCTGCGCTCGTACTATAACCTGCTTAAGGCAGGTAAAAGTCCTTGAGGTTATGGTGAGGGAATGATTTTGTGATTCTGGCCTCTTTTCTTTCTTGGTATAGGTGGAACTCAGAGGCCCAAGTGTGGTCATAACTGGGTATGTGTGCAAACCCTATCTTGAACCTTTGAGCTTGTTTTAAAGCTAATCCATTTGTGCTTAATTTACAAACAGCTGGTTGATTTAAAGGGATTTTCATACTGGACTAAACAAGAACAACATTTACACAACAAGTAAACTATCCTGCCATAAATTCTTTTTGCAATTGTTGTAGCTGTTTGTATTAGATCTTAACTTCCTCAGTGCAAAGCTAATCCTTCTTGATCCTATAGTGAAGTCATGATCCTGTGTTTGATGTCACCATCTGTTGCCACAGAAGCAACTGTGATGTTGCAAATTAAACTTTATGACTTCATGGCAAGATAAAAGCACATCTTCAGCTGCTTGCAAAAGTAGTTAGGAATATTTCCATGAAGCATATGAAAAATATGCCAGTTTAGATTTTGTCTAAATACAGTTCTTGGGAAGTTTATGAACAGGGAAGGGTTGGAATAATGTACTGTATGAAAGGGGAAAAAACAATCCCAAGGCTTGTATCAAATTTGAGCTTTAAAAAAAAAAAAAAAATCCACTGGCAAGTAATTCGTACTTGACATGAGCCCCACCTGTTAGAAGGTTAATATGGTTACAAACAGGATCAAAATAGAAACAGTTTAAAACTCAAGCACTGTAGATATCTCCTTTTCTGACTATAGAGAACAGTTCTCATGATCTCACCTGGCAGTGTGCAGCAGCTGTTGATAATGATAATTTAAGTCATTGTCACATAAATATCCAGTCAAGGATTACAAAATCTTGAACTAGAATATGATATTTTTTTCCTGAAGCATTTAAAGCACTTAGGAAATTAAGCCTTGATCACACTTTTAGGTGTCTGACCCACTGTGAGAAAAAGCTTCCTTTTCATAAATTAGAAGAATGTGTTTTGCCTAAATGGCAGGGGAAGGAAAGGTGTAAGTAAGTTCAGTGGTTGTGGAGGAGAGCAACAGTGACACAGATACATCTGCACAAGCAAGCAAAGGGCTGTGCGCTCCTGGTAGCCCTTGCTCAATTCTGCCAATGGGAAGAGGCTGCAGAGAATGTGAGGTAAAATGCAGGAGAAGTTTTTGTTTTCCTTTTTACTGTACAGAAGAGAAGGAGATAGAAAGTGTAACATGTTTGTTCTCTGCTAGCAGGGAGAAGAGCTGCCAAGTCCTAAATTAGCAACTTATTTATTTGTTTTTAATTGGCCCTTTCTCTTTCCTGCCATCAATCACTTCCGTAAGATTTCCTAGCTATTTCCCTCTTAAAAAATGGATATTGAGTTTCAATATCTTCTAATTCTGTATCTTTGAGTGACAAAGACTAAGTCATCTTACTAGAGCAATCCGGACTAAAATATTGATGTCAAAAATAACTTGACAGACTATTGATGATGCAATGCAATCTCATGGGGAAGGTGAAAGTTTCCCAGTGAAGTTCGAGTGCTCTGTACCTACATGCACCTGTTGGAGAAGCACAGGCTTGATTCTGCTCATCTGTCCTTAAACAGGTATACTGTACATGTCAAATACTCCATGTGCTAATCTTCACCTGCTTACCCTTGTCTGTATTTGAGGATGGTGGCTCAAAATGGATGGTTTCCAGACATTGCTAAAGTTAAAAAGAAGAGGCAGTTTGTAGTGCTTACAGTGAGGACACAGAATCTAATATGTGGGGTTTGTTTGCCTTTCTGTTGAAGACTGACCATCTTGGGGAGGAACAAGGTTGTATTGTCCATCCTGTTCAACTGCTGCAGGGTTGTTCCCGCTGATGTATTTGTGGTTAAATTATTTAAATCACTGAGTTCACTTCTCTGATAAGCACCTGGCTCTGATAAGTGAGTTAAAGGATTACTTGAATCATTTCTTTAAGGGAAGGCACTAATTCTGGGTTCTCTTGCCATGTCTTTCCCCATCTCTGAATATCTCCAAGGGAAATGAAAGTAAAAAATAATATCCAGGGACCCCCAGCAGAATTAGGTTCACTTTAAACGTGACACATGCTCTATATCCCTGGGGCAGGCACTTAATTTTGTAGTGTTTCAGACTTTTATGACATGATGATTGATTTTGTAGAGGTGGAGTTGCCTTAGTCATTAGTTAAAAAGCCTGATAAAGCTGCACAAAGATATTAAGTTGTTATCAGTCATCAGTGTCTTTTTGTTCTCCCCCAACCTTTACCCCACATTTCAAAGGGAAGGAGAGACAGAGGCAGGAGGCTGTCTCACTTTCAGTCTGTCAGGGTTTTATTAGATCCTGGCTTTCTTGTCAGGCCCACTGCTGAAACCCAGGTTTGCACCAGATGATTAATGGGGAGCAGCATGCTCCGCCTGACAGGCTCATGCCAGGCTCCCGCTCTCCAGTCAGCAGCCTGAGCCGCACAGCCCAGCCAGCCAGTCCTCCGCTTGAGCTAAAAACACTGCCTTGCCCACGCTCCCTGCCCAGCCTGCCCTGCTCCCTTGCTGCAGCCACCTTTGCAGATGTGCAGTACTGTGAAAGAGTTTTGGGGTATTAGTTTCCGTTTCTCCCTTTTTCTGTTCCACTCCCTCTGGTAAGGTTTAATTTGTTCTTGGAAATCTCTTCAGCATATGAACGGCAGCTCGAATTCTCCTGTGAATTTAGAAGCTGCCCAATGTGCACACAATTGATTCTTGCCTTGATTGCATGGGGTTCTCCCATTTTTTTTAATTATGTATTTTTCTCTAAATCAGAGGTATTTTTCCTGATTTCTAGTGCTCGATTTCCTTTGTCATTTCTACCATCAGTGTCCTAAGAGTTCAGTACAAGCTTCTTGTTTGATTGTGGTTGGGAGTATTGTTTGGGTTATTGTAGGAAGAACAGAAGTATGTTTTGTGGATAGGATTTTCCAGCCAGAATAAGCATGTATCCTTATGACATGGCTAATGAAGGGATAGTGCAAGGTACGGGTGGATAATAAGTTATGGAAGGTGATCATCAGGTCACACAGTTGAGAACAGTAAAACTGTGCTCTATGTCTCCTACATGTATTAAAAAAAAAAAAAAATCCTGTTTTTTCAGTCAGCCAACCAACAAAGTTACTAAGTGCTTCTCGAGCTTGTCCAGGTCCCTCTGGATGGCATCCCATCCCTCAGGCGTGTCAACCGCACCACTCAGCTCGGTGTCATCTGCAAACTTGCTGAGGGTGCACTCGATCCCACTTGTCTATGTCATTGATGAAGATATTAAACAGTACTGGTCCCAATATGGACCCTGCAGGACGCCACTTGTCACCAATCTCCATCTGGACATTGAGCCATTGACCACTACTCTCTGGATACGACCATCCAACCAATTCCTCATCTGCCAAATGGTCCACCCATCAAATCCATACCTCTCCAATTTAGAGAGAAGGATGTTGTGGGGGACCGTGTCAAAGGCCTTACAGAGGTCCAGATAGATTGTTCTTGGAAATCTCTTCAGCATATGAACGGCAGCTCAAATTCTCCTGTGAATTTAGAAGCTGCCCAATGTGCACACAATTGATTCTTGCCTTGATTGCATGAGGTTCTCCCATTTTTTTTAATTATGTATTTTCTCTAAATCAGAGGTATTTTTCCTGATTTCTAGTGCTCGATTTCCTTTGTCATTTCTACCATCAGTGTCCTAAGTGTTGGCTTTTTCATTCTGAATTTCCTTTTTATTATTGCCATTTGCACTTACAGACTATGGGAAATCCTCTCAGTACAAGCTTCTTGTTTGATTGTGGTTGGGAGTATTGTTTGGGTTATTGTAGGAAGAACAGAAGTATGTTTTGTGGATAGGATTTTCCAGCCAGAATAAGCATGTATCCTTATGACATGGCTAATGAAGGGATAGTGCAAGGTACGGGTGGATAATAAGTTATGGAAGGTGATCATCAGGTCACACAGTTGAGAACAGTAAAACTGTGCTCTATGTCTCCTACATGTATTAAAAAAAAAAAAAAATCCTGTTTTTTCAGTCAGCCAACCAACAAAGTTACTAAGTGCTTCTCGAGCTTGTCCAGGTCCCTCTGGATGGCATCCCATCCCTCAGGCATGTCAACCGCACCACTCAGCTCGGTGTCATCTGCAAACTTGCTGAGGGTGCACTCGGTCCTACTGTCTATGTCATTAATGAAGACATTGAACAGTACCGGTACCAATATGCACCCCTGCAGGACGCCACTGGTTACCAACCTCCATCTGGACAGTGAGCCGTTGACCACTACCCTCTGGATGTGGCCATCTAACCAATTCCTCACCCACTGAACAGTCCACCCATCAAATCCATACCTCTCCAGTCTAGAGAGAAGGATGTTGTGGGGGACCATGTCAAAGGCCTTACAGAGGTCCAGATAGATGACATCTGTAGCCTTTCCTGTGTCCACTGATGTAGTCACTCCATCATAGAAGGCCACTAGGTTAGTCAGGCAGGACTTGCCCTTGGTGAAATTTTACCTTTCGTGATGTAAGAGCATTTTTCTCATTCTGAAAGTAAGACTCTTTCTGTATCCAAGTGCAACAGAACAGATCTATAAATGTGTTGAAAGGACACGTCATACTTACGTTTTTCCTTCTAGAGGCCTTTCTCTACTGTAACTCCAGTGAAGGGTTCTTGAGTGGTACACAGATAACATACTAAAAGCCAATTTAAATCTGTTTTGACTAAGTTTTTTGTTTGTTGGGTGTTTAGGGTTTTTTTTAAGAATTATGTATCTTGCCAGACCAAAAATGTCTACCTAGCCCCCTGTATCCAACAGCAACTAGACTTGAAAGCCTGGAAAATTGCACCAGAACAGGGCAAGAATATAATTATAATTATCTTAGTGGCGTTCCAACCTCAAAGACTTCCCTGAGTCAGCGGTGACACCTTCAGATACTACTTCCATTATTTTTTCCAATTGCTTTTTGAACCTGTACTCCTCTTAGCATTTACAGCATTCTGTGAAGATGAGTTTCACAGTCTAACTAGATATTGTGTGAAGAACCACTTCCTCTGCTGCTTGTGAATTTGCCACCTGCAAGTTTCATTTGATGCCCCCAGTTCCTTTTCTAGAAGGTACAGTGGACAGCTACTCTCCCGGCATCTTCTCCGTGTCACTTGACATTCAATAGCCCTTGTCCCTGTGTCTACTTGGTCATCTCAGTTTCAGGCTGAAAGTATTTTCTAGTTCAGTTGCATCCTTTTTCAGATGGCAAGAAAACACAATCTTATTCTGTATATAAATCCATCATAGTTACTATTCCATGTTTGCTTTTCTATTCATAATTCCTGTCACTCTCTTTGCTTTTTTGACAGGGAGCACTGAGCTGGCATTTTTATTCAGCAGTCTCATTAACTCCCAAGGTTGGGTTCTGAAATGACCAATTTGTAGTCCATCACTGCATATGTAAAGTTAGGATTACATTCTCCTATGTGCATGATTTAACATTTTTCTACCTAAGTTTTATCTGCCCTTTTATTCCTCACACACTTAGTGAGGTCTTTCTGCAACTCATTGAAATTCTCTGTCTTTCCTGTCTTGATATACTGGTACCTGTGAACTTTGTGTTATTAGTCACCTATTTTCATATCATCTGAGAATATGTTGCCTGGGAGAGACCCCAGCACAGATCCTTGTGCAGTTTTCTGTGTGCCTTTGTGCTCTTAAGAAAAATGACTATTCTTATCTTTTGTTACCTGCGTTTAAAGCAGTTATCCTTCCTCCCACGCACCCACTGAAGCTTCTTTTTTGAGGCAGATTTTCTTCCGAATCTGCACTTTCCACTTTGAAAACACCGAGGTGCCCAATGACACAGGTGAGGGAGACTCTATGAATTCATAGAATGGTTTGGGTTGGAAGGGACCTTAAAGATCATCTAGTTCCAACCCCCCTGCCGTGGGCAGGGACACCTTCTACTAGACCAGGTTGCTCAAAGCCCCGTCCAACCTGGCCTTGCCCCCTCCCTGGAAGTGTTCATCCACAACTTCTCTGGGCAACCTGTTCCAGTGTCTCACCACCCTCAACGTAAAAAATTTCTTCCTAATATCTCATCTAAATCTACCCTCTTTCAGTTTCAGAATTAGTTGTAAGATTTGGTTTCTAGATGCGCAGGCAGAGCAAGGATCAACTTTGTTGCTCAAATCCTATGCTAAAGAAGCTTTTCAAGTAGGGAAGCCTTTAGTTTATCAAGCATGAAAACAAGTTTGAAGAAGAGGTGAAAAATATATATGTTTCTCTTACTGATGTTTTGCAGGTTGCCTATAGTTTATCTGCTGTTTATACATTACATAAATCTATTTGCCATATAAGTAGATTGGAGAATGCCAACCTCTTGTGTCAAAATACACTACTAAATTTAATTTAAACTCCCTAAGATGGATAATGTTCACTAAAGGTGCAGTAGAAAAGGAAATATTTCTAGCTAAAAGTGTCAAGATTTTCTCAAACTTCTCAAGGAGTTTATGATCCTCTTGCTTTCATCACCAGTATCCACATGCATACTGGCTAGTTGTGTAGAGCTGTTCAGAAGTAAGGCTGATCAGTGGCTTATTGCTAAAAAGTAATGCCAGTGTTCACTGTGGACTGAACTGTTTTCCAAGCCATTTTACTCTGTCCGATTTCAGCAAACATGACATTAATTCACAGAGTAATTTGGATAAACAGTTATTTAGAAACAGCTCATTTGAATTATTTTCTCTTTGGAATTGGTAGTGAGTGAGTGGTCTTACAAGTTAGGTGATGTTGCTCTGTTCTGATTGCATGATTTAAATTTCTAAAGGGAGGAAGTGAACAACTGAGAATAATGAACATCAAGGTAATAATGGGGATTCTTGTTCTTGCACAAACATCCTTTCAGCTCTGGAGAAAGCAGCCATTTCCCTAACATTTGTGGAAACAAAAAAATGGTTCAGTTGAACGTTCATGAATAATAATAAGGCATGAATATTATCTGTAACAGCTGTTTGGTGAGAACTAACATATAAAGCAGTGTTTTGAAGGGTTCACCTCTTTGTTCAAGAGCATGAAGTTTTTGAAAAAATACAACCATTAAAATCATAAAGCTCTGGTGTCCAACAACAAAGACAAAAACTCAGGCAATGTTTGAGGGGTTTGATATTTACTTAACTTAAGCACTCTCTCCAATAACCCATGGGAGCATGCACGCCTGCGCACATGCACGGCTGATTTCAGTAGCACATAGACCTCTGCACAGACTCCTTTCTGTGAAGTTCTTAAAGCAAGGAAGAAGCTTTGTAAAATATTTGCGATTTCTCGCTGGTGGGATAATTCTCAGAGAACAACTGCAGCTGTTTGCACAACAGACCAAAGGCTGCGTGTGTGCAAGGGAGAGCAGTAACTGACTCAGGTCATAGCACTGGTAAAGCCTAAGGGTCAAGAAATGTTTAAGCAGTCCTGGATGGGATTTAAGGAATGGTACAAATCTGTGAATCATCAATGGGATTTTCATTATTGGGTTCGGGTTTAGTTTCTCACTGTAGCAAGTGAGCACCATTTCAAAGGACTCACAAGCATAAGAAAGGCTGAACAAATGGGACTTAGAAGTCCCAGTTTCACTTAAGAGGACCTTGAATATTGAAAGATGTGGGTGAGTAATCAGTTTGATTACATGTCCATTTCAATGACCAGCTGTTTCCTGGACAGGCTGAAGTGAGAGCCCAGAGGATGCTGCAGTGCAACCACTCAACAGCCTCCTCTTTATCAGAGGACGTGGCAGAACACGCAGGCACCTGGGAGTAGTGTTCTATCTGGGACGGAGCGATTCCTGAGGTCACACAGCAAACCTGCTTTCTGGTAGCTATCAAGTGCATAGATCAGGCTGGTATTGTAAAGTTGAGAGAAGCTGAGAACTTGCAAATTGCATATTTTCTGTTTGACTGGGCGAAAGAGTTTGCCTCTTACAACTGCCACCTTATTTTCAGAGTAAGACTGTAGTCATGTGTGTAGGGGTAACTTCTCTTGCTGTAAGACTTATTCAAAAGATTGGTCAAAAGCAAATAACTTGGGAGTACAAAGGGAGGCTGATTTCTCCCCTCCACCCCCCCATTCATTACATGGTGCAGTTCAAGCTTGTTACCTCCCCATGTAATCTGCTCATTTTCCCTTGTCAGGAGGCGCTCGCAGCACTGTATTTACAGCAAGGGGATGGGGATTAGGCTGGCAGCTCTCCAGTGATGCTGAAAACGGCCGCAGTGAGCCCCGTTTCAGCTGAGGTTGTCAGCGCTGATTGATTTTCATGGTTGACAGCATTTGAAATGCTTTCAGATTGTGATTTCTCACTGGGCCTGATGTGGGGGAGGTATTTTTATTATCATTATTAATAGTAGAAATAGTATTATCTGGATATTTATGCACATAGAGATTATGGGCATAGACTGGCATGAGCCAGCCTGAGGTGTCAAGCTCCATGTTGGCAAGGAATAATCTCATCAAGACTTGCATTGCAAAATGTAGCTAGTTCATGGTCTTTCCAGGGTAAATGAAAATTCACCATAAATTTTCATAGATTTTACCATTTTTGTCACTGTTGCTTAATAGTAAGAATACTGGAATTTGGGTTCTCCTATGGGACAATCCACTGGTTTTTGTAACTTTTAAAATTGTATGTTCTCAGTTTGATGGAATAAAACTCACATCAGTTTCAAAGGTGAGTGTTTTAGTGAGGTTTTTGCAGAGCTGTTTTTGAGCTACTTCTGCTGAACAAAGGATCTGCAGGCTAATGAATTCCAGGGTGACTGTCCTTGGAATGTATACCATGTGCTTGCTTGTTTTCTGCCCATGAGCATGAATCTTTGTGTTTGTCCCTACTTTATTGACTTATTTGGGAAGAACTGCTAATCCAGGTAGGGATGACATTTTTGCCGTCATCATTCATGCTTGAGCATGGGATGGCACAAGATTTCTAAAACTGGTTTGGCTGCCTTTGATACCATCTCTCCTTAACATTTGGTTAATTGCTGCATGGAAAAGTAGCGTCCTGGGCCTTAGGTTTAGTGTGCTGCCTAGAGATAAATTTGGGAAAGGAATTCCTTTTGAGTCTTTTTGTGAGTTACCAAGCAATGTACCTTGCCCTGCTCACTGTATTACCTGGCGTGGCAGGAGAGTGTGTTCCAGCTGAACACGTTTGCATGGCTGGATGCAAGCCATGCTTTTCCTTACCTCATCCTCAGCACCTCAACTTCTTTTAAGTGTCTGGCCAACAGCTGGCTGTGAGGAAGCTGCGAGCTTCCATCTCCTGCAAATGTGATCTGTGGGCACCAAGTGGTCTCACTTCATGGAGCAACGTGCTGGCTTGTACCTGTGTGGAGCTGATCGTGTGCTGTCCTGGGGAAGTGCTGCACAGGGCAGCTGAGCTTGAGCTCTAAAAATATGTTATTGGAACTATGTAGAGCTTGTCTTGCAGTTCTATCAAACATGACAACCCCAAGCTGAATGGAACATCAAAGCTAGAAGTATTTGAGTGATGTCTGTAGATTGGTGGCGTTTGCTTACCCACAGCCTCTCCAGGTGCCACAAAGGGCAAAGCACAGCCTGATCTGTTGCTTTGCATCTTGCTCATCGCCAATCATATCTGCAGACATACAGATGCAGGTTTTTTATTTGCCTGGTTTTTGCTCAGTCTTCAGAGCAAGCAGGTATTTTTTACTCTCATGTCACTTTGGGATGTCACTTCATATGACACATGTCTGTCCAGCTCCTTTTTCAGTTACTTGTTTATACACTGCACTCTCAGCAGTTCCAACTCAAGAGCATAGCCAGATGAGCATTTTATAGGCTGCAGAAAAGAAGCAACAACTATCTGCTGGATCCTCTAAACCTGCACCTCGACCTAGGTTTTTCCCATGCCTTGTTAAAAGAACTACTTATCCCAGTTTAATTTCTGTATAAGTAATGTAACTTCCAAAAGTATGAAAAATAAAAGGAAAAACCCATTGAGGGCAGCCCAAGAATAGCATTAAGGTTTATTTTTAACATATGGAACATCTGTCAGTTTTGTGCTATGAAGACACCATATCCTAATGCTTTGAAATTAGCTTTGTTACTGTTAAGCATCACAAGGAAAAGCACACACACAAAAAAAACCCAAACCCAAAGGATGTCTGTTAATAGCATTGCTCTGAAAAACAGTCTGATCTTTGTGGGAAATACATTGCTTGCGGAAATAGGAAGTCACAGTGGCTAATGAGAGGAAGTTTCAGAGTTGGATCAGTCTGCTCATCTTTGTTTGAAGGGATCCCCCCTTAGCCAGAGAAAAAAGGTCTTTTTAAGTTCAAGGCTGAAGTACGCTACTGTTCATGCAATTTATTTTTTTTTTCCTACAGTATAAACATTAAGGAAAAATAATTCCTTATGAACGTTTTAGTTTAGGGCTACAGTCTTGAGGATTTACACGTAATGTGTGCCCTATATCACGCCCTGAGGCACACTGGTGATAAATCTATGACCTTACTTCACTTCAGTAGATGTTTCCTGTAGTGCCTGCGGACCAAGAATCCCTTCTGTAAGTCATTGTATAAATATGTACCAAAGACCAGCTGCCCCTTCCTCCAAGCTTTTATTAGCCTCTAGGTACTGAACTCAGCAGCAAGATCCTACCCATAGCTCTCAGAAGTGGTGGTGTTGGCTGAAAAATCCTTTATAGGGCAAGGCAGGTAGATACCTTGGCAGCTACTGAGTCCTTTTAAAATAAGGAGGAAATGAGCTATGGCTAGGAATTTCTTGGTTTTTTCATGCTGTCATGAAGCATATTTAATAATCCTTTGGCTACATTTATGCAATCAGTGCTGCTGTTGACATCGCAGTGCATTTAGAGGAGGCTTCTTTCTTAATTGTAGAGAATCACATTTTGGCTGCAGGTAGTTTCTTAATTTATAGACCTGTAAATCTGAGACATATAAATGTCAAGTGAAGTATTCCATCTCCCTGCAAGTGATGGTTTTCTGTGGCAATCCGATGGTAGAGCCTGTCAGGGGCCAGTAATAGCTGCTATCTCAAGACTATGTATTTCTTTAAAAAAGAAAAGTAGTTGTCTATAGCGTGACATATGGTTAGGATCTGGCCAATTCTTCCAAATATCTGTGATAACCTTTAGGCAGTTTAAACATACAGATTCTCATCTTGCACAGATTCTGGACTGCTTTCCTCATTTAAGAAGGAGAAGCAGAGCTGAGCATTATAACCCTACTGGGCGCATAAATGAGGTGGGTAGATTGCCAGATTGAAAACACGCGCTGTTTGCTTTCTTTGAGAGCCACAGATGATTGCTTGCAGCTAGGAAGGTGGATGTCTTTTAAAGGATATGTCAAGGGACTCTCATTACTTGTTACTTTTTGGATTTCACCAGCTCCCTATGGGGGATGTCTGTTGCGAGCTTTAGTCTTGAACTCTTGCACTTGTGCAGTCAGTCCCAGCTCTGTCAAACAAGGTGGGCCAGGTTCTGCTCTTTCACACTGAGAGACTTCCCGGTATCGGATATAACACTTGGTAAAAATATTGTTTTGACAAATTATGGTCACATCTGAGGTATTGCGAATGCAGTACACATTTACTAACCTGTGATTGTCTGTGGTAGTTCATTTCACCAGAAAGTTCAGAGATGACCGTCCTGGTTCCTGACACTTCTCTGATCTAGATTTTCCTTCTTTGTAGAAGTGGTACTGCTTAATTAGTCAGATGCCTCCTCTATCCTTTTATACTGAGACAGTAAATTAATTATTATTCCTTGTGTCTTTTATTAATTCAAATAAATGCTTCTTTTAAAAAGTCTTTTTAGTACCTATTTTTTCTAATAACTCCACACATGGAATTTATCCCTTTTACCCTGCCTGTGCAATGGAGAAGAGACAGGGTTTGGGTGTGGTAAACTCTTCTTCATCTTGGTTGTTGCTGTGATGTTTCATGTAATTTTCCCTAAACTGTAAGATTGTACATGAAAAAGGCATAGCGTGCTCTGCTTTGTTGCTATAGACCCTGTTTAACTCTGGAATGGATTACGTAATCATATACTGTATTACTGGCTGCATTTGTTTATATATGTTTCAGATCTTCAATAAAAACAGTTTTGCCTTTCTCATTGAGCTTTTCTAAGTGATTTTTGGTTTGTAGATGATAAGATCCCATCAGACAGTAATAATCAGGTAGAGGACATGCCACTGACTTACCCAGTATAGCATTTTCAATTTCATTGCTATCATTTTCAGTTGTCTTCATTCTGTCTCTGCAAACTGAGCAGAGCGCTGCCCATCACGATGTCCAGATCATGTTTCTGGAAGGCTAATCCATCACAGCGTAAGCCAGGAGTCACAGATCCTTGCAGGCATTTCGACGCTTGTCTGCTAGTAATATGTTTTCAAGAGGTCAGGTTTTGCCGAGTTTTGTTTGGTTAGCTAGCTCTTTTCCTGAAGCTCCCCATTTTTTTTTTCACTTGGGAGGCTTTCTAAGTCAGTTGGTCATAAGTGAAGGTATGCTACCATATTCCCCCTCACTTCCAGATCTTCAAATGCCAGGCAGAACACTATTGAACCCGGTGGAAATTTTGTCACTTAGCTAGAAGAATACAGGGGTTGAGCCCAGTATCCTTTCTGTGCTGTCGGAAGCTCATTTAGGAGTTTTTCTCTGTTTATGCCTCCCATTGCTTAGTTTGTGACAGGATCTTCTCATTCTTAGTTCTGTGTTATTTTAATGGCCTCTTAACGGGGACTTCATGAAACTCTCATGGAAAATGTAGATAAATTATATCCTCTTGTGCTTATTTATCTGCCATACAGTTAATACTGTTAGAAGTAAAATATTGTGCTATTAAGCCCAAAGAATATGTATGAATTGCAGCTATAAAATAGAAGCAGATTATGATGTACACATTTATATTGGCTTACTATCTAAAAACTGTCACACAGGGTGGTTTGTAAGACTTTACCACAGAGATACTCTGTACTCACCGATTGTAAGTATCACAAGAACAGGGAGCAGGAAACCAAAGAGAGGATTTTATCTTCAGAGTCTACTTAAAACTCCATCATGAATGTAAAAGTGTCAAGGTCAGTTGAACCAACATGAAGAATAGTGCTTAAAATACAGGGCTTAAAATGAACACCAAATGTAATTCAGTCTGCCTACTTTGTCTTTATGTGGGTGGCTAATAAAGCATGTGTATGCATTTCTTCACATAGGATAAAGTTGGGTTTCTGATTCCTCCAAAGAATAGTTTTGGCAGCAATTATGTCTATCAAGAACCATTTATTTTTCCCTGCTTGCTCAAGGGATATACTTAAAGGGGAATGGAGAGAATTAAGCTCTTGTGATCTCCGCTGTCAGAGCAATTCATGTTACAGTGGCAATGCCAAATCTTATGCGGGAGTGCTTCTCTGCCATGTTTGTATCTAATCCAGAGTACACGTAAGTGGGGTTCCAGTGCTCGCTGTGAGTCAGTGTGTCCTGAACTACCGTGATTGACTGAAGGTCTGTGCAGCAGATTTTGTGTTTTAGCGGGTTTTGTTCTAGACCTGCTATCTACTTGCCTTCTGTAGGTGTTTATCTTGTAATATCTTTTATTATTTTAATTAGCTCTACCTTCTGCAAAGAATCCTCTCTCACAAATTAGTCACACTTTACTGGTTGCTACAGAGCAGGATGTGATAACGGAGCTCAAAAGTTCTTTCAGGTAAGGAGTATCTACCCTGTAGTGGTACTATCTTATTTAACAATTAAAAGAATATTGCACCTGCATGGTGAGGGATGTTGTAGAAGAATTTCTTTGTGCAGGTTACCATATCTCTGCAGGGTTTGGCTTCAGTTAGTCACCTTACATAAAGGATATATTTTTTTGGTTTGGCTTGGCTTGAGGAAGCTGGAAGACAATGCTGCTCTGTTTTTGAGGGAAAGAACATGTAGAGGTGAATGTGGTGCACATACCGCCAAGCGCTTTGGTCCTAATGAGCAGCACGACCACAAACAGTCAACAGCCAGAGTTTTTGTAGAGTAACTCTTGCCAGAGAAATCCTATTGTTTCATTTGCTAATTTACAGAATTAGCGGCTGAGAGGAATGCAGTTTTAAGGCGAACGTGAGATATGCAACGAGGAGAGTGATTTATAGAGCTAGAACAGGAAATCAAGGAAGAGGAAAGCTTGAGAGGATATCGTGAGGAAGGAAGGGAAACAGCCTGACAATGAAATTGATTAATTTTTGAATAGTTCTGCCGATGGATGCGTAAAGCTCAACTGGTATAAATAATACTTATTATACTGTAGGGAACAGATTTGTAATGGGAGAGACACAGTCTAAACTGATTTAGCCTGTTTAATGTGTAACTGTTGTTTTGCACAGTTGTTTTTTTTTCCCAAAAATTTTTGCTGGCTAGCAGTGTTAACTTGTGAAAGCCCTGACCAACAAACAGGAGCTGTTTTCCTTTTTGTTGATCACAGCCTGTTTCATCTGTCCTGCCAAAAGAAGCACCCACTTAACTTGATGGGGTGACAATTTTCATACATTACATTCTGCATTACTCTGTTTATCCAATGTGCAGAGTAAAATGAAAGACTCAGGATGGTTACACAGAGTGGTAACACATTTTTAATCCAAGACGATGCTCTGGTCATGGCCAGAGTCTTGAAGAAATCTTAGAAGGAATCAGTCTTGAAGAAATTTTAGAAGGAATTGCTACAAAACTTACAGAAGGAACAAAAATCAGCATCTGCCTGGCCTAGCTTTGAACTTAGCAAGTCCAAACCTTACATTGTCAACGAACTTCAGCCAGGTGCATTGGTAACATGCCTCGGGGTACCCTCTGTTACAACATGAGAATATGGCTGCAAGGGCTACACTGAAAAGTGAGTCTGTATTTCTTTCATCCCATGGCATGCCCTTTGAGAGGTGCATTTGCATTATTGGTTAGACAATATGGATTTTTTTTTCTAGTAGCCTGTAGTATTTAACTAGCTGAACACCTAACCCTTAAGATACTGCTGATGTTGTATGTTAAAAGTCTGGGTGAAAATTTCTAATACGGCTTTATCTTTTGAAAATGCAGATCTTCAGTTTCTACGTAGATAGGTATGCTAAAACACACTGTTTCACTGCCATGCTGCTTTGTTGGTTTTTTGCTGTTTGTTTTCCTTTAGTAATAGAAACTGTTCAAAAACATGAGCTTTGTTATGTTAGCTTTTGTTACTTATTTTCCTCAGGATAATGTATTGCATCTGATGTCACCTATAACAGTAAGTTAATAATCAAATGCATGTTTGAGTTCCATATCTGAACCACGTCTATATCAAACACAAGAGATGAATGAACTTCACATAAATTGTCATACTTGTCTTAGGGCAAATGTCCTTTTTTATATATGAGGGGGAGGACAAAGAACAAGATCAGAAGCAGAGTATATTAAAGCAACACTTAGATTTAGTTAGAAAAACAAAATCTCATCTTCCAGAAAAGTCCAAGAACTTCTGGGTACTGACTTGTTTTGAAAACCTAATCCAGAGGGGTTTTGTTTTGTTGTTTGGTTTTTTTTTAAAGTCATATAATCACCCATTTTCTATATTCTAAGCAGTTAAATATTACCTCTTTTCTGAGAATTAAATGAACTTCTGCTGTGTTTGCCAGGAGCTCAGAGCATGCACTCAGTCAATTACTGCTCTTCACTTGAGGCACAATAAATAGTCAAGCTGCAGACTTGGTTACTCGGCTTTTAAGCTAATGTTGCAGTGAATTTTTTTTACAACTGAGGAATACACAGATGACGTGTTAGATTAGTCTGCATTCATTCGAATGCTTTTTCCTTTTTTCTTTTTTCTTTTTAAGCAACTGGAAGACAATATATTGAAATAGCAGCAGTCTTGCAGTGATGAAAGTCTAAGGGTATATGAGTTTCAAAGACAGATGATCTCTTTTGTTGCCCTAACTGATACGCATGGGAAAGCAGGACAAGCTTTTGATGAGAGTTATTTAATCGACTGAAATATCAAAGCACATTCTCTTATCTGTACAATGTGGAGATCATATTTTCTAAGATTTTCATGATGATTCAGTAGTTCTTTAAATACTCCTGTTAAAGTGTGTTTAAATCAGCCAGTGGGAATGAAGAATTACAGTTTTTGCCACAAGAAGGTGGTGAGTGTTAAGAACAGACTCACTATGTGTGCTTGGGAGATGTCTGAAATCTTTCTTCAGTACATGTTTTTGGAGTATTACTAGAGAAACTAGTTGAAATTCAGCAGTCCTTCGTATGCTGGGGTACTGCAGGGATGTGCTCATTTCAAGTTGATGAATGGACTCAATGAGAACAACGTTAATGGTGGTATCGTGTACAGGGGAAAGAAATTGCTCGCTCCAGGAAGAGCTCTCCTGCCCTGCCCTCGGATGTTTGGCCTTTCTTTTAATGGCAAGCTGTATGAGTCAGCTGCCAAATGCATTTCCCCAGTGTGGCAACAGGATGTATAGTGTATTCCCATCTAGGGAATTCACTCGGGCTGTAGTTCTGTATTATTACAAGGGCTCCCTGCTGTTAGATCTATGGCAGAAAAGAGGCAGTGTCTCTCAGGCAGGAATGTTTAGCATTTGATAAAATGATGGCATGATTAGCCGCCATTTGTAACGTGCCTTTTCTTCTTTCCAAATTTAGTTTCTCTTAGGAACAACACTGAATGTTTGAGAACTCTAAAGTATATATATAAATACATAATATTTAAGCAGTCCTATATTTCACTGCATACATTCATTTTTCTTCTGGTTTCTATGTTTGGATGGCATATAAATACTGGGTCCCAGAAGGTCCTGTTTAAGCTAGGAAATTGAGTTGACTTATTATCACTGAGATGAGAATTACGATAAGAAGAATGTTATTAGCTCGGACTAGGATAGTCTAACCTCACTGAAATCCTAAAGCTCCTCATTCTTCACACCAATATTTTAAAGGAACATCAGCCACTTGGAACCGGTCTGTCTCAAGTCTCTTGTAGAGCTTCTCTTTGTTAGTGTTTATGGCTTTGTACTTGTTTTTCCCATATTAAAACCTTTTTCCCCGGTGCATAAACTATCTGTACAAACAGCAAAACTGACAGACTATAAAAAACAGAAGCTGTTCAATGCACAATACCCAGAATTAAGAGGTGTGTAATGAGCCAATCTCCATGTAAGCTCCTTTTACAGTCTTTAACTGGTGCTGCAGTGGGGCTTCACTGGGGTGTTGGTCCTCTGCTCAGTCTCTGTGCATTTTTACTTTAAAAGAAATTCAGCGAGTAGGGGAAGAATACATGAGTTTTGTCCCTGATCTTTCATTTATAATAATCCAGGGGAGTTACTGTAACTTTTTTAATAAATAAAAAGACCATGATACTATCCAAATTAACATGTGGTTTCATCTATATGCTGTTTTCACCATGTGGTAGCATTGTTGTGGTACCCCTTTGTCCTTTCCCATCACTGTTATTTTATATTCTCCTACTCCCAAAAAATGTAGGATCCCTGTCCATCCCTGCTTGCTTGCATATGGTAGAGGTAGAATGGAGGGCGAAAGATTTCTTGCCAGTCTGAGCCCATGAAACCAGCCTTTTTGAAAAACAGAGGTTGGTGAGAACTGCTGACCTATTCCCAGTCTGTAGTAATAGTGATGGTAGAAGGTAAGGTCCGTCTCACTCCTATCAAACAAAACCAAAAATGCTCTAGTGAACTCTTTCCTTCAATCTCACTCGCACAAAAGTCACTTTGGCCTGGTGAAGTGGATTTTTGCCAAAGGATCTTTCTCAAGACCTTTCTCTCATACTTCTGGCAGTTGAGGCCTTGGAGGGTATTTTATTTAAAGCATTTGGCTTTGAGACTGAGCTATAAGTCACAAGATCTCTTCTAGCATCTCTGTGAACATCAGGCAGCTCTGAAACGGGGACTCTTAGGGGATGTCAGGCAAAATATCTGTAAATCTCATCTAGGCAAAGTTGCGTTTTCTAAATCAAACCAGCATATGTCAAAAGGATTGCATCAAATAAAAGTTCTTGAGTTAGGAAGCCTGAGCCAGACTTACCATAAGCTGATGTAGCGTGATTTCCTGGGCAGAATCCATCTTCTTCAGCCTGGTGTCACAGTACTTCCTCTTCTCCTTCCTCAGTTCCCTTAAACCTTGCACAAGGAGGCTTTTATTGTCTCCCTCAAAGTAGGCTCTTTCAGTTATATTGCCTCATTTGATTCTTAGTGTGCTGGTCAGGAAGCTTACTGCAAATACCATTCATTTCTTAGTCTTCCAACTTGGAAAACAAGTTTCAGAAAGCTGGGAAGAATGAGGCACGTAAAGGGATCATTAAAAACAGGCAAATCAAATATTCTCTGTATCTGCTGTCAGCACTAATCATGCTTAAAGACTGTTCTAACATTGTCACAGCAGGCAGAACATATATATTCCGGTTTCTATCATACAGCTGGTATGAAAATAGTTAGAGTAGTTCACTGAGAGAACCTGAAATGACTCTTTGCGGTCACCCTTGTCATCCAGTACAGCATCGTTCTGTCCATACAGTGTCTGGTTCAGACCACTTAGCTGAAGTCCATCCCAGCTAACTGGAGATCTCTATCTTGTGTGTTCTTGTTAAGAGGTATTCACTACTTAGATTGGGAGGCATCATTCTCTTTCTGTTTACTGTATTCACAGAGTGTGGTTCAGATTTTAGGCATCAAGCAAGTTTCCAAGTTAGGCATCTCAGGTACATGTCTAAAAGTTGGGTGGGACAATTCTGGGCTCTTTTCTCTGTCCACACAAGAAATGCTCTTTTATATTTTCTTTTTGTTTGCTCATACAGGGACATAATTACATACTTTGCTTTCTTTTCAGTAAAGAAATAAAAGTAGAAAAAAGAAAGCATTAGAAGGGCATAGTTCTGATGTAAGCAGTACTTTTAGATTGCAAAACTGTCCCAGATGCCTTTCAGTTTCCAAAAAGCAGACTTAAGAATCCACAAAAGAACTCCTCCCCCATCTGCCTTCTCCCTCCCCTTCTCTTTGGTTATTCTTTTTCCAATTGCTCAGTACTTTCCTTGAATAAGAGTAATGATTTTTATGTCAGCAACAATTATGTTCTGTTTCCCTTTTAAATACTATGCATTACCCTATCTTTCATGTTCACAGTTTCCGTGAAAGAGAATACGGAGTTGGAAGCAGTTTGGGTTATAGAGTGGAGAGGGAGATTTTTCCCTTGGGCAGCTTCTATGCTTTTTCTAAATTAAATTTAATCTTATCAATTTAATTAAGGACAGTTTCTCTTAAACCTGATCTGATCCAGCTGCTTAATGGAAAGACAAGTTAGTTTTGTTAGACTAAAGGAAAGCAAACTATTCCTTTCCTCTTTCTTCCTGGCTTTCTGCCATGAAATGAATATTGACCTGGGTTATAGAGACAGGAAAAGGGTGACACCGGACCTTTTGTACTACAGTGCTCAAAAATTACATCTATGAGATTTCATAGATTTTAGATGTTCAGAACACTGAACAAGGTAGGCCAACCTGTTCAATATTGCCATATGTTGCCATTTATTTCCAGGTAAAGTTGACTTTAGGGGACCGTAACTGAGAGTTGCTGTCTGAGAGCGATGTGGTAGCCAGTTCAGAGAGAGGTGGGTGCTCACAAGTCAGTAAATGAAGGATCTCCACATCACGAAATTCATCACAGCACTTGGGACAGATAGATGTTCTCGAGCTTTAAATATGGTCAGGTTTCAAGATTGCTTTGTTAAGTGGTGGTGGCCCACTGTTGGAAGCCTTGATTTAGAGCACTGTGATTCAGTGCATAGATTTTGATGCTTCTGTGCTGTGGTAATATATTTCTCCATACTTCTAAGTAAGGGGAAAAACAGGAGTAGGACAGCTATCAGATTGTATTATGGAAACAACCTTTAACCTCATGACTATTAGCCCTTGAGATTTAAAAGGAAGTTGTATCTGATAGACTATAGGCAGGATTTTATATGTGATTCATCCGTGGCTCTGAAATACACTCCTGCCCAGGCCTGACTAAAAGGCAGCATTGTTATCAGGTGTATCTGAAACCTGTTTGTAGTCCCCGTTGACTGGACAGCGTGCTTATCATCCTGAGCTGTAGTGATTCCCCCAACACTGTCTTTAATTCAGTTTCCAAGCAAACAAGGTTTACGTGAGTGTGCTGTATTTCTGTTGAATCCCCCACCAACGTATGGCAAATTCCAGCCAAAGAGGAGCAGTCATCTTAAAGAGAGGAAGGTCTAGGAAGTTTAATGAAAGCAGGCAACAACGTAGAGAAAAGAGGGGTAATGGCTACAGCTTCTTATTATACATCAGAGAATCAACACCAGCTCATAAACTGATACTCAAATGTATTGTAAACCAGGCTTCATTGGTCTGTTATCCACAAGAAGGATTTTCTGGAAGCGTAGGTAAACCCGACGATTTGCAGGTAGAGATTAAATGTAGTTTAGATGTTAATGTCTGAGAAGCAGGTACTGTCTCACTGCTGTCTGCAATGCCTAACAGTAGAGGAGACCAATCATTGTGCTGGTGTTCGGGTACATCATAAAGATACAGGTGGCACTTTATTCTCGGCAAATATGCCAGCTGAACTTGAAGTAAATGCAGAGATGGAGGTGACATTTCTTAGTGGTAGCCTCAGACAGCTACCTGTGAAGCATGACGTTACGAGATTGAAAAAGATCTCATTTTATCTTCATGAAAGCTGTCATGCAGCTGAACAAAGAGCCATGTCTCCAAGATTGCCTGTTTGATGCTTTTTAACCACCACATTGCATTTATGGTTTAAAATGTTCATTTCTGGAGTGATTTTGAGTTAGGAGGATGCTCACTTTTTGGAGCTGTTCCGATTTTATTCTCCCACAGAAGAAACCCCTAACTATGTAGTTCACTGGTTTGTGTCAATATCAGTAAAAGAACATTTACCTGAAACTTGAGAGATCTTACCAGGTTAGCCAGGGCTATGTGTATTCTGGTGATAATCTGCTCAATTCAGGCATGAGTTCAGCTGGTTTACGTCCCTTTATGAATAGGAGGTGCATCCTCTGGCCTGGGCTTGTGCACTGGTACCTGGCTCCTAAGCTACCAGGAAAGATTGTGTCATGTTCATTAGCCTAATCATTACAATTACTGCCTAAAGATAGGGCTATACAAGAAAGGGCCATACAAGGAGGCAGGTGAAGACATTTTCTGGGTGAGAAATCCACCTAGAAGTTGAAACTGTCCACAAAAAAACTTTCCTTTTGTTTTCATTTTCAGCTTTCTACATTCTTGCATACACTATTAATCAAAGAAAAATCCTATTTCAAAGTCTACACTTACAGCATTGAGGTTTAGCTGATGTGACAGACATAGGTTAATGTCCTGTCATCAGGGAATGACTGTTGAAAAGTCTGACATACAGTTGGTGTGTTTTTAATTGGAATTTTACAGTTTTCCAGCAAGAGGAGTAACTGCTCGCTCTTTGCATCTTACGTTCAAGGAAACAATGCAAGAAAGTTGAAATGTGTGAATTCTCTCAGTAAGAAAAATTAACAGTGATCTTTTTGCATGTCCCATTCCCTACCAGCCTTACCATTGGACTCGATGGTAAACCACACACGAAGTTTAGTCCTAGACTATCATGGTTTGCACTGTATTAAATTCATGATTCTCCTTTTAATTCAGTATTTATTATCTGTTCTATAGTATAGAGAAGATGGAAGATGACTATGGGCGCTCTCAGCATTGAAATGTACATGGGATTTTTTTTTTTTTACAAGTATTCTCAATTCTAGAAGTAGTAACTGAATTAGCTGTCTCTTTAAAATCATTGTCAATGATGTTAAAGTAGGAGTGGGGTGCTTGCTGGGGAGGGGAGAAAGGAAGACACTGGCATCTGCTGCCTGTTAAGTCCATTAATTGAAAAGAAAATACTGCTGGTGCCAGAACGTACAGCCCTGCTCCTAATTAAGCCTAGGGAAGCAATGGGCTGGTTTTAATTGAGAACAGCATCTCCCTTAATGGTGCCAGCAGCTAGAAAACACCAATACATTCAAAGCATGAAGCACATGCAAGACAGTAGTGACTATTTATTTATAGGGTCAGTCATTGTGCCATACTTGGAAACCTGCATCCCAGCACAAGACCTGCAGGAATAAATGTGTCCCAGTTACAGGCAGAGTCATCTATACTTTTCTAGGTCTGAGAGCTGGGTGTTTACAATACAAATTAGCAGTAGTCATTAGTAGTGTGTCCTTTCAGAAACAGTTAAGAAAGAAAGTATTTCCTGGTAACTTTGGTGGCAGGAGGAAGAGCTGCCATGCCTTACTTTGCTTGTGGCAGTGTGGTTCCAATTAGCGTAGCCTTCATACTCGAAATGCTTTCTGCCCAGGTCACCCACAAGTTCAGGCGTCTGGTGTGTGCACCACATTTCAATCCTGGATCCCTTAATTATCCCTACTTATCATAACAGTGTAAAAAAAAAAAAAAAAAAAATCTTCATTCTGAAATGATCAGTCATTAGGAGTTTTGTGCTGAAAAAGGTCCTAAGCCACTTTTAGCCTGGTTTCTTAAGGGAATGAGGCTTATGTGATTGTATCATCTGTTTTTATGCTTGTCACTCCTGTTCTAAAAGCTTTTGAATCCACTAGGCAATTTCAGCTGAAAAGTGCAGTGAAAATAGGTGGCCAGGCAAAGCAAAGAGACACAAATTAATTCCCCCCTCGAGGGGAGGGTTAGGGTCAAGCTCAGCTACATTATTAGACATTAATGAATCTACACAGGACACATACCTCTGCTTCAGGAGAAGCTCTGAGTAGAGCTCCCACTTCGGTTAGACACGGGATAATCAAACCCCAAGCCCTAGGATATCAGTCTTTTTAAGTCCCGCTGCTCACTTGCTTTCTTTGATAGATCAAGGTTTGCCTGGTCCACTCTAGAAAAAAATCTCTTCATTTCTCCAGAGCAGGAGGCTTGTTCTTTGCCCAGCCATTTGTTGCTGAGTTAGTTAGCATATTGAGTGACACTTAAAAATCTGAGGTGCTTCTGGAACTACAGATTCGATGAGAATATGTACCTTGAGTGATGGGTGGCACTTACTCTGTGTGAAGGGAGAACACTGGCCTCTCAGTCCTGCCTGGGACAAGTGGTAGCTCACGGTGCTAACTGTTCACACCTGAATGCCTAAAACCAGCCTCTGTTCATTAAACAACTCTCAGCCAACACCAAAGTACCTTTGAACAGGAGGGTTTTTAAATGGGACTTCGCTTACATCATAGTAGTTTAAAAACTGCAGTTTGGAAGGGGGCTGAATTTTATCTACCTCACGTGGAAGGTAGGAAGAAGGCAACAGTGAATTTGCTATCAATCTGGGATTTTTGTCTAATATTCCTACAGCTTAAAGACTGGTTTTGTTTTGCTTTTGTCCAGATCGTTTAGTAGCCTGGCTCATCTGCCTTGGGCTATAATGACCTGGGTATGTTTTTAAGCTGCTGCTGTGAGCCTAATTGTGGATTTAGACATGGCTTATGTTTTCATGGCAGTGGTCAGTAAGTCCTATCTGCGTGGTGCAAGCCTTTTGTCACAGTACCTGCTGGGTTTTTCTCTTGATTGTATTGCTCAAAGTGTTTCTTAAACTCTTTTCCTGTAGAAATCCAGCCTGTGATTTATTTTGAGGTGTGTTTTCTCACTTCAGCATCCTCAGCATGGCGAGCTTCTACTTTCAAGTTGTTCATCTGCAGATGGCAGCAAAATATTCAGTGAACCATAAATTGGCCAAGAAATATGATTGGGCGTGGGGGGGGAATCAACATTATTTAGAAACTCTGGTTACATTTGGCAAACAGTTTCAGCCAAAAGAAGAATTTTTTTTTCTATGTATGTGGGGCAAAGGGCTAAGATCCAGAAAATGAAATTGTTTTGGTATGAGCAAAAATGAAACTTCTACATGGATTTGGTCACTGACTTTCAAACAAGTTCTTTTGTGTAGCTCGAAGTTTAAGTTCTCTTTGAGTTCAGCCTATGCTGTGCCAACTAAGGGCATCTCCAGAGCTGAGTCCTAGGATGACTCAAGGTTTCTATATTTCTCAAGGCCCAGGCTTTGTGGCCTTGAGCTCAAAGGCTCGCTAACCCTTTGACTTCTCCAGCTACGTCTCTTGAGATTTTGTGGTTTATGTGGTTGTGCTGTTGCAATTTGTGCTTGGACAATGACCT
The DNA here is from genome assembly GCF_000699105.1 of Pygoscelis adeliae. NCBI lineage: Eukaryota > Metazoa > Chordata > Aves > Sphenisciformes > Spheniscidae > Pygoscelis > Pygoscelis adeliae. The sequence continues at coordinate 1,261,395 of NW_008823915.1, forward strand.
CTAAGCACAGTTCCAGCTCTTGAAGTAATGTCTTTGACCTTCCAGGCAGAGCAACAGTTTGAACTTTATAAACTGACCCCTGTTCATGACTCAGTAACTCTTAACTCTCCTGGGACCATGTCCTGGGAGGCTGGTATATAGTCTGGGGATTGCTGACCTGTGGCACTCTTTCTAAAGACAGTAAGGAGGCAGACTGTTTGGCATAAAGAAAGCCTTGTTTGAATGTGCCAAATCTGAACTCTCGCAGAACCTCTCAAGATGTGCACCAGCCAAGGTATGTGGGAGGCAGGCGCCTGCCCACTGGTGGATGGGGACTGAGGAGGAGTATGGAGCCAGGAGTAAGAGATTGCTGCCTTTCTCGGAGACAAGCTGCTACCAGCAGTTGTTGATGTGTCTGCCTCTGAAAGAGGGAAACTCCAAACTCCCACTGAACTGGAGTTTGCAGGAGTCGGGAGTGCTGCCACTCACAGACACAATTTGCCTCTGTGCAAGAGAAAAATGAAACCAGCATACTTTGTATTTTTCCTTCACAAAATGGAAACTATCTGGCATGTGACACTTGATGGGCTGCTGACTCCTGAGCTAGTGGTTAGCCACAGAACCTGAGGTCAAGAGATTTAGGAGGTTTCACAAGTTTTGCCCCTGGCCTGCTTTTGAGCCCTTGGGCAGCCCACTTTACCCTGTGGCTCTGTTTTCCATTCATCCTTTGTCTCCGACATTTAAATTAGAACTCTCAAAGACACTGCCTCTCTTACTCTGTACCTGCCTGTACCAAGCACTGTTTGTGGTCTTGCTGCTGCTGTCATACAGAGAGTGACAGTCTGGAACTGATGAATATCTTTTGTTCCCCTTGTCTTTAGAGAGATTTGGCCCCATACCACGTGCCTGAGACCCCCTAGCACTGTTCCTGGCTGCAGACTGTTACTCCATTTTGGGACTTTCCCTGTGTTCTGTGATTCTGAGTGAAAGAACAAGCTGGTGGTTTGAAAGCTCATTCTTGAATAAAACTGCCCAAATCATTTTTCTTCCCTGATGTGGAGAACAAGAGTATTCTTACCAAAGTGGCTGGGAGCGTCTAATGAAATTGGTCTGTCATAAAAAATAAAATGAGAAAAAAAAAAAACAGGTTTCCATAAAAAGTGGGAGTAATTGGTTAAATAGTTAAGCAAATCAAAATTAAATTCATACCTCCAGTAATACTAACTTCTCATTTTCACTGTTGTTCCCTAAACGCACACATATAGACAGTCTTCGAAGGAAGAAAACAAGTGTGGCCAGCAGTTGGTAGAGAAACTTTTTAATAGTACTGTTTCTTTATATGTAAAAGAAATTGGAAAGCGGATGGACTAGTGTGCGGCACTGAGGTGTCTGTATTAGTTGCTTTCCAACTTAACTGTCAAGCTGGTTTGTAATTGATGCTTTCCCCCTCCTGTTTCTGTCCTGCCAACTTTTCTTTGTCTTTTGGGGGGCCCTTACCTTTGCTACAGGATGCCAGGGAGGTAGCACAGTACTTTGGGGAGCTTTTAGCTTCTGCTGAAATAGGGTTTCTAAGATGCTATTTAAAAACATGGCCTGCATTCGTTTGAGGCTGTGATTGGTAGTCTGGAAAACAAACATGGGTAGCAGCTCTTCTGTGTTTGATAAGTTAGATTGGACAGCATCATCCCTTTCAATTGCTTTCTATTTATTTCTGGCTGACCTCAAGCAGTACTCTCTTTTAAGACAGGCCACGATGCCAAATTGAAAATCTGCTGCCTTATAATCACTGGGTGTATTGCAACAGGAGCAAGGCAGCACCTTTGTCATCTGTTCTCATTTTTCTTCTCTTGCCCAGGGCAGAACCACACCTCTCTGCTCTTCAGCCTCTTCCCCCTCCCTTCCCCAGTGAATACACCTGAGCCATTTGTTCAGAGACTCCCTGTCTGAAATTACTGTTAGCCCATTAGCACAAATGCCAAATCTCCCAGCCCTCCAGTGTGTTTTTTAATGGAGCCCTCTGAAAGTGAATGCTTTATTTTGGGGGCTTCGCTAGACAATAGGCTCTCCGGATTCTCCTCCAGGGGACAAGCTTGTCAATCAAATTGTCACAGACAATAATTACCCCCTGCTTTATTCGCTCTGTCTGTCTTCAGAACAGTCAATTAGAGCTATTGATACAGACAAGCTATTCTCACCAAGTTAGTTTTCAGCCTAATTAAAGGAACCTGTCAGTTCCCATAACCCTCAGGCTTCTAATGGCTTCTCTTTGTGTACAGTGCAGGAACTGAAACTCGGCCTCAGTCTTGGAGACAGAGGGCTTAGTTAAAGTATAGTCTTTCATCTCGGCATTTTCCTCAGTTATGGTGAGAGGGCGGGATGGAGGGAGGGAGAAGAGGATTTTCTAGAAAAGACAGAATCCTGTCTGCCTGATTTTGTCCAGCATTTTTAAAATTCGCCATGTGGAAAGGGGAGAAATCCTCTGAACTTCAGACTCCTTGAAAGCACTCTGATGGTAAATAAGTGTTAATTCTCTCTGAGCACAGAGACCTTTAAACACACAAGTAAGGGCCCTCTTCAGGGATGAAAAACAGTGCTTTTTCCTGCCAAAGTGTTTTGTTCTGCTGTTTTTCTTAAAATGACTAGAACACACAAAAAGATATGCCAAAAATTTCATCATCTTGAGGATGCTGCTGATCTAAAGTATATGCAGGAAAGTAAATACTTTGACTATGCTTTTATTGTGATATGAGAAAGAAACTGCCATGCTGCACAATTTAAGCTCATTTCAACAAATTGTGTCCTCAGACATGAAATAAACTCACCATCCAAAGTTGGGGGGGCGATTCTGCCATGAATTTACACCTTCTGAGATCCAGTGTATGGGATCTAGTTTCTGAAAAGACAGTGGGCAAGATCTTCAGGGCAAGATCTTCAGGCCTCTGCTCCTACAGGACCAAGTGTATGTGTCATAACTCTGCTGCTATAACTGATTATTCCTTTTCTGAATTAACAGTATATTTTTTTCATTTTCTTTTCTCTTCCCTGTTTTCGCTGCTGTTGGATCTTTTCTTCTTCTCTTCCATCATGAACTGAAACATACAGGTAAGTGTAAAATCTTTTTTTACAAATATCCATTATCAATATTTCTTTCTTCTTTGCCTTTCCCCCGATTGTCTGCTGTATTGCAAGTGACACTTGAGGAGTGTGTTGCACAGAGAGAGAAATAGTAGTGAGAAAGGCATGATATGATCCCCAGTGCTCTATAAATACGTGTTCCCAAACAATGAGTCATTTCACAAAAAGAAAAGAAAATCCAAAACCAAGTTTCCCATTTAACCCAGAAACAGTATAAAGTGAGGCAACACAAGTCTCTTGCTAATTAAATTGCTAACCCCCCCACTTTGTGCCAATGTTGTAATAAAAAACATTGGAAATCAGAATTCTGTATGAAGAAACTCTTTACTTTCCTTCAGTGAGGTAGACCGTCACAGAAAGTCACAAAATAATTTCCAAGTGTAATTCAAAATGGGAGTGGGATTTGAAATACAAGAAAACCTACCTGTACATTTAATCATTTGAGCTCAAAACTCTTTGCACACTTCCACAAAGTGTTTGCTGACAAGTTTGCTGTAATATTTAAGTCTATTGTAATTCAAAACTTGTCCCAAATCCTTTCCCCCAACCCACCTGTAATTACCAAGGACATAAAAGGGAATAAGAAATATTTAGTTTCTGGAGTCTTGGAAAACTTTTCTCTTTTCCCACCTTTGAAGATGTGTGGAGAGCCAAAAGGGTCTGAGAGATCTAAAAGTGGAGCTTTCAGAGAGGCGTTTGAAGCCTGGGCTATTGTACCTGAGTTCAGTAGCACAGGATACGTCCCTAGCATCTCCCATCCTCTGTGTGACCTGAGCTACATGCTTTCTCAAAGAGCTTTATAATTGCTTTGGAGGTCCCTAGTGATGACTGCGTCGTTTGGAAAGTGTTGCAGGTATCTCCCACAGTACTGCTCTTGCCAGCACTGCAATTTATTTTCATAGCAATTTGTAGGCAACTGCTGAAAATTCAGTTTTGTTCTCAACCTTGTGTTTTCTGCATTCTTCCTCCCCTAGATATCTGTGACTCTGCTGACGTTACAAAGGCAGAGTAGTTGTCTTTGCCACTACTCACTCACCAGTAATAATTTTGTCTAAGCTGGATTAACTCTTGTTTTAAATGTGTTTACTTTCAAACATTTGGTTAATACAGTACTGCAAAATGATTCAACAGCCAAACCACTTAGAAATTCCCATTGTTTGAGAAGCTGCTTTGCCACGTAAGTGAACTACTAAGCAAAGGATAATTACAACTATAAAAGCACTCATGTAAACTGCATGTTTTAAAAGGTGTGTGCGTATTACAGTTTTAAAATTTGAAATGTAACAAAATACCATCAATATGGCATGTACCGCATATGGAGCGTACAAATATCTGAGCTGTAGATCTGAACTGTGTCTATAAAAGCAGAGTTTGAAGCAAACCAGCTATGTAAGCTCATGTGCACACATGCATATGTAATCTTGATACACTTGCACAAGTATGTATTGACCTTAAGTTGTGTTTATGTGGGATGTTACCCTTTTTGAAAGAAAAAGAATAAGAACAGCTGTACTGGAGCAAGAGAAAAATCCGTCTAGTCTGATAGCCCGGGGAAGAGTAAAACAGGGCAAGCATATGTGATACTTCCCCCTGATAGTTCCCTAGCTTCCAATTATTTTCAGTTTAGTGACTTCCTGAGCATCGCAGAAGTAGGACATTCGGAGTAAAAATTAAACTTACCAGATAAATATGGGACAGAATATGGAGTTTCTGACCTAAGGATTTAAACACTGCTTACGGCAACATATTACTTTCTTCCCCAAGTCCCCCATTCCTTAAGGTTCCCAGTGCTGCACCCCCTGTCACCCACCGATGTTAGCTTTCTCCCAGAGGGTAAATAAATAATGTGCACCAGTTTACAGGTGCCTTTGATGTAGCACTCTTAAAATTATTTCAGTGTTAAGTGATAGTTATCAAATGAAACTGTAGTCAGTGCTGGAAAATTCAAAGCGGTTCTTCTGTATCTGGGGAAGAGGTAGGCTTTTCTCTTGCTCATGTCAAAGACACTACACAGGGCTGTGTGAGAGGTCATTGCTTTCCTTCTCCGTGTTTTTTACATGGTATCTTCCAGTCTTGCTATTAAATACTCCTTCTCGGTTTGTTTAGTTTCATGGAACAGTTGGAATCTGTGTCTATGCCAAAGTCTTCGTGACTGTGAGTGGCTTATGTGGCATTAGAAGTAAATCTCCTAGGAGTATCTACCTGCTGTCCTTTCCAGTGCACAAGGGATATTGTGAGCCCTAGTTTAATCCTCCAGTGCCAGTGATGTTCTCAAGTCCATAGCCAGCATGAATAGTTGGCCTTTACTTTCCTTGCAGAAAAACAATAATAGGTCATCATTGTGAAATGACTTATTTCAGAAATAACTTGTTGTCCATTAGAGAGAATGCTCACTTTGGTTACAAAATGCCATATTTGAAATGTAGCTGAAGGCAGGCAGCATGCATGCGTTGGAGGAGTGGAGCTGGACGTGCTCGTGGTATTACAGAAAAAGTGGGAAATGAAATCACTGGATTTGCACTCTCCTGAAGGAGGCTTCTCTCACATGCAGCTTGCTTGTTGTGTACCAAGTCACAATGGCAATTTGTGGGTTTATATGGTAGATTTTTTGTTTGTTTTTTTTTTCAAGTTCTTCTTGAAAATGAAAGACCAGCCTTTCCAATACACTAGTTGAGGGGTGTATTCTTGCAAACACAGTGCTCAGTAAAGGCTTCTTCAGAGGAACAGTAAAGGTAAGGGTTATTTAAGTGCAGGAAAGATCAAGTAGCAGTATTACTAACAGTACTGTTATTCTTCTTACAAAATGTGCATGTATTTATATGCACAGAAGTTTGGGAAGGTAACACATTTGAAAAGAACAGAGCTCTGGTTTACTTTTGGTTGATGTCAGAATAAGAATTCATTGCTGGGGGTTGAATGAAATGTGAACTCTAAATTGGCCAGCTGTAACATGTGGAAGATCTCCAGAAATTTTGTCTGCCATTTTTGGCAAACTGTGCCCTTGGGGTGTTGTCAGCTGTGATTGGGAGGCTTAAATACATAAAAGTCCTGTTGAGAAGGAACAGTCCCTATTTATGACAAACTTTTCCATAAAAAATCAAAGCAGGTTCTATTTTTGCCTCACTAGAAATCCTCTGACCCTCAGATAGTTTAATGACCTTGAAATTTTCCCTGTCCTTCTTTTCTTCAGTTCCTGAACACTCCTCAGTCTCTGGTGTCTTAACACACTGTATATTGAAACATATCAAACTGAAGAAAACTTTTCCCAGCTTAGCAATTAGTAAGGAACTGCAGATCCTGAGATAAACACAAATCTCAAGGTAGCAAAATCAAGTCAAATTACAGCAGGATGAAGACAGTGTGCGTGAATCCTGCAGATTTGAATAAAATTTAGCATAAAAGAGAGAGAATATATCAAGGGTCTTTTCTATCTCATATGTTTATTTAACTCTTCATTTCTTTTGTTATAAGCAATTATAGCTTTTCCAATCTAGTATCTAACACCACTGAGTCTTAGCCTGCATTCCTTACAGTGATAGAGTAGCACGATGTCATCCGTCTTGGTTTAAAGCCATATCAAAGGTACTAACACCTCTTTGAAGTGAAATATTCGGCTTGCTGGTTTAGACACTAAACTTTGATATACGTATGTAATTGTGTGTATGAGGGCTCACATAAATGTTAAATACTCTTGCAGAGCTACTTCATAGCCTTTCATAGGTAAATTCAACCAGAATTTGTAGTTTACTAAACCTGAATATGTCTGAAAGCTCAGCTGAACATTGCATATATTATCAAGTGAATTAAGTGTAGTTGGCTTAAGTTTCTGGAATTGATATGAGGTGTGAAGAGAAAGCATACATCAATTACAGAAGACCCTGAATTTTCTTCCATTTTATTTACTTCAAAATGCCATATGAATCGCTGCCTGCATTGCAGCTATGATATGGTTGTATCAGTAGCAAGTCCTCTTGTTAAAAGTTGTTTGGTAGTTCTGATATTTTCCTTTTTTCTGTTGCTTGTAGCATTCTGAAAATGTAATGTCTCAGGCTAAGGTATTCCTATTCAAAGCTGGCTTGTGTGGGAGGGAGGACTGCCATGGTTCATCAGTTTGGGTACAAGTCTGTGGTGGAAGGGAATTGATGTTCTGTTATGAAAACTGGAAAACAATTCTTGCAATTTCTTTTGATATATTACCATGTTGTTCAGCCAAATAATACACATGCGTCATGTCCAACAGAAGATACGTTGTGATAGGTATTTGAGAAATGCAAGTGTGTAATTAAATATTATACCATAACACACGCTCAAGTGGGAATGCAGTTAACGTCATTCTTTAGCATAAATATTTTTCTTCTTTGGGACGTTAATTATACAACAGTAACGCTTTCTTAACATGTTTTGGTTTATAGCCTTGCACTCAAAATATGAACACTACTGAAAAAACTTACTTCTGTAAATTGAATTGCCTTATCTTTTACATGAAATTGGCCAAAAATTTATTGGCAGATTTACTCCTGATTTTCTTAGTTTCTCGTGGCATTGTTGCAAACAGATAGAGAGCTATGATTTTGATCGCAATGAGATAAGAACGGGTAAACTGGCTTCACGCTGTTGTATCGCCTTTGTATTTTCTGTTCCACGCTTTTATTCTGGCATTTAACTTGGCTGCAAACTGCAGAAATAAAAGAACACTCAGGAGGAAGAAGCATAGGGGCTTGTAAAGCTTGTGATGAAACAGGGTAAAGGGAAAAAGAAATGGTATGTTGAAAAGATGCCTAAAAGACAGATCAGGCTTTCTCACTAAGCTTGTTTCCCTGAAGACCCAAGTGGCTCAATGTGAGTCCAGATATGCTGGTGAGCGGCCTTTCCTATGCAGCCTGTAGAGCAAGATGTTTTGCTACCCAGCTTTCATCCTTTTATCCTGTTGATCGATGTTGTTGTTGGGAGGGAGAGAAGTTGCAAATACCTCTTCAGTCTGGATACTTGAACATGTATCTGATGGATAACATTGTGGACAAATGGCCTGTGTTGTGGGATGATTTTGTTTTTCCCGTACTGTTATATGATGATACAAGTGCTTTATTAGGTTAAAGAAGAAAATCATAATGCTTGAGTAAAAGTTACTGCGGTGGGTCCAGTTGCTGTTTCAGAGGCTGCTACTTCAGTTCAGTGACTGTAGCATCTGCAAAAAGCAGCACTTAAATCCCTCTTGCTGGGAGGCTGGTGGGTGTCCACCAGTCGTACAAAGGAGAGAGCTTGTTGCCTTTTCAAAGCAAGGCTGCTCTGTTTCCACAAACCTCATTGTAGAAAACCTTGAACCTAGAGAAGGTCCAAGTGGAGAAATGCTGCCAAGCTACAGGTTAGCCACATTGGTCTTCCACTGGCCCTCTCTGCCCTCGCCCTGCCGGCTTCCCTGCTCCTTTCCTGAGAAAGTGACATCATGCACAGCTTGGAAAGTTCAACCACAGCACATTTTTATACTCCAGGGATCCAGCTGAAGGCAAATTGCTGTCCCATCAGGAAAGATACAGGACACCCAAATGTCACAGTTGCTTCATTTGTAGGTATTTACTTAGACAAGTGGGCAACTTGAAAGCTGGATTAAGTCTCAGTGGAGTTGAGCCTGGATGATGAACAGTTTGCCATATCTTGTCACGTTGTTCCACAGTTCTTAAAGATACTCTGCTGAATTAAAAATAGGTGGAGATACAGTTTCGCCTTTTTCTTTCCTTGCCATTTTTGTCTAGACTCCAAAATGTTGGGGTTTTTTTAATTAATTTTTTGAGAGACTTGAGCTGGCCTTGGACCTGGAGGGACAGAAAAATCTAAGAGAAAAGAAAATGGGAACTTTTCAGACTTGCATCAATGAATGGGCCACAGACATCGGTTTGCATTTGTGTGTCTCACAGAAATGTGCAATGTAATTTTTTCCTCATCCTGTGGGTTTTGCGGTCCTGAAGATAATTACTGAGATTGGGAAGTGCCTGGCAGTACACTGGCTAAAACAAGGCATTCACATCTGGCATTGCTTAAATCTCCTACATCCCTCTAGAATGCATTTTTGCAAATCGCTATTTCCCAGGCAAAACCATGGCAATCATTCTGATTTTTTTTTTTTAAAGAATTTCGTGAACCAGATTCAGAAAAGTATTTATGACTTTCCCTTCTGAGTATCAATGGCTGGCAGCATCATATTGAGAACAGGCTAAACCAATTCAGTTAGGTTCCCAGGCAAAATTATTACATGAAAATGGACAGTTTATTAATACCAACACATGTCCTCCTGCAATATCAGCAGATGGTCCAGTCAGACGAGCAAAGAAGTGATCCATCTCTTTCCAGCGCAGATCAGTTCCTCCTGTTCAGAAAGGAAAAAAAAAAAAAAAAGAAGGAAAAAAGAAAGGGAAGGGAACAACAAACCGAAATCTAGAGTGAGTTACTAGATGTGTTGGGAGTTCAAATGTCCAGAGAGAGCAAATGAGCAATGCAAGCCATCAGAATAAAGCAGTGGACTCAGCATCTTAGTCTTTTTCACCAGGATAACTCCCTTGACATCAGCTGGGATAAACTATACTGACTCGTACAAAATCACACCCATTACTTACAATTCTCAAAGGCTTAAATTATTCTGATGTTGCATCTCTAGCCCTTGTATTCTTCTCATGGAGAGTGTGTTTCTGAGCAGATGCCAAACAAGTCAGAAGATGAAGGACGATTCTGCCCTTGGTACATTATTAGAAGGGCAGAGGGCTGTCAAAAGATTCGAGAATCGCCATGCCACGCACTGACCTACTCTGAAAATGTGTGTACAGATCTGATTTTACCAACGTACACCTTTTTAATCGTTTTATTTCCCAGTTCCCTGTAAAACCTCTCTTTCTTTTCCTATTACAGCCATCATTATCAGCAAAATAGTACCAAGCTGCACCACTGCAATTTTCCCAGGCTCTTATAGCAAGGAGTTGACAAGGATGTGACCCAGTTTGTCTTGCTCCAGCCCCAGATATAGTTTTATCTCATTTTCCTGCTACTACTGTATAGTCGCTTACAAGTATTTTCTGGCCTTGGGGTGTTGTTTCATCTTTCTAACCTAATATAAATAAGTAATTTAGTGTAGAGAGGAACTTGATTAGCAAATGTAAACTGGCAAATATTTATGTTTTTAAGGATGGTGAAATAGATCCTACTAGGGTTCTTAGAAGCAAATGTGGCTGGCAGTGCAGCTTAGTCTTTACTACTCATTTTAGCTCGATTTTACAATGTTTGGATCTATAGATAAAGACTGAAATTTAAGAAAATTAGTAAAACCACCTGGTGAGTTACTTTTTTGAATTTTACTGTATTGATGTTCTGTAAAGACTGATAATTATAAGCTTCTCAAGATGAAAGAATAAAGATACAGAATGTCTAGACGCTGCAGAAATCTCTTCTGTTCACATAATGATTTACTGGTACAATTGACCAACATTAAAATTAACTGTTGGACTTTCCCTTTCCCCTTTTCATTTTCTTTTTTTCTGAAGAGTTGCTTGACTAGTAAAAAATATGGGGTGTGGATTAATTTTTTTTTAAAGTCTTTAGGAAAGGTGGAATTTGGCGGCACTGCCACTATGTCCTGTTTTGCAGGGAATTTTTTGCATAGAAATTTAACTGGTTTGAATGTGGGCACGGAAGCCTTTGCCTGAACCTGTGAGACCTGACGTTTTCTTGTGGTCTTTCATTGAACCTTCGACCTTCCTGGTAAGGTCAAATAGTTTCTTGTGTAGGGCCAGTTCAGTTCTTCAAGGGAACTCCTGACTTAAGTCTATTACAGAAATAATCTAGCCAAGTATAAGCCTCATCTGTTTCAGCAGTTTCCTGCTGGAGGGTAATAACAAAGGCAGCTCATAGAATATTAGTTGGGGTTTTGTTGCAAAGGCTAAATAAAATTACCTTCATGAAATATCTGCAACAGAACTGTATTTAATTCAAGTCACTTTTAGGAAGATTGTGACATGCCTGCTGACAGCAGGAGAAAATCCCCTCTAAGGCTCTAAATCAGTATCTCCAAAAATGTCTCCAAAAATATGAAGGAGAAAGAGCGTGTTACAAAATCGAATCCTGATGGCAAATAGTGTGAGACATCTTCCATTGTTTGTAGAGTAAGGTTGCTGCCGGGAATTAGCCGAAGCTGTTAAAGTTGAGTACAAAGCCACAGTTTATTTCAGATTACGTTACCTGCTTTAACATTTAAAATACTAGTCCTGATGCATCAGTACTCCAAAGTATGTATTGCCATTAGTAGGGGACAGAAACTGATAATCAGTTCCATGTATAGTAGGGAAATTCAAGTTTCTAGTCACAGGTTTCAGCTAATGGGTTCAAAAGTCACTTAGGCAGGAATACAGTGTACTTGAGAGCAAGCATTTCACCTGGGAGTTTCTTCAGCCATACCCTTAGGCTTAGCTTTGAACTGACAGGGCCCGCAATTCTCCTGCCCACTCCTAAACTGCTGTCAGGCTCAGTGTTCCCTGTGCATCCTGCTTCAAAAAGCCAGTAAGGAAATGTTTTGAGTGGAGCAAATGTTGTGAGACAACACAAATTAATGTTGCTGCTCAGAGTTTCCAAGTAAACTGTTTTAATCTGTTGCTAACAAAACCCTTCTCACCAGGCCCAGGGGAATCCCTGGACGTTCTCCATCAAAATATGTAAACTGCAGTGATTGGTGCCTTTCCGCAAGTGAGAATATTAGAAACTGCTATTTATTTGTACATCAAAATGCTGTTCATTTGTCACAGACTCTAACCAAAGCCTTGGTTAGTCAGACGTTGTTTGACCCTGCTAGCCAGCGTTTCGATCCCGTGCATGATTTCAGTGTAGTGGAGTCCAACCTGCAGTCCCACACCGATGAGGACACCCTGGTGTAGCTGCGTGGGATTGTGAGCCTCTGTTTGGAGCACTTTCATTTACTCTGAGCAGTCGCCGTGGCTGTGGGATGTACCTCTGTGTGCAGGAAGGGGCTTTGGGGCTTCATCCCCTGGATTCCATATTTGCTGCTGAGGCCAAAAAGATTTACAAACTGGGGTTTGAAAATACCACAGTACTTCTGCTGTGCCCATCCTGAGTGAGTTGGCAGCCTTGTTCTTAAGAACGTATATTTGGGCAGTGAAAAGTATATGGAATTGCTTCTGGTTCCTTGATTTATATATTTTTTTTTTAATCATTTTGGCTTGATAGCCTTATCTCAGCAACCGTTTCTGAGATGGGCTTTTTGCCAGTTTTACAGCCTTGTCAACTGCATCAATCACACAGCTCATCTCAGGTCACAGCAGTTGGCAACTCAGACAGCATTAAAATCAAGAACTTTCCTCAATAAGCACATTCACCTTTTCGTAAGAACAGATGGCAGGACTAATCCAGCATTCGTTCATAGCAGTGAACGTGCTGTGTCACCTTAGCAGGCTTTGTGCGGCTCTGGCATCTGCCTCGGTTGACTGTCTTCTACCACCGCTGCAGCACGATTAGAGTTGCAGTCGTCCCTGGTGGGCCTACTCCAGCGTGCAAGAAAAATAAGCTCATGGATAGGTGGTGGCGCTTGTGAGAGGAAAACAGAAAATGACAATTAGGAACTCGCTGTATCTCTTCATTTGCATGAGTATTGGAGGTTTGATACCAATTAACGAGTGATTTTCTTCAAGCAGATTCTCAAGGTTTTTCCCTATTTTCCCTGTGTCTGTGACATGTAACTAAAGCCAAACGGTGCGTTAGAGACAATGGATAAGCAGCACGGTACTCTGGTGGGAGGGAGAATGGTGTATTGATCTGCTTATAAACTGCACAACAGAGTAAGGTTTCAGTGCCAATAATATTAGTAATAGCACATAATAGCAGCTGTCTGTAAGGAAGGAAAATATACAGTGTGAAGGGCCCCATTATAGAGCTATAGCTTTACGTGGTTTGGGGGGCATAGCCCTAAACTATTCTGATTATAGTGGACTCAGTGCACCTGCTGATCTTGGAAACTAAACTATCTTGGGCTTGTCCAGTATAGGGATGACAGACTGCTTGGCAATCTCGGATATTGTAGGCAAAAAGCAAGGAGTCCAGACTGAAGAGCAGTTGCATGTTAAACAGTAGAAATCAGATGAACTCAAATAATTAATTCACCCCTATCACCACTGCTGAGCTGCAAGTTGTGCAAAAGAAGATACCTCAAAGTCCTTTGTCCTGTTACTTTGAGAATTTTTTTAATAACTTTCCATTTGTCAGCTGGTACTTACATTACTACCTAAGAAAGATGATTGAATTTGCTCCATAATCCTAAACTTTGTGTGGTATTCCTAGCGTTACACTTAGACTAACAATAACAACCACAGTCCAGAAAAGAGGTGGTCCTGGCAGTTAGGTGCACTAGGAGATTCTCTGCAGAACCAACCTCCAGTGCAAACCAATGGGAAAATAGACCAGAGGCAGGAGGAGAAGTAAAGAGCTGGAGAGTCTGAGGGAGTGTGCTTTGCATGTAGCAGGTCAGTAAAGGGTTTGGGAATATCAGGTCTTCTGACTCCAGCTTCCAGGAAGGTAATAAACCATTAGAGCCTGCTGTTATAGCTCCTGACTGGCTGTTAGGACTTTAATCATACATTTTCATTTCAAGTTCAGCA
>NW_008823915.1:1275164-1316590 GCF_000699105.1 Pygoscelis adeliae
TTCTTACAGCATTCGAAGCAGAGGAGACTGCTGGAACATACAATTATTTGCTTAAGGTGACAGACATGCCTGGGTCCTGGAGGACAGTAGTATTTGAAAACTGGCAACCACAGACCTGTTTGTGTTATGTAGAGGCATCTGCCTGGGGTGATGATACCAGGAAAAACTGTTTGAGAGTTTGGAACGGTGCCTGTCCTCTCTGCCAACCTGTCTCTCCATGATGCTGCTGATGTGGCATCTTGTGGCTGTTCCAAACAGGAACACTAGCTGGTGGTCTTGAAACTTGACTACATGAAATGGTGGAGGCAGACGTGTCCTTTGGTCTTCTCTCTAACAGTTAAAAATGTTTAGGACAGGATTGCTGAATTTTTATCCACATCTGCTTAGGCAGAAGTTCAGCATAGTCTCTAGTTCTCTTTGGCCAGTGACACTTTTACAGCTGGTTTCGGAGACAGCTTTTCTCTTTACACTACATTTTCTCTCCAAATTACAAGTGGTGTGAAATACAGAATATGCTGCTGGAGCACCGGGAATACCATATATGAGGGAAACTACTGAATTTCTGGTAACCTTGCAGCCTGGTTTGAGACCTCCGTTCACCTTTAGATAAGATCTGATCCAGGGACAGGAACTAGTCTAGTTTTTCCCAGAAGTTTCTTGTTTCTTTACTAGCTAAACCATCTAACCTGTTTCTTGTATGAGTTTTTTAAGTTATCACAGAGTGCTGCAGCTGCCCTTTTGCTTTTCTATATCCCCAAATATGTTGCTCTTTGAAACTGCCTCAGAATGGTTAAAAATCTAACAGAGCTAACTTTTTTAAGTAGTGCAAGTCCAAGGACGTTCCCCCTCCTTCCTCTTCTACCCCATCTCTCCCTCTTTTACTATGCTTCACCCATTGTTTAGTCCTTTCCTTTTTGATTGTTAGGTAGGAAATTCACCATGAAGAGTGTCTGGGATGTACAGAATACATCCCTCTTCGCATGGTAGGGATCTCTGTTAGGGAGGGGGAGGCAATGAGTCAGCCTCCCCTTCACCCTCTTCCAGCATCCTTCAGACAGCTGTCAGTCAGGGTAAGCAGCATGGCGGAACGGATCGTAATTTTGCACACTTAAACTACAGCACCTTTCTCCTGTAGAAGTTGGAGTCTTTGATGTACTTAGGGAAGTTATGTGTATTCTGCCAGGACCCCAGGCAAAATATTTGCCTTTCTTCTTGTTACAAAGATGCTTATTTCTAAATAAACACTATAGTCTGCTTTCCCCTGTTCTGTGCATCCTACTCCTGCCCTGGCATTGGATCCTTAGGTGAATGCAGGTAGGGGAAGTGATCACTGAATGAAAGAACAGTGATGTGTGGCAGATACAGTATGGTCTTTTCAGACCTGTGCTGTCTAGTTCTGAACAAATGCCTCTTGTTACTAACATTTTGTGAAAATGAGGAGAAAAATATAGGGAAACGTGCATGTGGTCTGGATTGTAAATTATTTGGCTATAACTCTAAGTCCTTAAAACAGTCTGTTACGAGATTAAGGAGCTACCAGAGGTTTATGAAGTCTTGCTTGATGCATTGCCACTTTGAAATGTTGCATGCCATCTTGTAAGACTCTTTTTCTTGGTGGTTATAGCCACAAAGTGGGTCCATGCAAAGGCTCTTGAGATCATGCATTTTTAATACACGTGCTTTCCCAAATGTCATTTATTTGGGATACTGTGTAAAACATTTCGATTTATCTTAATTTCACCTGATCTTATTGGATTGTGAAGAAGCTGTTACTTCCTCATTTAGACTGCCACAAAGCATTTAAACTTATTAATTGACAATTATCTAACAAGCAACAGGAATAGCTCTCTTGCTGGGCTGAAGCCTGAAAAGCCCATTTGAACCTTTACAAATGTTAGCACATTTAATGAGCTAACAATGAATTTTAGTTTCTGCATGTTCAGTGGGAACTCTTCCTAATTGATGGTCAGTTGCATTTTTCTCCTCAATCCGGGAGAGGTGATGAGAATGGGACAGTGTTTAGAGTAGTCCACAGAGAGCCTCTCTTTAGAAGTTGTTCCTTCTTTCTCCATCATGAGGCTGGACTGAAGAGTGCCTCCCATTTCAAAGGGTTAGCATCTGAAATACATTATTTAGAGTTCCTGTAATTTTATTTATGAGGAAATTGGGGGTTTAGACAGCAAAATATTACATTTCAGTGTCAACTTTAATCCATTCTCTGGCCTAAACCCCCCCAAAAGTGCTTGCTTCCAGGGTGGGGAACTGAAAGTGTGATTATAATTGGCATTGGACAAGGCAGCACAGCCGTCTGATTCAGTGCTTGCCCAGACATTCTCATCTGGAGAGTAGGCTTGATGTCTTGACAGCATCCTTTGCCATAACTAAATCCTGTGCCTCATTTATTTGCCTCTGATACTTCCATGATACAGATACTCATGGTTTTATGTTTCTACTTTGTCACTATGTGTGTCTGAACATTGAGAACTAATTACATCACACAGCTGCTGAAGATCAGCCAGCAATGTAACACGTCAAAGAGCTCTACCTGAAGGCAAAATTGGTTGAGGTGGTTTATTTTAAAGGAGCTTTTTCTAACTTTCCAAATTCAAGTTCTGAGTCCTGGGTGAAAGCTGGAGTCAATACTAAGGTTAACCTAAGAATTGCTAAGAAAGCTACACTAGAAGTGCTTTTTCAGGGAAAAAAACACCATACTGACAAAGTGCTCTTGGTATGGAATCAGCTGTACTGGCAAAGCTGTTCTTTGTACTGTTTTTGTAACACTTCTCCCTGGAGTGCACACACATGAAATAAGCTTTGCAACCAAAAGCATGTGCTGCCGGTATAAACATGTCTACACAGAGGGGCTTCTGCTGGCACAGCACTGTCCTGCAAAGACCCACCTCTTCGCACCCTTCACAGAGGGCTGTGCCAGCAGAAGCCTATGGTATATACATGGCCTTATTTTAGCTGAGCTTGTTTATTCATCCAGTTTTGTGAAAGTCCTTGTGATGTTGAGTGTAGTGTGGCACAGTGCTGTTCATGAACCCCAGCCTCTCAATGTCAGTCTGTCTATTAATCCTTGCTAAACCTATTAAACCCTGCCTCTTAATACACTTCCCACCTGCTTCACTCTGCAGTACATGTTGTTAGGGACAATGCAAGAGTATATAGCTCAGTAGATGAAATTTTTACAAGTGTCTGAGTGAACTTAGTGACTTAGGCTCTTGAGAGTCTTACTATGTGTAGCTCTTAGCCTCATTCAAGGTCTACAGTCTTGTATTTGTATTGGCTGATCACTTGTATGGGTAGGTAATCCTTATTACATTGTTTGCAGACAGAGTGAGCCAAATCATCGCTGATATGAATCAACATCACGCCATAAATTTCAGTGAAACAAGCTCATTTACACCACAATGAGGATTTGGTGCTTTATGACTGGGCTCATCAGGGAAAACATTTGTATGGAGCATTTGAACCCCTAAACTCTGTTCAGAGAATCTGTCATGCTGCCTCATTTTAGAAACTGCAGCTTCAGATGGCTTCCCCTCTTGTAGCGTAAGTATATGTCATATGATACATGCAATACAACATATGTGTGAATTACAAACAGCATCCTGATTTCATGTGTGTTTGAGGCAGCCATAACACTGCTTGTAATTTGTTATTGGTAGTTACTTGCTTTTCAATCAGCCCAGAAATGGGGGACAGAAAACAGATCACTGTTAATTTCATGTTCTGATAGTGAGCGTACAGGCTATCACACAGGTTCCCTCTTCCACCTCAAAAAATAAATTTTCCCAATTCTTCCACAGCAGTTATGGATCTTTCCACTTTTTGTCAGTCTTGTTCTCTGTGCAAGAGGTCTTATAAATGGCTTTATTTTCAGAAGAATATCCTTTTGCTCATATCTGTCCTGAATACAAAGAGGTCTTGAGACTTAAGCATCAGGTCTATGAGCAAATCCAGTGCATTTCCAGCAAGATTTCTTCTGTGCGTCGAACAGCATTGTCAGTCCATCTGGAGAAAGCTGTACTATTCTATGCCAATACAGAGTCGTTCTCTCTGATCTGAGTATTACATTTTTCGTTTGTGTAGAGAAATATGCTGTGCTGGTGTTTCTGCAAATGTCGTGTCTTGCCAGTGTCATGGCAAGTTTGTCCAAACTGTAGTGCTGAGGAAGTAGAGAAATCCAACCTGGGTTTTACCTAGGACTTGACAGAGTTGCTGGTGCTTTGTCTCAGTGTCAGGCAGGTGGTAGGGCAGCAGGAGGGTGGGAGATGAATGGCTCCGTTTCTTCTCCTACTTGGAGTGACTTGTTAAAGTAAATCCTAAGGTTGGGTTTTAGGCACCGTTTCTGCTCCACTGTGCTCCCCAACTTTGGAATGGACCCTGCGATGTTTAGTTAGAAAAGCTACTACTGTTTTTAATTCCATGCCGGATTCAGCTCAAAGCCACTGTCACTTACCAGAGCATGAAATCAGAGGTCTGACTCTGTGAGGGAGGAAGGATCAGAGGTGGTAGTCAGATGATGGCTGAAGTTGGCTCTCCAGCTTTCAGAATTAAGTGGATCTGCCATCTGTGTAACAACTCAAAGGACTTTCATGCCTCAGAGAAAGGCCTTTTCCTTCACAGATTTCTAATGCTTCAAGAAATAAGGCTTTTTCGCATATAGTGGAGCTTTTGCCCTTGAAGGAAATGTCTTTGTGCTCAAGCCCTCCCAGCCTCCCACCATTGAAACTGGAATGATCTTGATTGGAGGGGAAATCTTCAAAAACAGGACTGGGACTTCCATTCCCTGCCCTACCCCTGATCTGCCATGTCTTTCAGCAAGTCACTTTACATCCTTAAGTTGCTGTTTTCCTTCCCATCCTCTTCCTGCTTTATCTGTTTAGGAACCTAAGACTGAAAATTATCTCTTCAGCTGTAGGTGCAGGCAGTCATACAATAAATATTTAGTAGAGAAGAGTCTGTAAAACACCTGCTTCAGATGTACACATATCTAGGGTTGCCAAACGCTTTCTGGTTCCCTGAGGAACAAAACTCAAAACTGTGGGCATCACCAGTGGTTTAGGTCCTTGAACAAGCAGAGGTTTGTCCAGTAAAACTCTAGGTCACTGAAAAAGGGAACTATGCCCCCTGCTACAGAGAAGGGCAGAACAAAGGAAAAACCTGGTCTCAGCCGTGGAGAAAGCTTTGTCTCTGCCCCCATCAGAGACCAGTGGGATAGGTATTACATATCCTGTTTGTGGCAGGGTTTGTGTCTGTCTTGGTGCTGTCCTACTACAAATAAATATTAATAGGTGTATATATAGGTAATTCAGGGGGTTTTTTCATGCTGAACTTGTATCTGCCTTTCAGAAGTGCTGAGCACAAAGAGCAGCTCTCAGTAATTCCATGTGTGCAGTGCTTTTAAAAATTATCAGGCCTTCAATGTTCTCCAACTAGCACTGGGGGGGGGAAGTAAAATAAGTGAATAATTCTCAAGAAAATGTGCTTTTTAATCTTTCTTACCTGATCCTCACCCTTCTGTACAGCATGAAGCGAGGGAATAAAGGCAGAAGAATTGAATTTTGGAGATGATCAAAAGCATTGAAAATTTTAACATGGTGGTTTAGTAAGCAGCGAGAGGCTGTCCCAAGGCAGCACGACACTGATGGCTCGGTATGAAATGCAAGGGAGAGCTTTTAAATAAATAAATAACATGTGAAAAGAGCAAAAAGGAGGATAGATACGAAGGAGTTGGGGGGAGGGCCCATTTCCGAGCTAAGCGGTGGTGAAAATACGCTCATTCAAATGTGAAGAATTTTTAATTGGGGGAGAGGGAGACTAAGAGCAGGCGGGACTGGAACTGGGAGAGAGCAAGGAGGGGGCAGAGCGAGGGAGCGATGGAATGACAATTCTTAAAGATGCATTAAACTGCAGGGAGCCTAAAGTAGGCTTAGAGATGAGCCTAAGTAACTGGGACAAAGTCTGCTCAGAAGCCACAGATGGGCCTTGGCTTTCACTATTATCTGCTTGAACTCACAAAGGGGAGGAGAGAGAGGGAAGGGGGCGAGGGTAAGGTGCTTCCTCGCCTCCTTCTCCCTTGCATTTGCATCAAGAGAAAAAGTATTGTTCCCTTCCACTTGCACGGAGAGAGGCAGGAGGGACGGAGGGTGGGAGAAAGCAGCAGCTCCCGGTAGCTCAGGGGATCAGACAGCCCTGGATTCTTCCATCCTGTTTCTGCCAGGCAGGGTGTTAATGTGGCGTGAAAGCAGTTTAAAGCCCTGGGCCTCTCTCTCAGTCAGCAGGGTGTCCCATGCAGGCCAAAGTCCCCAGTGGGTGGCTGTCAGTGGCAGTTCGGTCAGTTAGGCAGAAATTTATTAGTATTATATTTTCCCCCCTTTTTTTTTGTTAGAGCAGTGGGGAGAAAGTGACAGCTGTATTAGGGGCTGAAATGCCTCCAGAGGGATCAGAAGACATCTACAGAGAGGGCTTCTGACAAAAACCCCTTTCAGTATGTCTTAGCAGCAGCTTCCAAAGATATCACAGAAAAGAAAAGAAGGGAAGGTTTTCTGCTTCTGGAGGGCTCAGGCTCCTGCCTTTTTATTTCTCTGTTTATTTCTCTGTTTGTTTATTCCTTTCCAGCCTTTCACAACATAGGCATCCTTCCCATTAGCACCCCAGTGCCTGAGAGAAGAGTAACCGCTCTGCTCCCTCCACTAGCTTGCTCATCTCTTGCTCTTTGTCTGATTTCCAAATAACGAAAAGTGGAGGCTTTGAGGAAAAAGGTTGTCTCAGAGTCACGTCTGAAGGCAAGTCCTCCCTCAAGGCAACGCTGAGTTCCTCTGCCACCAGTGCTATCAGGCTTGCCAGAAATATTTCAAGCAGTCAAAATGGCTTTGTACTTTTTAATCTCTCTGTCTCTAACGATCCTTCCCTCTCTCACACCCCATCGTGTTCAGCTGTGGAGCTTGGGAGAGAAAAAAAAGAAGGAAAAACCCCACAATCGCTTTTATCATTAACCCATTCAGCTGCAAATCCCCCTCCCCAAAGAAAATTCACAGACAGATTTGCATATGCAATCAACTGTATTCTTTATTTCTATAGCGCCTTCCTTATTAACCACCTCTCTCAAAGGAACTCTTCAGGAAATAAAATTGGTTAGAGATTAAATACAAGAAGTCAACCTTCCATGTTAAAATACTGCTTTTTTTTTGTGAGGGAGGCAACATTAGCTGGGCTTATCGTTAACACTGCTCGGTTTCACATCTGCTGCCCCATTGAGATGGGGCATTTAACACAGCACATCGGGTTCTGTGCCAAGTAGCTGTGGGCACCCTCTGTGTATTACTGATCTTAATCCTTCATTACCTTAGCAGGTTTTACTGTCTAGGATTCTGATTTTTTTTTTTTTTCAGGCTTTGAAGCACTGTAGAGACTGAAATACAACGCTTGGTTTTTTCATTAATGTTTCAGAAGGTTTCATTCACACCCAACCAAGTTCTGTTTATTTCAGTTATTTCACCTTTCATGTGAGCAGAGAGCAAGCTGCGGCTGGACGAGCAGTACCTGCTGGGGGTCAGGAAGCTGCCACAGGTACTTGGGGCTGCCAGGTTTGGCAGCTCTCCTAACACTTGCATGCCCCCAGCTTTGGCTAGAGAGCTTGTTACAGTGATTGCTGGCAGTAGAAATGCGACTTTTGGGGGGTATTTTTTCACTGAAAATAATACAAAAACCTGTTGAGAATTAAGATCCTAAATGGAAGGGATAGTATTTGAAATAAAAGAATGAAGATTAATATGATGCTTTCTTATGTATATAGAAGATGTAGATATAATACATAAAGGAAGGAGTAACGCCATATATAGCACCTTTCTTTCTGATTGCAAATATGCAGTTGCTGAGCATCAGAAGAAATTCAGCAAAAGAGCATTTTCATGTTCATTAATCCTGTATGTCGTGTACTGGGTATGTTTCTTCATTTTCTGAGATCCTGTTTTAAATCTGTGATTGTTAAACTCAGCATTTGAAGCTGTAAGTGAAAATCTGTAATATAGGCATTCACAGCAGGAGGCCCATGTGTCAGTTACAGTTGGACCTATGCTGCGTGCTTTACTGAGTACAAGCACAAAAGACCACTTTTCCCATAAAGAGTTGGGAAAGTGGAAGAAATTACTTCTCAGGTTCTATCATCTGTAAGCAGTAGTACCAAACACTGTCATTTGGTAAAAAAACAAGCAGGTAATTTTGAGTAGTCTCATTTACTGTAAGAAAGATAAGAAATTCCAGAGTGCTTGCCAGGGGGTTACTGAAAAACATCGGCATTGTTAAATAATTTCTCATTCAAGCTCCACAACAAAACTCAGATGGATGTCATTTTGTGCATAATCAATATCCAGAGACATCTCATTCCTTTGTGATAGTTTGTTTTCTGTTAACTGTGATGGCAAGAAGAAATTTTGCACTAGCATTTGTTCACTCTTATTTCTAAATGGAGAATAAATCTGCATTATAGTAACAGCAGTGCTCCCCAAGGCAAATTGTTCACGCTCCAGAAGGTGCTGGAGTTTTATTGTGAATAATCACGTGCCTTTTTCTGTGGACTTCAGTTATGGTTTAATAATTGAAAACTCATAAGACGATGAAAGTTTTTGTAAAATTTACAAATCCAAGGTTAAGCAACATTAAAAATGGATGGGAAAAGACATTGAGACCTGTTCTACTTGGCATTTGGCCAGCTTCCTTTTAATAACGCATACACTCACCTGGTTAGGTCTTTGTAATCCCTATCCAAGAATAAACTGACACTACAGCTAGAGTCAATGAGGGAGGTGTCACCGCCTAATTTCTGCTGTTTACAGTGAAACTTAAATAGTTCACGGTTTCGAGTTACTTAATGAAAGTATCAGACTGGAAATGTAGCTTTTAGATAAAAGCAGATACCTGCCTGTATCAGACTTTGAAGAAAGTTGAAACGTTGCTTGTTTAAAATATTTTTGAAGGGTATTGTTTGCATTTTAATTTAATGGGGAAAATTATGAAAATCCTAATTGAATTGAAATAGTATAGTGAAAATTGAATCAGGAGGGATGTATAGATAGTGCAGCTATTCCCTGGCTTGTCTCAATGTATCGATGCTTCAGATACCTTTGAAATCCCTCACTAACACTTCTCACAGGGGCTTCTGGGTTTTGTGTTGCCCTTTGGCTAATCAGGATCTTGCTCCTACACTGCACGTGTTGGTTTTGTGTTGCCCTGAGCTTGTGATGCTGTTTGTGATAGCTTTTGAGGTCCCTGAACGTGCTTGGAAGCAGGGGTAAGGGGGACAGCACTCGTCCGGGGGTAGAACAGTTAGGGGAAACAGCTAATGTCTGAAAGAAGATGTTTAGACACAGATGCTTTTATTGGAGTACTAAAACTGGAGCTGCACCCAGTGAACTGAAAGCTTAGCAACCTGTGTGTGTCAGCAGAATCTTTGTTCGGAAGTGTAAATTCCTGGGGACAAAAATAATGAGTATTCTGTTGCCACTATTTTCTCTCCCAGCAATTGAATAACCTGTGCCTAAGGGTCAGAACCACAAGAATGGTGTCCCAGCCCTGGTTTTCTCTTTGCAGTCCTCAAATGCAGGCAGTCCTGGCCCAGAAATTCAAACCACATATGGAGAATATGACTGCGAGGAAGAATCTTTGATTTTGAAAATAGGAGAATAAAGAGAGGAAACCCAGAGAGTCTTACCGCACACGTACAGCCTCACTCCTGGATGATTCGTTGCCCATTAAAAAGACAGTGATCAAGAAGTGCTCCATTTTGTAACAAATGTGGGAATTGCATGCAACTCCCTTGCCACCTGCCACTCTCACAACTGCCGCTCTCTTTCAGAGATCAAGGAGTGAACAAATAAAGAACACAAACCACCTTCCCTTGATGAGACACGATCTCTAATGTTGCCGCATCAGTCGTAATAGTGATAATGTTATGGCCGTAATGATCAAAAGATTTGAGAGAAAAAAGGATTGTAGGGGTAGTTAGTATGTTTTATTGGACTAACTAATATAGCTGGATAAAATGGCCAGGCCTTCATCAGCTCAAGTAAAGTTGGGGAGACGATACTGTGCTGCTGTTGTCTTTGCTGTACCTGTTCCTGCATGAACAGAGGAGCTCAGATTTTGCAGCTGTCAATCAGGGACTTCTTATGAGTCCCTCAAAAACCTCTGCCTTAAAACTCACTTGAAAGCACGCACACAAGATGACATGTACTCACATGTATTCTCCCTGGAGTGTGATAAGCAGCCTTGTGGCTGGTTCTGCTCCAGGAAGGATATCATCAGAAGAGGAGAGGGGGGCAAAATCAAGAAAAATCATATGCATATGAACTGACTTCACATTAGTAAAACCTGAACGTCACTATTTTAGTACCTTTTCTTTGGTCCTTCTGTGTAATACATACCATTTCTTAAAATTAGGAAACACAAGCTTCACCCTTGTTTTAATACCATCCAAGAGAGATAATCGTTGTGATTGTTGAAAAGGGGTAGGAAGGGGGAAAAGTAAGGAATTGCCATGAGGATTGCTATAAATAGAACTTTGCTATAGCAATGCTTTTAGGGGAGAGTGTTCTCGCAGACAGGCTTGTAACGAAGAGGGAGCAGATTTATTGTGCAGGACTGTCAGCCTTTCTCTGAAAGATTTGTTGATGCTGTGCCAGTATGTTCAGCTTAATACTCTTGTGCTTCTGCGTAAGAATCCCCCCTCTGTGCTTTTTGCCTAAGATTTTCTGTATTCGTAAATCGTTCTTTCCGTTGCAGTACAAGGAACAGCACTATTTATTTGAGAAGGATTCTGCAGTTTAATTTAGAAGAATGGTTCAGCTACCTTACAGGGATGCTTTCTTGCTTTGAACTGTTGAAGCTGATCTCAACCAGTCTTGGCATACTCCATGCTACCGTGGGCTTTGTGGACGTGGAGGTGGAGGAACCTTTTTCCTGTAGTCTGAACAGAGAGAAAGAAACAAAGAAAATATTCTATTTTTTTTTAAAGGCATTTTGATCTAATTGTTTAGTGTAGCTAAGGCTGAAACAATAACGAATCCTGCATTATTGTCTGTAATTTCAGACTATCACGTGAGAGCTTTCTTTTCCTCCTCCTCCCCCCACAAACAATCATTTTTAATTTCTATGGACGTGTTCTTTCACTGGGAGGTGGGCAGGCCCTGCTGCTTGCTGCCAGAGTCAGCAGAAAGGTTCAACCAAGTCAGCCTCAGTTGGCTTTGGGCACTCATTCAAAAGCAGATATCAAACAGAAGCAGAGAATTTAATTTTATTTTATTGTTTTTGTTCTTTCCTAAATTGTATCTACATCAGTCCCTTAATCTTTCTGAATTTAATGAGCGTATTTTAATGTTATTTTGTCAGAAAGAACTCAAGACTAGACATACCTGTGCTGCTGTTTCTTTCTTTTCTCCAGCTGAAAGAGGAGGCTGAAAGTCCGCACTAGACATTACAAAAATGGGCAGAATCTGCACACTAAGCTCCTTGTTAGCCTCGTCCCAGAGGTCAGAGCTGAGGAGAACTGAGGGCAGAATCTCACCCCTGTCTCCTTGGCATGTCATATACGCGGCAGGTCATCCCAGAATCATACCTGAGGAGTAACTCTCTTCCCCATTTTAACCATAAAAGTACTCATTACTGTGGCCAGTATGTTAGTGGCAATCGGTGAGGCCATTTGTGTTCAAAACAGTTTCCAGTCACAGGCTGTCTTTAGTCATGAGGCATATCAAGATGATTGCATTTAGAAATTGGGATGGATGGCAGCTGTTCAAATATTCCTTGAAAAAATGTTATTATATGGCTCAACTACAAATCTCACAAACATCCTAGTCCCCCTGTTACAGAGACAGAAATATCTTGCACTTGTTGGCTAGAACTTAATGGTTAACTGTTGTTGACTTTCCTCTTCTGGAAAAAATACCTGATGTAATGGGAAGGTTTACAGGTGGTGGTGATTATTCCATGAATAGGCTCTTCTGCGTTGCCAGGTGTCGCAGCAAGGTGCCCTCCAATGGCAGGACCAAGACCTGTGTGAAAAGTGACGCCTGAGAGTGTCAAATTCGGAGATGCCTGTAAGTAGGAAAAGGGATGCGTTAGGCACCACCCTTTTTAGGAAAGTATTTTTATAGGTTCAGGAATAGAAAATGTCATTTTCTTAATTGTTTTTCTTTTTTTTTCCTCTAGCCTGTTTCTAAATGTCAAAAATCTGAAGAGATGTGAGTGCCTCTAATGCTTGCCACATTAGGCTGATTGTCATGGGGGAAGACAGCTGTGTGCTATCTCAGTATATAGGGGAGGAAATCAAAAGTTCACCCCAGAGCAGACACTCCTGTCAGTCATAACGCATCACTGAGCAAGATGAACCTTCCCTCCTCCCTCCTGCTGGCAAACACCATGGAGGGGCCCATTGTTGCAAAACCTGTTATCAGAACAGACATGCTACAGTGGCATATTTCATCCATAGGAAGCTTTAGCAACACTGTATGTATTGATCACAGCAGCTTAATCGAAGAATAGCTGATGAATGAACATATGGGTAATGCTTAAAAGGAGGCTGCTAGTTGGAGCTGGAAGCATTGTATTTTGATCAGATTTGTAGGTTTGTGCTCATTACAGTTTCTCAGGCCTATGGTAAAATGTCACAAATATAATTGTAGTTGACATATCATCAAAAAGGAGAGGTCACTCTTTACCCTAATGTTGACTCGCCTTGACAATCCAGTGGCCCATAACATTTGACCTGTAATCTCAACAGAGTTATAATAGTAAGTGGGATCAAGTCCAGTCAAACCTTCACAAGGCTGCTCCAGGAATGTATGAGAGTGTCTCAAGAGGGGACAGTCTGTCTGTCCCTGAGTTACTGTTGCACAAAGATGCTGACAACAGCACTGTATGGTACTCTGCAATTAGAAGCTCCTTCAGTTTGAGCCATGTCTCAGCTCTAAGCACTTCTGTCTTTAAAAGACTTGGGCAAAGTGTTCCTACTGTAGTCTGTCAAAAATAAAGAATGGGTGTATGTAGAGGTAGAAATCATGGTTGTAACAAAATTCCTACCAGCCTGTTGGTGACTGTAGTAGGAGGCTTTTTAGATAAAATCATCTGCTGCCTGCCAGAAGGAGGGATGTGATGCCTTAGTCCAGGTATGCAGGGTAGCTTCCTTTTGCAATTTGCTCTGTATTGCATTTGAGGCAAACAGCAGTCTTTTTTCTCAGTGGTTTCGATGCTCTGCAAGAGACAGAGTTAGAGTTGCCATGTACGCTGCAGCAGGTCGATTATCACAGCTATATTTCCCCTCCCTCATCTTTTTTTAGGAATACCATCTGTTTAGTCATTAGCCCCATCAGCTCTCATTAATTGAGTCATGTCTCATTTAGGCTGCTGTATTAGCTTCTCATTGTTCCCTAGATAAGGAATCGCAGGCTTTTTTCCAGATGCCTTGCTTCCTGTTGAGCTCTGTCCAAAGTCAGGTGTCAGCTGGAGAGCAAGGAAGGGATCCAAACCCAGGCTATCTTTCAAAGCCTCATGCCAAGCTGCCAGCCTGTTCCTTCAGGGCACCAAGTGCCAACTTGTCTGTGCTGGCCCAGCTTTGGAGAGTCATGGGGAATATGGAACGGCCTTGACTAAAGAGAGGAAACCTTCTGTCTCTTTTCCCTTTTGATTTCTCTGCCTTTCATCATCTCTGCTACAGCTAATAGGTTTTTTTCCTCCCTCCCAATGGCACAGTGGGTGCATCTAAGTATCAAAACCCTGATGCAGAACAGATATTAAGAACAAATCACCTAGAAGGAAATGATGGGTTGCATTTCAATTAGCACACTTTGGTTACACAGATTTAGTCCTGTCACAGAAGTTTATCAAGAAAGCCTTCAGAAAAGCAAGGAGAAAAAAGGAGCCCTCCTGTGTAGTTGAATTTCAACACCGGAGGGCTGAGGGTTTGTTATAAAATCTTCTGTTTAACTCAGTTGTTCCAGGCTTATGTTTTTTTACCATTAGTTTTATTGAGCTTGCTGAGTTGATTTTTATTTTTTGAAGGGTAGAAGGATTAGTTACAGCACAGCCCTTTGATTTGATTTCTTATCCTTAAAAGAGCCCAATTTGAGTAGGAGAATGTGTTAGAAACTAACCAGCTCGCTGCAGAATGGATCATTGTTAAGACTACAAAATGTAGGTGTGAGTTTGTGAAAGCTGCCTGAGAGCAGGATTAGGAAGGTGTTGAAGTAATCAAGGCTCCTCAGAGTGATTTACAAAGAAATGAATTAATTAGAGCAAATTGTGAGTTCACAGTTTTCTGGAGTGACCTGCCTGGCTTGTATGCTCTGAGGCCTTCAGACAATATATGATCCCTAAACATTTTAAGCACTTTGCCAAAAGAGCGAAAACAAAATGTGGAGCTGCTGAAAGAACAGTGTTTCTTTTTGCAGACATTTAGGTGAAAGCCTGTTATGTCTGTGTGGTTTTCCCAACTTGCTTAGCTGTCAAATAATTAAACATTAACAATAAATTATTCTTCTGCTCCTGTTGTTCCCGTGTACATCTGCTTTCACTTCCGTTTTGCTGCAGTGAGATGCCTACAGTTTCTTTCTGGGGCTTCCTTAACACATGTCAAATGGAGGACATAGCTTCCTCCAAAGTTTTGGTTCCACGTATGTGTCACGTTTGCTAAATCTCCTAGAAGAAAACTGCCAGTGTAGTGATGACCTTCACTGGTGGGCAAAAATTTGGAAAATTCTGAATCTGGAATGAAACAGCACATGGACTCTAAATCTACAGTGTTAGATGTAGGTGGTGCTGAGCAACCAAAATTACTTTCCATGGAAGACCTGAACTACCTGTGCATTTCAACTTGACCTTCCCTCCCAGAAATGCAGTGTTTACTTTGACCTGTCATACTGTGCATTCGAGGCCAAAGCTAGTGATTTACTAAGACTTAAGAGGACATAACTCCTCGGCCGTCTGTTCTACGCTGTGCAGCCTCTCTGCTTACCTTGGTGCCTGGCGAGTGCTTAGCAGGGCTAGGCAAGTTATTTCTTCTCCCTGCAGGGCTACTTCTAGTTTCCATTGATGCCTCCTTTATATCGCTGCTCTAATTAACCTCTTAATGCGAAGCAGCCATAGACTATCACAGGCTGTTTGCATTGCATATATTTTATTGCCTGTCCTGTCTTCCTCCAGCGCCTTTTGATTCCAGGAGAAAATAAAATACTAAAAGGCAGTTTTCTTCAACCAGAAATCATGTATCTACATATGAAAAAATGTATAATTTACTAGCTCCAGTTCCTGTGATATCTTTGTAGATTGTATCATAAATACATTAAAAAATTATGGTTCATCATTCAAATGGTTTACAGTCTAAATAAGAAAAACAAACGTGAAGTTTGTAGGATAAAGCATAATTTATAGATAATTGCCTCAAAATGGAAAACTTAAAAAAAAAAAAATTGTACCCAGTTCTTTCTTAAATGCTGTGATAGTGATGTTTCAAGTCTTTATTCACTGCTTTTTCTCATCCTTGCAAAGACTCTACAAATACCTATTCTAAACCAAGGTGTGGCAGGGTGAAGCTTCAAAGCTGTTGATTTCTTTATAGGGAAAGCTTTAGCTGGCTTCCTAACAAGCCACCTAGCTTCAAACTTAATTGTAAATGGATTCTGGTTCACCGAGGTGCCAAGATGTCCATAATGTCTCCATATCTGCTTGTCGTTTTGCAAATCAAAAGAATGCATTAATAGTGATGAATACACTGAAGTCAAGTTGAACAGCACCTGTGATTGTACTGTCTGGGAGAAGAAAAGAGCTCAAGGATTACTAGGGCCTTCCATCTCTACACTAACTGTACAGTGCCTGTGGAGACCTGACATGCTGCGGATGTGCACTGAGCTCAGGATTTGCCTATGTAACCAGCTTGCGTTAACCCTTCCGTAGTGGCCTGCCTTGTTCTTTCCCAGGCTGCTAGGCTAAAGCAGAGGGGTGAGCAGGGTTATCCCTAGAGCCAACAAGCTTGTGCTTCTTAGGAGGTTTAAAATCAGCTTGTCATAGTGAGCCAAATACAGACATTTTTCTGATTATCATCTGAGGAAGAGAATGAGTGGGGATAGTTGTTTGCCTGTAAGTATCGTTTCTAGGAGCTGAGAGGCTTAGCGGATTAATCTTCCTTCTGGGATGTGGATCAGGCTGAAGTGCAGGGCAGGATGATTATTAAGACTGAAATTCTCTGTCAATTTGTTGGCAGAGATAGTTTCTCTGCATCAGGACGATGGTGGCAGAAGCATCTCATCTCAGAGGCAGCACAGGGAGCAGGGCATATCTGAGATGAGACTAAGAATGGCAGGCTTCTTTCTGGAGGGGAGGGAGGCTGGTTTTGCAACACCGCATTTCTTTAAGTCTTCCTGCTGTAAGAATTACTTTCTTTTTTCCTGCAGAGTTTTTTGTAAGGACTACAAGCATTGCAGAGAGCAGCACTGATCAATGGCCTGTTTCTGATGGTCTTTTGAGGGCTGGAACAGTCCTTTCTCTGTCCCTTCAAGGCTGGAGGTGCTTCTTTATTTTCTCCTCAAAGACCAGAAGGTCTTTTGCTGTCATATTCAGAGTTGGAGTGGTGGTTGCACTAAAGCTATGCTAAATGCTGCCTCGGTGCCAAGCAGTTACCCAGCAAGGAGTGCTGCTTTTGACGCTTCCTTCTTTCTCAGACTTTGCTGGTCCTTGCCTCCAATTTCTCCTTCCCCTTGAGAAATAATCATTCAGTCTGGAGCATTCATTGTAGGTTCCTAATGTCACGAATGCAGAGAACACATGTACGTTATATTTATTTTTGCTATAGTCATTTTGCACTGTGAGAGGTTCTGTGTCAGGAAGACACTGAGATGCATGCTTATATGGGCTGCACTGCATTGATGTTGGCTTTAGTCCTGCTTCACATTCACATTGCAGCACTGCGCAGCAGTCCAGGTAGCAGAACAAGACTCTTACTGTGCTGGGTGCTGGACAAACATAGCAGAAAGACATCCAGTATTTTTGGTCCTGCAGGGTTTCTAAGCGTGAGATCTGCAGTTGCAGATGGAGGCTGGCATGCAAGGACATAAGGAGCCAATAGTGGTCATTATGATATTCTTGTAGTAATTTTTTAATTTGAGGGATGTTAAAAATGGAAGACAGGTAAAACTGGGACCTCTTTATTCTGTAATATTTAAACAGTGCCCTTTTGATTTTGTTTATTTTGTACTGAAGGTATATTACTTTAGTTTTGAAGAAAGTGGTATGTTAGGTTCTCACTTAGGAGCTTGTATCTTAAATTCTCATAAGAAATGTGAATTTGCACTGGACTTTACAGTAGAAAGAGCGGCAGGTTTGGGCTTTGATAGTTACGGGAGGTTGTAGACAGGTGTGTTTGCACCCTGAGGCAGAAAATATCTTTGTGAGTGCAAGTTTTTGTCATTGTATTTGGTGTAAATGCAGCCCCAGGAACTAGTTTCTGGAAAGGTCTTCTCCAAATGCGACCTGTCTTAGCATGCTTGTCTTCTCTCTTAGGAGTGTGTTTTGTACTCAGGCTTCTCCTTCAGGCTAGTCTGAGTTTAGACACTGAAGCACGTGTTCAAATGATTCTCTATGCTCCAGAAACATTTTTATCCTGCTTGCATATTTTATTTTAATTTTGGTGCAGGGTTTTTTTTTTTAAAGATTGAAAAAAAGATAAAAACAGTTCTCTTGGCCATTTCTCTTCATCTGCGTTTCAGTTTTTTCCATTGGGCATTGTAGGAGAGAGATGTGCATGCCTGACCTTGGATCAGTTCTTCCTACAAAGCTTTCAAGGCAGGAGACTTAATCCTCCTTTTCATGCTTCACCTCTGCACAATCGAGGCCAACCTTTGAGGGGAGAGCATAATTATTTAGTGTGGCAGGCTGGGCAGATGGCAGGGTAAAAATGCGTGTGAGATATTTTGGTTTCTTCTGGGGAACAACCCCCATCATCTAAAAGATAGTTGGTATAATTTGAGCTGCGCCTTCAGTTCTTTGAAGGGGCAGTAGCTGGGGTATGTATCTGTGCCTCAAGGCTTTCCACAGTTTCAGTTGCCTTGTAAAAGGCGCTTTTTGAAAACTCTCTGGCGCCAGTGCTTAGAAATGGCCAGATGGCACTGAAAGGGTCAAGTCCGGGCCTTGCCTGCAGCTCCAAGACATCCCACTCAGGCTGGGTTTTGTATTTCTATTTGAACTGGCAGGTTTTTAATCCTAGTCTACTTCTATTTTGATGTCTTATTAAGTAATGGAGACATGTGCAGAATCACCTAAACAAGAAGTCCTAGAAACCCATTCCTTTGACATACCAGGAGCTCCGGCGTTCAATGTCTCTTCTTTCCAGTCACCCCTCTGCTACCTCTTCCCCCACTGCACGTTCCCAGCAGAAGGAGACCCATGAGAATTCACATACTGCTTGAGGACTGACGCATCTGTGTCACAGTGGCTGCAAGCGGATTAGTAAATTCACTTTAATAGGGAGTGCTGGGAATGGGAGCAAGTTCACAAACAACTGTGCGGTCAGGTGTATTAACTGTTTCCATGCAAAAAAAGCCGACTACAAGCCAGGGAAGATGGTGCAGATCAAGGTGCAAGTTTCATGCCTGCTCATGCCCTGTACAGAATGCAGTGCCCTGCTATAAATTTTGATGAAGCCTTCCTGAGGCAAAGTGTTGTTGAAACATATATCAGTATGCTGTAACCTGGCAAACCCCGGAGGGCAAGGCGTTGTACCTGAAGCAGAGAATGATTAAAATATTAGGCTGACACATATGTGGTATCTGAAAAGTTTTCTGCCACAGCCATTAAGCCCCTTAACATTGTGCTTTGGAATGTGGCCACAAGTCATAAAAATGTCTGAACAGGCAAGAGGGTTGGTAGCGTCATAAATAATAACAGCACTGCTCTCCGAACATGTGTGAGCACAGAGAGAAAAGGAGAAATAAGGAGCATAACAGGATGACACGGGGAGATTTATTAACCTTAGCAGATGTAAGATTTAAGATTGGAAATTTCCTGGCAAAAAAACCAAACAAAATACTGTAAGATTTCCTAAAATAAAAAAGGGAAGGCTCTGATTAGTGCTTAGTATGTCACCGGCTGACATTCACTGGCTGACATTTATTTTTAGTTGCAGCTATAGTAAAAGATCCAAAAAGAATTGAGCTGTGTTAGTTTAGTTTAGTTTGACACACCGTACTGTCGCTCTGCTTAATCTACTGTGCGTGCTAGGCAAAGGAAATTCAGATTCCAGGAACAGTGACTTCAGTGGAAAGTAATATTTTTTCCTGTATGGTGAAGAAGATGCAGTGAAACACCACCATTTTCAGCAGAAGCTGACAGTGGTAGCATTAGAGGATGTTATGTGAGTAAAAAGTCTTGTCCCAGACTATGTGCTTTTGCACAGAAGTCACTTTGTGAGCAGCAGAACTGATAAACCCTGGTTTCTTAAGAGTTGTGTCCTATGGATTGATTTTTTGGTGTAGCAAGATTTGGAAAGCTTTGCCTGAAAATGGTACTCATAATAAGCCTCTCTCATGCAGAAGCTTTGGTGTCTGACAGAAAAATGCCTTCCTCACTGCTGTTGCGATAGACTTGTCTGGTATCTGCTGCTGTCTGGGGGTGACAAGAGCTCTGCA
Organism: Pygoscelis adeliae; assembly: GCF_000699105.1. Lineage (NCBI taxonomy): Eukaryota > Metazoa > Chordata > Aves > Sphenisciformes > Spheniscidae > Pygoscelis > Pygoscelis adeliae. The sequence goes on from NW_008823915.1 coordinate 1,294,841, forward strand.
TCACAGCTCTGCTGTCCAATGAATGGTAAATGCTCTGAGAGGAAAAGTTGGTAGCTATTTTTGCTGTGTCTTTTGTTGCTGCCATGTTGCTGTTCATGATCCTCTTTTAACCACATAGTTCTCATCGATGCCCCATTTTCTTTCAAATGCTGAACAAGGTACTCCAAAGATCTGGCTGGATTCAGTGCTGTACGAGAGAACCAGCGATGTCAGCACATCTCTCCTTCAGCACCTTTCAAAGCCAGGTTCGGGGAATGTGCTGAAATACAAACAAAATGTCCTGCTGTGGACATTAAGAGAAATGGTGAGGATGTCGTGGTTAGTAGTCTCAAGACAGCACTAGAACTAGCCGTATGTGCAGGGACACCTGATCTTCCCCAACAGCCAAGATGAAGTCATCACCTCGTCTCCTTTGGGCACTCTGTGTTGCACTTGGGGCTGTGCCTGACTTTCCAAGTATCAGGTGGTTCTTACATGGCTGCTTCAATTTGCAGTTGTAAATAGCCATCCACAGACAAAGACAGGTTTATGGACTTTGTGCTTATTCTTGTTTATTCAGTGTGACCTTAATCTCTCTGTATCTTCCTGTGCTGTGTTACACATACGGATGCAGCTTGCAGACTAACATCTCATTGACAGAGTCAGCTTGCACTAATTTAATGCATTTATATAAAACAATGTGACAGGACAGTCCATGAAATCCCTTGCCCCAGTAGTGCTATTTACATACTTGAAAATAACTTTGACAGCCCTGAATGATATGAAAAATAATGTCGACATTTAATAATAAATAGTATTTTCAGCTACAGGCCAGCCTTTCTGCACACAGGAATTGACAGACCCAGACCCATCCTGCAGAGCAAGGAAGGCCAGTAAAAAAGCCAGGGGTCTATAGTAATGCCAATAGAGCATAAACCCCTTTTAGTAGGGTTTTGGATGCTTTATAAAGGTGTAAGTTTTATACTTTATAAATTGAGGCTTTTAGGAGAAGTAGGTCAGAGAGAGTTGGAAATGGTCACAGGTGAGAAGCTTTAGAAATGGTGAACTCTTCACCTCTAAAGAAACTAGTTTAACCACAGGATACACGATCAGGCAGGCGAAGTTACCCACAGAATCATAACATCAGACTGAAGATAGGTCTAACCCATTTGAAGACAAGGTGATAAAGTTAGGAATGTCCCTTTGTTGTCCTTTGTGCAGATGTACCTTAGTTTTTAGATGGTAAGAGAGGATGCTTCTCTGACACTGAAATCTTTTTGCAGGAGGCAGTTCTCAGCTTCACCTGTAATGAGACCCTTTCTACCCGAGCAACTTACTTTCTTAAACTTAGGTTATGATTATTTGTAACAGGCCAGCCAATCTGTTAATATTCCTTAAAGTTTGAGAACTTCAACATTTTTGTTGTTAAGATTCCTTCCTTTCTGCGAAGATTATGAATACAGTGCTGCATACATTATTTGATGCAAAATTAGTAATACATTATTCATGATTCATTTGCTGTATTTTTTGCTGTATTTTCTGCAAAGAACATTTTTTCTCTCTCTGAAGTACTTGTTTTCGCCGTGACTGGACCCTTGCACTCTCCTAGCCTCCGGCTCAGGTCAAGGTGCAGCTGAGGAGGTTAAATAACGGGACTTTTTGCTAACGCAGAGTGTCAGATCCCAATAGGTCGCTGGAATACATTGCAGCACCCTTTAAGGTGTACATTGGAAACCATTTTGAAATTTGTAGATTTGATATACCAGCAGACAAAGGCCAAGTTAGAAAGAAAAGTAACACTGGACTTCAGAGAGATTATGGACTTTTTTGCATTGCAGCATTGATAAAAGCTGCCTCCCCACATCCCCTTTTCTGAGCTGTAGCAAACAAAGCTGAGCTTTTTAGCTGTGTCTCTGGAATAGAAATGGACATCAGAAGCCTCATGTAAAATAACCAAACCAATATACAATTGCAAACTCGGATAATCTCTTTAGCTTGGTTTCCTCCAGTAAGCAGCGGCTCTCTGAGTCACTATTGAGAGACTTAGAAAGCACCCCCGGAGCTGTGCTGCGGGAAACTCGCTTTTCCTGACTTCCAGGCTGCATTTCTTTTTTTGTTTTTATTCTTTTCTCCCCACATCTCCCGTCTTTGCCTCTTTCTCTGTTTTTGTCCATGCAAACATTATAAAGGGCCTAAAAGTGGATAAGTGTCTGCTTCTAGTGTATTTAAGAGGGAGTACCATGCAGAGAATCCCCCAAGACAGCTGCTTTGGTTCCAGGCCAAGCCGGCATTAGTGCTAGAGGGAATTAATTATAATACATTAATATATAAACATAGAATATATGATGCATTTATCTCTTGAAATTGACTTGTTCATTAACTTTGTTTGTTATTCTTTGCATTTGAATACTGTCACCTGAGGATCTCGGTATACTTTGTCTGCCTTTAGGTATGTGCAAAATACTGTGTGAGGATGGGGACCTTTAGAAAGCCTCTGCTATATTTTAATACCTTGGGAACATACTGCTTAGTGTATGCATACAGCATACAGCAGTGAGCATGAGACAGAGTTCTAGGGTATTGAATTACACTGCTGCGGGAAAACAGCAGTGAAAGCACTGGTGGGATGCAAAAGTAGCGTCTTTTCATTTCAGAATGCAAGATAGAAGAGATACTAAGCTGTCGAATTAGAGAAACAGTTTATGGAATGTCCTAGTTCTTAATTGCAGGTTTCCTTTTGTTTTTATTACATTATCTGGATGCTTCCCTAGCATGCACTCAGTTCCTGTATCTCTCAGTTTTCTCTTTTTTGTTATCTAATTATGGAAATTGATTTTAATACAACAAATAAGCATATTTAGTGAACGTGAGTCACAGGGACAGTTTCTTACTCTCCAGTACAAACTGTTAATGATGGGCCAGTTCTCTGAACTGCAAGTAGCTATAAGAATCCCAGTTTTTCTGGTTTTCTATTGAGAATTTCCTGCACTTTATTCCATATAATTGGCAGTGTGTACAGACCTCACCCAGCCCAAGGGTGTATTAAAGTCCCATGAATCTCACAGATGTTCACAGATGGCCGGTGCTCTGCCATCACGTTCCCTGTGGCAACACATGGCTCATTCCCTGTGCTGTCAGCAGCCTCTCCAAAGTGCTGCCCTAAAGCTGTGAGGGGTAAGAAGGGAAAGGCTCCCTTGGGCACTCCCTCCTTGCTCATTTACTATTCCTCTGCTGCACCATTTCCACATCTCCCAGATCCATCAGTAAGGATGTTTAGGAAAAACTGAATTGCACAGCCACAGGGTCAAAGACAATCATTTCCTGGGGCAACGTGTGAACGAGGTGGGCTGCTCCCCACCTTCACTCCCATCCAGCAGGGCTAGCCACCTCCCTCGCCTTCTGGGAAAGAGAACAGACTTTTAGCAGCCAGAGTTCACCAAATGCAGTGAGTTCACCAAGGCCTGGCTACAGCAGCAGCCAAAAAACCGCAAAGGATGCAAATGCCATCACCTCCTCACTTCCTCCCCAGTCTGGCCCTGGTCAGGGCTGCAAGCTCGGCAGCAGGTTGGTCTGCTGAGGGCAATAGCAGTGTCTCCTGGCTGTTGCTCTGCTGTGCTGGAAGGATGGGTGAGCAAGGGGAGCCGGGAACAGCACAGGCCTGGGTTTGCGTCAGCTGGGCTGCGTGGCTGCCCACGCCGTCTGCCACTCCAGGCAGCTGCCTGCCGTGCAGACACTTGATGCCAGCCTTGATCAGTTTAAAAATGTATATTCTCACCTGCAGCCACTGAGACTAGATTTATGGCAAAGTTTTGGATGAGACTACCATGGTGGGTAAACTTGTTGGGAACACTTACTGATATATTTGATCACTAAGGAAAATACACTGCAGTGCTCTTTCATGTGAAAGAAGTATTTTCAAACCCTGCCCCATCTCACCACCCTTCACTGCTTGGGATGCATTTACAGAAAGTCTGAGCTGAAGTGACAACTAACAGCTGCCGAAGGGGCAGGCACAGTCGTCTCATCTTCCCTTCTCCACTCCATGCCTCCTTTTCCTTTGGGGTGTGATTGGCACCTTAGTGAGTGGGTTTGCCTCACTAAACTTGCAAAAAAACAATATTGAAAAAAAGGTCGGATGCAAATTACACTCTGACTTGATGTGCTTTTTCACTTAAAAGCTTGATGTGCTGACATGGCTCACGGAGACATCAGATGAGTGCCAGAGCAGGGCCAAAGGAGAGGGCAAGAGCGTGTGTCCCAAAATGGTGAGGGGAAAGCAGCATCACTCCTACGGGCAGCAGCAGGCTGTTGAAGTGCTCGGCTCCTCTCATTGGACCACGTTCACAGGGTCCATGCTGCCATCCGGTGCTGCTGGGGAAAAATGTAGTTAATCCCAAGCTCCTTGGACAGAAGGTATGTATCTCCTAGTCATTGTAAGAGCAGTGATATCACCGCTTGGGACTGAGCGCTCTTGTGTTCATACCTGTGGGTCTGTGAACTTTCAGTACTCATCTCGGCCACCTTCATGCCATTATTTAGGATTTCTATGGGCTTTCAGCAATAGGTGACCCTTCTCAAACTTTCTTACTTGTCAAGTGTGTCTGCAGTCAGCCATGCTTATATCTGAGCAAGGCTAACTTATCTGAAGTTTTTGCTGTTTGTGAAATCCAGCTTCAGCGTAAGGGAAGTTCCATCTCTTGAATGCTGTATTTTTTATAGTATTAGGAAAACAAAAGCCAAAGTAGTTGAGAATTCAGCACTGTGTTTTTCCCAGCTCCCACTGACTGTGTGAGGAAAACAGTTGTCTGCACAGTATCTTCTAGGGGGTCATGGTTGCAAATGGATGGCATTATTATGGGAGTCTTTTCAAAAAAAGCCAAAAGGACAGGATCTCTCTCCATCACCACCCCGAGGCCCTACTTCCCCCAAAGAAAGAAAACCCAAGACCCCAGGCAAGTCAATTAAGCATTGTATGGACCTGTCAGACAGATAAGAAAGGGACCCTTTGGCCACAGTGAGGCCAAAAGAGGGGAATGAATCCCAGAAAGTCTCTTGAGCAGATAATAAATAGCCTTTATCTGGGAGGTGTGTCTGTGTGTGTTTTTTGAGGAGGTGTGATGTCAACCTCCCAGACTTGCCTTCTTTGTTGGGCGGACATTTGCTTTAATTAAAAACCTCCAAGGGAATGTTAATTGGCCTGGGGCGGGGGTGGGGGGAGGAAATCATTACTTCATTTTCTCTCTCCGTCCAAGTCCATGCACACACATATGCACGAATACACATGCTTTCTTTTACAGCAGAGAAAAGCAGTGACAGCTAGTTTTCTGGCAAGGCCTCCTTTCCCCAATGTGCCTGTTTGCATGTCACAGTTTGGCAAAGGAACAACAAATAAATGTGGTCCTTTGTTTCCTTCTTCCTGAGGAGAAGCAAGGGGAAGATCTGCCAGCTCCTTCTAATGGTTTTACTCCGAGCAGACCCCATGGGCCCACACAAGAGCCCTGCGCAGCCGAAGCTCCGCAATGCAGGGCAGCAGCAACGCCAGAAGCAAGCTCCCCCAGTGGGATATGGCATTATAATAAAACGGAGGGGGACCCGCTTGGCTAACAAGCATCCTTCGGCTTTGTTCTTTTGAACATTGTTTTCCATTAGTTTGGTTTTTTTGAATTAGATCATTTTATCCCACATTCCAGAGTGGGAAGCAGCAAGTGAGCTTGCAGAGAGACACGAGAGGGTTCTCTAATCCAGAAAACCTTTGCTTATTTTTCATTCTTCTTTTCAGCTATTCCAAGATGAGTGAAAACAACCCTACCCAGCTTATATGCTGAATCTATACATTATCGCAGCATAAACTAACATCCCCTCATCATCTGTTTTTTTCTTTCCTGTCGTCACTCAGAGCAGTAAGTGCAGTTTCTCAGGAGTACCCTGTTGGAAGCAGCAGTGGTTGGTTGTCCTGCTGTGTGAAGTCTAGTCCTAATGTGAAACATGGTTTCAAAAGTCCTATGTTTTTTTCTTCCTAAGCTGTGATCTGGTTAGGTACCAGTCATCCTTGTGACTATAGCTTCTCCTAAAGCTGTGTAGTTTCAAAATACTGTGATTTTTTCCTCTGTGTCTCATCCATTATCTGTTGTGACAGTTTATAGAAACAAACTCCAAAATACAGATAATAGCTGCAATGAAGAAACCCTGTGCCTCCCAACCTCACTGTCATCTCCTTCTAACAAAAGATGTGTTTCTTTTCTTCCCTTGCCATAATTGTAGAGCAGAAGAATTGAAGTGCGCAGCAAACTTCTACCTTGAACTACTGCTGTTAATAGTTTTAATGTAGTTAGCGCACTGAGGAAAGGGGAGTTTGGGGAAGGGGATTTAAGCAATAATAAAAATATGTATTTTCTGCCAGGGCTGGGATCGAGACGGGAGGGAGAGGGGGGAAACCCACAAGCCATCCCTGCTGGCTGCCAAGTGTTAGTAACAACATTGACATTTTGTCAGGAAGAAACAAAAAAGGTAAGAACAGATGCAAAGCCAAATTTAAAAAGAAATGTATGGCATCCCGCTCTGGAGCTCAGAAAGTAGGTAGAGGTTCCAGCAAGCTGCCAAGCAGCGTGACTGCCAGAGGCGTGCGAGCCCTGTGCTGCTCCCAGCCCAGCAGCATAAGGTCTGGAGGAGTGAGCCGATCTCTCGGCTACCCAGCTCCCTTCCCCCATGGTGCTTTGTAAAGTCCCAACCAGCACCTTCAGTTACACTCAGGAGCAAATGAAATAGTGAAAACTTTCAAACTCACACACACATGGAGGCTATACATGTATATATATGAACATAAGACATGAGAACCTAAAATTTGTAAATCATAACTGAATTTTATCTGGCATTTTCCAGAATGTCCTTGGTTTTGAAGGTGCTTAAGCACAGTGCTGTATATTCATACTAATTCACTCTTAATCAGGGCTAATGTGCAACTTTAGACCATCACAGCTAGAATAACAGCACAGCATCTAACTTCAAGCTTTGTATACTGTTAAGAGAGAGATAGGCTTCTGTTTCACATGCTTTGTATCACCATCCAGGGGAGTCTTTCTCTCCTTTGGCTGGCTAGAAAGCCTGTACTCTCAACACAGGCAATTAGAATAAATGTCAAAATTTGGATACTGTGTATGCCGTAAAACAGGAGTACCTGTGTACCAAGAGCTAAGTACTACATGTGGGTCTCTGCAAAGCCAAGGAGAAAAATGCGGCCTGTTCGTTTCCCCAGAATTATATTTAAAAGGAATGAAAACATGCTAGGCTCTTGGGGGAGATAACAGAGCTGCCCTGTATTGCATTCTGGAATGTCTTTTAAAAGCGACCTTTTCAAAGGATGTTCTTGTGCTCGAGGCTTGTACCCATTTTTGCCCCTAGGTATTCAAGCATGAGTGTGATCCTACTTGATAATTGAAAGAGTAGAGCTATTGAATTGCTAGCAAGGACATAACTTCTTAAAAATGCTCGTTAACTGTTGGAATTTTAAACAAAATATTAGAGCTTTCAAGGAGACTAAATTGAAAGGTCTTCTCAGTTACGCAGCTTTCATTCTCTTGATTCTCGTAGTGTCATAATTTTTGGCATTAGCAACGGCCTTTCAGAGTAGGCAAGACATAAATCTGTATTATACATAAGAAGCAGGGTAGAAAACTTAGTAAAATAAAAACTCAGAAACCCCTATCATTTAAGCTTTGTTTATTCATCCTACAAAGTACAAGCCCCATGTAGTTTCTTTGCAACTTCTCAAGATGAGAAAGAGAACACCATTTTAATTCATGCAAGATTCCTTCATGCTCGGTGTTATTGACTGATCTTATAAAATGTACATGGATGACAAGACTAAAAGTCTTGTCAGTCTCTACAAAAGCTGCAGGTTTGAGCCTCCAGTGGCACAACAAATTGCACAGAACTGGTCCTTACCCGATTACTGCTGAATCCGTACTGCACTGCTGCCAAATCTCCTCTTCATTTTATCCCATCCCTTAAAGACCCAAACAAATTTTAGTTGTAGTTTAGTCACTGGTAGCACCTGATATAAACTATAAAACAAGGAGGAAATGTTAACATACAGTTAATTTTTGCAAAATACTGGAATTAAGCAGCCACATGTCTATGGCTAACATTACTCTTGACAAATACATTTTGTCTCACCCAGATTTTTAGCCAATTCTCTTTTAGTGCCTGTATGAGCTATGTATACTCATACATAATATAATCATATAATTCCTTTTAGCAGTGCATTTTTAATGCATCATAGATGCGTGAACTCTGGAGGAGTTAACATCTTAAAATGCCATGTGACCTGTTTGCAGTAGAATTTTAAAATTTGTTCCATTGGGATGTGGTGGCTTTTACCCTAATCTGGACATACTAAGCTTTCAGATTCTTTTACAAAATTCTGACAAAATAAAGGAATCCTATAAGTGGGCGTGACAACAATTCAAGCCATTTTTCAGGCTGACAGAGATTAATGGAAAGGAAAAACAATGTAAGAAACTAGATTTGGGGCAACTTTTCTGGAATAAGTAGTAACCCCAATCTCACACGCAATCCCATATGTGCTGAGGTCAAGCAGACGTCTCACCTACCAAAATCTGTTTTTGCAGGATCGGGCCCTTTGAGTTCTGGTTATTTCTCAAGTTGCATTTGTCATTATTCTAGTGCAGAAGCAGTACTGAAGGCAAGTTAAAGGACTTTTCAAAGTATAAGACAAAGCAGGTCTGTATAAATGTAATTTTGAAAACTAATTACCTTTAAAACCACGACTTACTGCTTTGTCTACTCTGGGCATATTTTTTTGTTGTAGAACTGTCTTAGAGATTGCTGGTTTTCTTCTTTATTGGACTACAAGGTCAACATAAACATTTCTTTCCATAAGCCTGCAAATCAAATAACTTCAGTCAATCAACAAATTGGGTCTGCTGATATACAGTTAATGAAATGCATTAGGGTGCTAATCTCTTGCCCAATAAAAAGCTGAGATTAAGTCCTAGCTTGTAAATCAAATTGGCTGGAATGATTGTAGTTCTTTCCCAGAAGCACACCAAAACCACGCTGGGTTTGGGACAGGCAGACAATGGGTGTCTAGGAGGAGAACTGCAGTGGATCTGGGCTAAGAAGAGCAGGGAAGATTTGATGCTTGCTTTGGAGGTATATTGACAGATGCTGCGTGAGGAAGATTTGCAGGCAGCCTAATGAATGGTGTCTTGCTGTCAGGATGGCTCGTCCTTCATCTTGAATAAAGTCAGCCCACTTACGTTATTCAAAAGGGAGCTAGCTTAATGGTCTGTAATAGCTATTTTGCTGTTATGGAAGAGTTGTTGAGTGTTCACATGGCAGGACAAAACAAAACGGTTTATGAAATGAATCTTTCAGCCTATGGTATGTGTCAGCATGAGTAAGGAGGAACACTTGCAAAGTGCGGGCAGCTTGCCTGGAAGCGAGCTTACCGAGAGTGGAAATGGCCGGGAATCATGCTAGGTGATAGTTAGGCAATTTTTCATCTATTTTATACTTTTAAAAGTATATTTGTGTAAAATACAGGAGTTAGAAGATGATCCTAATGACTCAAATCTGCCATTTTCTTCCTTCCTTCCGTTCCTTTTAGGAGAGCCCATCAAACACCAATAATTCTAATCTTTTACAAGTACCTAATGGCTCCCAGCCAAGAAAGGTTTTAAGAAATAAATAGGAGCTCTTAAAGCAGTGAATTTCATTTTTGCCTAATCTGTGCAAATTGATGAATTAAATCCCTTTGCATCTCAAACCCACTTTGGTGATTTGCCTGGTGATTATTTCAGTTTTCATAAATTTTCCCCAGTCGTTTCCTGTCATTTCTTGAGAACAGACGTCTAATCTCTGCAGAAATGTGCGTGTGTGATAGTTATATAGTGTTTAAAACTTGTCTGTACATACTCAGCTATTGCACGGTCATAGATAATGTATGCAGATGCATGCAGGACACCAGATATCTCATCTGGCCCTGATGAATGTGCCTGCAATATCTGTGTATGCGACCTCTTCAAAGAGCAGAAGCGTATTTTGAGATATAATGAATGTAATTCAACAAGCAGCGATTAGGTTTGGCTGCCCAGCATTTTGTGAAAACCTAAGTGGAGGCTGGTTGTTATGTATGAATCCTATATTGTGTACACTTACCTGTAAAATATTTTTTAGTAAACTACATTTTATATGTAAGATGCAAGACCACATATTATAGTTCAGCTGCTGGCATGGAGCACATTGAAGCAATAGCTGAACAGTTAAGCCAAGAAAGATTTTTCTGTTTTCTGTTTCTGTTCTGTGGTGTGGTTTAGTGAAGTTTAAACCACCACTCTGCTCAGGCATTAACTGAAAAGCAACCGCTAAAATGAAGCTAGCTTTTTCTGCCGTCTGGGGCCTTCACGCAGAAGTTTTGTCATGTAAGTCTGTCCCTCTTCTACGGCTTCTCTCAGTATGACATGAGCTGGAGAATATTCCTTTATCTTAGAGCTTATGTTTTACACAGTTTGGCACATACTGGCACAAAAGGGAGATATTACTGATACACATGATGTTTTGGAATATGATGGCTATGGCATACCATGGCAGTCAGTTATTTGTTCTGGCTTCAGGAGTTGTAATCACTAATTTGTATTATAAGAAAAGTTTGACTAGTCTGACATGTAAACTCTCCCTGCTTTAAAAATAGCAGTTGTGAGTAGCAGCTTTGGAATTATTGTTATGGTATCTTTTGCCTTAATGCTTTTCTTTTCCATTTTCATTCTCATCTACTGTTTTCATGATTATCTGGAATGACTCTTGTTTATAGAAACAGTATATGTATGTTTTGTAGATAAATGGTTATAGATACAAATATAGCTAGAGATGTACATCATGTATGTGTTTCTGTCTGTATGTATATGCACTTTACATGTTCATATGAATTAGGTAGTGCTTTAATCCCCATTTTGTGGCAAGTAGAGCAGTCTGAAAAGCTAATGGTAATTGCAAGGATGAATGAAAAGTCATTGTCAGAGACAGGATTGGAATCTGGCTTCTGCTCTCTCTGCTTTCGTCAGAATTGCAGAAGATTGACCTAGAAAGGACAAGAGGTCATCTACTCCATCCTGCTGCCCCCAGGCAGGATCAATTCCAACAAAACTGCTCCTGACAGATATTTACCTAACTACTTCTTAAAACCTCTAATAGTGGAGATTCCCGAGGTGCTGCAGTGGTCACTTTGGCTGCTAGCTGGATATTTGCCCACAACAGACTATCCTGTCACTGAGTGTTGCTTTGCCCGGCACAGGATTTCATAGCAAACCTCAGAAATACAGGGCAAAGTGGGAGCATGGGTTGGGTGGATGTCTGTGTTTTGGTATGTAGCCCTGGAGGTTTAATAGACTCTTTCTGCGTTGAGACGGACTGTGATACTCTGTGTTGTGATATTTCTGAGTCTTCTCTACTTAACAGAGTCTCTTGGGTATCTGTTTAACAATTCTGAGCCTGTTTTTTTAAGCTAGAAAAGGGATGTAACACTCTAGCAGGTTGATGGTGGAGTTTGCCGGAAGTTTTGCATCTTCTTAGTAAATGTTTATAATGTGATTGTCCCATGAGTGTGGTTGGACTCACAGGAAACCTGCATATAGGGGAAATACAGCTGAACTGCGAGGAGGAGAGAGACACAGTTTTCCTGACTGGGAAAAACCCAAAACATTGTGAAACGGAGTAGGATGTAGTTTCATATGATGTTTTCGCACTTATCTTTTGGTTAGTAAGTTGGAGCTACACAAGGTGAATTTAATTTTATAATTCCCTATTTGGTCCCCTGTTGGGGCAGGAGCCTGTCTGTCCCCTACCCCCACAGCATTGCACACCACAGGAGTGCTCTCTAGGCCGTAGAGGCAGTTTCACATCCCCCATACAGCACATCAGAGATTAGAGAAGCCCCTATGGAGAAATCATCTGTTTGAAGTACACTCAGGTAGCAGGGAGCTGGCAGGGGCTCTTTTTTGCCAGAGGCAATGTGAAGAAGGGTCAGAGATGCTCAGAGATGTGCTGAGGCCCTATGGAGTGGGGCCCAGTACTGCAGCATCCCGTCTCTGTTCCCAGTTCACTACTCGTCTGTGGCCCCATCAGAGCTGTTCTCCAGTGTCTGGGCCTGGTGCTGAGGATCAGGTGTTACATCTCTTCCCTTTTATGTCATCTCTCCTCCAGGACCCTTGGCACTTCAGGGTGTTTAGAGATGTTTGACATTTGCCCCGTCAGCTCCCAACTCTCCAGTTATGCAGGCAGGGCACTGGCACTGGGATATTTCACTAACTCATTCTTTTCTTAATGTATAAAATGAGGCAAAAAGTAGTACAATTCCATGAGGTTGGAGGATGTGGGCATCAAATTAGAGCATGGTTTGGAAATCTGATTATTGGTGGCTTCGCTGGGTAACAGTTCCTTTGCTGTCCCCTCCTTTCTCCCCTGCCTTCTGCAGCTGCTGGCTTCAGGGCCACATGCTGAACTGGATCAGGAAAGCAGTCAGGGCTCATTTCTTTGCTGGGTTATTTTTAACTTGGCTCAGTTACCTGATCAAGCCCAGCATTCAGCCCCAAGAAGCAGTTGTTCTGGCACCAATGAAGTGAATGCTTTGGGGTGGACAAGAGCCATGCAGGGCAAGGAGGGATGGTGGGAGCTACTTCAGTTGACCTTGCTGCCAGGAGTGTACATCATTCTTCCACCTAAATGCAGCACAGCTGAGAAGTGCTGCCTTGAAAATGCGGGTGCGTGGGCTCCCCTTTTTACCATTTAGACTCATTATGGAGAGAAGAAGAATAGTTTTCGCTGCAGTCCCCAAGCAGAGCATTTCCTGTTTGGCATGAAGAAGCCCTTTTAAGAACATTAGCTGAGCTATTACAATGATGAGGATGCATGTAGGTCAAAGCAATCATTAATTTGCATGTCCTCATTCCTTTGCATCTCTCCTGGCCTTGCCAGTTACTGTCCACCAAGTTGTGTAAGGGTTTGTTTTTTAATATAGATATCTGTTGCCTAGGGACTGGATTAGGAGTGCCCCAGTCTACATCGAGCACTGATCAGTCTCTAGGTAGAAACATCTATCAGGGCTGGACGTGAGGCTGTGACCTTGGAAGGGGAGTCTGGCTGTTTGTTATCTTTCCCCTGACTGAGTTGCCCTCCCCATGTGTGTAATCCTAGAGTTTGCATATTTTCCATAGAAGAGATTCCAGTTGGCCTTTGAAGTTACCTCGAAAATATTTATAGAGGACAAGTCAACTCTTCTATACAGTAAGTGTTGCATGTACTCAGAATCAAAGTGTAAATTATACCTTTCTAAATGCATGTGCCTACTCTTGAGTATCAGAGCTGGTTTTAAAATACATGCTGCTCATGAAGCTTTTTATTAACATTATGAAGGAGTTAAATGTCAATTTAGAGTAAGATCTTTTTAAGCCTTATATATGAGGAGGCTTTTTCCACCTGTGATGTCCTTGCTAATGTTTATAATACCACAGTATCCAGCAATTATACTGAAAGATTGGAGTCTACCCGTAATTAATTTGCAGTGCCGAGTACTATTATACCAGTCGGTACAGATATGCTGGATATTACAAAGGAGGAGAATATTACATACAGGGGCGTTTTTAACTGGATTTCTCAATTTGCAAGAAAGAAATGCAAGGTAATGATACCTTCCTCTTGCAAATCTTTGCAATATTTTAAAGCTCACTCTTTCTCACGGTTGCTATCCAACAGTTCAAGATACAGAGGAAAGAGGTTACAAAAATCTGACTTTTGCAAACTCAGAAAAGGATTTTACTTCTCCATATATGAGATCCATCAGGGTGTTATGCAGCATATGCCCAACAAAGCATGAAACTTGTAGTCTGAAATGTGAGAAGTATTATATCTTAGTATTATAGCTATATAGCTTAGTATTATAGCTGCCTGGCGGAAAAGGACCTGGGGGTGTTGGTCGACAGCCGGCTGAACATGAGCCGGCAGTGTGCCCAGGTGGCCAAGAAGGCCAATGGCATCCTGGCCTGTATCAGAAATAGTGTGGCCAGCAGGAGTAGGGAAGTGATCGTGCCCCTGTACTCAGCACTGGTGAGGCCGCACCTCGAATACTGTGTTCAGTTTTGGGCCCCTCACTACAAGAAGGACGTTGAGGTGCTGGAACGTGTCCAGAGAAGGGCAACGAAGCTGGTGAGGGGTCTGGAGAACAAGTCTTATGAGGAGCGGCTGAGGGAACTGGGGTTGTTTAGCCTGGAGAAAAGGAGGCTGAGGGGAGACCTCATCGCTCTCTACAACTACCAGAAAGGAGGTTGTAGCGAGGTGGGTGTTGGTCTCTTCTCCCAAGTAACAAGTGATAGGACGAGAGGAAACGGCCTCAAGTTGTGCCAGGGGAGGTTTAGATTGGATGTGAGGAAAAATTTCTTTACTGAAAGAGTTGTTAAACATTGGAACAGGCTGCCCAGGGAAGTGGTTGAGTCACCATCCCTGGAGGTATTTAAAAGACCTGTAGATGAGGCGCTTAGGGACATGGTTTAGTGGGCATGGTGGTGTTGGATTGATGGTTGGACTCGATGATCTTAGAGGTCTTTTCCAACCTTAATGATTCTATGATTCTATGATCTTTCAAAGGTAGTTATGTAAAGCTGGCTCTTAAGCTGGGCCTTATATTGGGACAGCCTGAGTTTCCACTCATGTCTTGGTTTTGGTGATGAAAGCTGCACCCCTAAAAGGTGATTTGACAGGGTACAAGTTAGGGGTGAGCAAGTCAGCAAAGAAGCAGTAGCCCCAGAGCCTGAGCTGGAAATCAGGCCATTCGAATGCAAGCCCATGTGCTTAGAGAGCTGCAAGAGGAGTTTTGTGCAGGATAAGTGCATTTTACAACTTGTGAGGAACAGTCTCTCCCACTTCCTCTCACGATTATTATCTGGATTCATAATTAGCCTAGTGCAGCTTTTAACTTGATAGTAGGGTGGATTTTCTTGTGGTTGAAAAAGTGCTCTGTCCTTCTGTCAGCGCATCTGACGGTGAGCTATTGCTTAGTTTCATTTGAGAGATTTCCCCAGTTTAGCTGCTTAAGAGCATTACTTTAGGAGGCTGCGAGCCTCCACAAAGCCATTTGTCTGGCATTTCTCAAACAGTTTGCTTCCTGTTGATAGTAAACCGATGTAAAAGTGCCAGAGTTGTAATAAACTATGTCCACTTATGCGCTACAGATCTGCTTAAGATTTGCCTAAAAGTCACTGGGACTGTGCAGCAAGTACATATTTTTCTTACTCTTTTTGTTGTTTTACATAGCAAAGGGCAAAGCCAGACTGAAGGTCAGTTTATTTCTTCCTGCAAAAACGTGGTGTGTCATTTTTGTATTTGCTAGTGTTTAGTTAGGGGATAAACAGACAAGAGAACCAGCTTGCCATAGAGAGCTGTGGAGCTGACCCAAAGGCATTCAGATCCTGCAAAACTATTTTGGTGAGAAATAGGCAAGTGGGGACTGAAGCAGACAGCACACTTACCCTGCTAGCATTTGCTTAGGACATAAACATGGGAAGTAATAAACTTGTCAAAAAGGTCCATCTGTAAATGCCTAACCCTGGAAAATATAAAAGCGATACATATGAGCATAGATTAGGTCTGTTTCTGACTTCTTTGGCAAAATGGTTTTGTAAGGCTGGCAAGACAGCTACGTGAAAAATTGGCCTGAGAGAACAGAGAGCACAGCCATTTGTGTTGCTGTGCCTGGAACTGGACCCAAAGGTGAGCGAGGGACTGATGCTCCTTGTGTAAAAGTTTACCTCCACCCTTAAGAGTTTACTTTGAACTTCACAGATAGTGATGCAAATGAGGAGAATATAGGATTAAAACAGAGTTGCACTGAGAGTGTATAATAAAGATTATACACTTGGTTGCCCAACCAATCTTTCCCCAGAGGAGATGAACAGGGTGAAATACCAACAGTAAAGGTACAGGTGAATAACTAGACCCTACTGGTAAATCTTTGGGCACTAGAATTGTGTAGCTTGAGCATACACAGGAGATGTGAAGCAAAAGCAACCCGTAAAATAAGAAGCAAAATAACCCACACTAATGGGGGGCTTCTTGGAGGTAGAGCCTATATCATCTGGTCTGGGGCCTCAGACAGAAGTTTCTTTTTGACATCTTCAGAAGAAATCTTGTTGTGCCATGTTGTGTGTTAAGGTGAGAAGTTCTCTGAGCCGGGGACCGCCTTCACTGTGTGTTTGTGTCATGTGTCTCAGCTGAAGAACCTGGGCATTGAAGAAGGCATGCAGTACTTGACAAGAAGCAAAATGTTCCACAAGGAGGTGGTTACGTTGCTACATTCTCTTTTTCCTGGGGGAAAAAAATATATTGCGGTGGTGGAAGATAATAATAGCCATCAGTCACAGACCTGGCAAGCACCTATACATGTAGTAAGCATTTTACATTGAGCCTAAATAATGAAGCCATTTAATGCTCCTTTCTTGGTAACAGTTTAATATGAGAAGGCCCTGCCAACGATGCAGTCTGGCAAGGAAGGTCAGAGCCAAAGCTAAGTCCCAAATGTTTTCCATGGATGTTGCTTAGCAGGGCAGGACCACTAAGTTAGCGAGTTCTCAGCTTCTCTTTAGCTCCTTCTGTGAAAGCAACCATGAAGGAAAGGGAGAAAGAAAACAAGGTAAGTTTGGTTGTGAAGGATTGTGGTGGATTGATCCTGGCTAGACGCCAGGTGCCCACCAAAGCTGCTCTATCGCTCCCCTCCTCAGCTGGACAGGGGTGAGAAAATATAATGAAAGGCTCATGGGTTGAGGTAAGGACAGGGAGAGAGCACTCAGCAATTACCATCACAGGCAAAACAGACTCGACTTGGGGAAATTAGTTTAATTTATTATCAATCAAATCAGAGTAGGATAATAAGAAATAAAAACTAAATCTTGAAGCACCTTCCCCCCACCCCTCTCTTCTTCCCAGGCTTAACTTCACTCCTGAATTCTCTCCCTCCTCCCCCGCAGTGGCACAGGGGGATGGGGAATGGGGGTTGCGGTCAGTTCATCACATGTTGTTTCAGCCACTCCTTCCTCCTCAGGGGGAGGACTCCTCACACTCTTCCCCTGCTCCAGAGTGAGGTCCCTCCCACGGGAGACAGTCCTCCATGAACATCTCCAACATCAGTCCTTCCCGCGGGCTACAGTTCTTTATGAACTGCTCCAGCGTGTGGCCTTTCCATGGGGTGCAGTCCTTCAGGAACAGATTGCTCCAGCATGGGTCCCCCATGGGGTCACAAGTCCTGCCAGCAAACCTGCTCCAGCATGGACTCCTCTCTCCACAGATCCACAGGTCCTGCCAGGAGCCTGCTCCAGTGCAGGCTTCTCGCAGGGTCACAGCTTCCTTCGGGCATCCACCTGCTCCGGCGTGGGGTCCTCCATGGGCTGCAGGTGTATATCTGCTCCACCGTTAACCTCCATGGGCCACAGGGGGACAGCCTGCCTCACCATGGTCTTCACCACGGGCTGCAGGGGAATCTCTGCTCTGGCACGTGGAGCACCTCCTCCCCCTTCTCCTTCACTGGCCTTGGTGTCTGCAGAGTTGTTTCTCTCACATATTCTCACTCCTCTCTCCAGCTGCAGTTGCGCAGTTTTTTCCCCTTCTTAAATATGTTACCACAGAGGCGCTACCACCGTTGATGATTGGCTCGGCCTTGGCCAGCGGCGGGTCTGTCTTGGAGCTGGCTGGCATTGGCTCTAGCTTCTAGCAGCGTCTCACAGAAGCCACCCCTGTAGCCCCCCGGATACAAAAACCTTGCCACGCAAACCCAATACGAGGATGCTGAGGCAGGGCTTCCTGAGACAGAACTCTGGTGAAAGGGTGAGCTCTGGAGAAGGCGGAGGACAGCCACACCAGGTCAAGCCAAATCCACCTTTTCCTAGTAGTAGTCAGAAGTGGTGCTGAGGGATGGCCAGGAAGACGTCAAAAATGTAGGATACCTGTCCCTAACACCCTCCCAGCCTCCAAGAGTATTTCTATTCCTTTTTTTTTTTCTTGTGTGTTCAGGAAAAAAAAGACTTTTTGTAGATTCTTGTGCAGTCTTACTTATTTGCAAAGAAATATTGGAGCCGTATCAATTTTTCATGGAAACAAGACAGGAAGGCTTTGAATTTTGCCTATTGTTTGGGCTAAAAGGACAACAATATGATGCATTTTAATACATGTGCTTTGAGTTTCTTCTAACGAAAAATATCAAGTAAGCAAGTTAAAAGAGCACCAGGGCTACTTCTGAAGCTTGCAAAATAGATAATAGCCAAGAATTTAAAACATTTCATTAAAAATGAACCCAGAAGTTTTTTGAAGCTCAAATTTTGTTCTGCAAGCTCAGCAATATTCATTAACCTCCCACTGAAGATTGCTGAACAGCTGGATCCAATTTCTGAAAAGATAATAATGAAGAAATTAGATTAATAGTCTTCAAGTGGAGCAGCTGAGGATCGGTTGTGGCAAGCTCTTTTAGATGTAGCATGTTGTTAGCTATTTTCCATGTGAAGATGGTTACTGCAATCCCAAGAGGAATGAGGCCGTATCTCAATGATACAGATATCAGTTCTCCTGGACTGTGAACACAGCAAGGCACAGATAAGCAAGATTGCTGCTGGCTCACTTTTCTCCTTCTTTCCTATCTCCCTATTCTGAACACATCACCTCCATGACATATATGCATATTTGCTGCAAGGAAATTGCTGCCCTTTCAATATCAAAGACAGCACGTTTCTGACATTCCAATCAGTGCAAAAAAGCTCCTGCTGGCCCATGCGAAGATTAAGTGCCTTTGTGTGGGGCTTTATTTTAATACAGAGAGGTAAATGTAAAGAATGACCTTGTCCCTTCTAAGGCACAGTCACAAATAAAGTAACATTTGGTACTGGCTTCACTCTCACTGCGAATTTTCTCATGTTCTCAGGTCAGTGCCAGGCACCTCAGTGGAAACCCAAAAGCCTCTTTTGCCCTGGCTCCCACAGCACGTCCTTCCAACAAACAGCTCATGCAGGGATATGCATTTTCCTCCACAGCCCAATGACACTGCTTCACTTCACATCCCTGTACTCTGTCTAAACGAGTGTAAGATAGGTGTTCCCCACACTCTCAGTCTTTCCCTGGCAGTCTCTGAATACTGCATCCCCACTGAAAAGTGTCCTGTTTTTACTTGCATGACGTGACTACAGTCAAAGGAAGCAAATACTGTTCTGAAAACAGATGTAGGGCCCATATCAGTGTTTTCCCTGCTGTGTTTATGTTCTAGTAGCTTTCTCTCAGGTATGGGACAAGCCAACAAAATTGTAAATGTAAGGCGGGAATTAAAGCACGCTCATTTTTGCGCAGGGGAGCATTCTCATTGTGCATGGATGGGCACATCCTTCAGCAGCCTGGTTGCTCTCTGCTTTGCTTCTTAGCTCACTCGTTCTCTGACCTGTAAGTTTATTCGCATTCACACAAATGCATGCAGAATAACCTGGCAAGCCTTTGGGCTTTGATTTTCCTGAATAGGTGTCCAGAAACAGCTTGCTGTTGTTTGCAGTGTCATTCACAGGCACTTTACCAGCAATCTTTAAAAAAAAAAGTCCAGCATCACCAGCTTTCACTCATCTTTCTCTGTTCTGCAATTAGCAAATTGATACGCTACTTCTTACCCACTCACGTTCAGTCATTCCCCATGCAAACATGTATGCTTATATAACTGTACAGGTTTTAGGGATAAACTACTGCATTACACCTTTAGGTGACATCCTGTTGATGTCTCGGCTGCCAGGTGCTCTGAGGTCTTAGCTAAATGACAGCTGTGGGTGTGCGCTGGGTTTGATACAGGACACCCCTGAGTTGCCTCTTCCAAACCTGCCAGTGTAGGGGTGTGCCAGTCCTCAGGCCAGGACTTTGAAACATTAGCTCTGGCACTGCCGGCCACCCCACATGCACATGCACAGGCATGTTCTCCCAGTTCGGTGGTCCATTCTTGATCAGCAAATGGCTTAAGAACATGCCTGAAGTTAAATATCCACTTAAAGGCTTCCTAGCCCAAGTGGGAATGGGTCTGGGGTCAGCTCAAGTGTTTCTCTGAATCAGGGTTGGGAGAAATTAACTTTTTAGCGCTGCAAGACCCCTCATTTTGAGAGAAATGTGGCAGCAGGATAGGTCATGCCTGACTTCTGAAAGTGCTGGAAGCCAGACAGGTCTCTAAAAGTGTTTTCTTTGCAGCCTGAAAGGAATATTTGAATAAACTGACAGAGCTAGGTAAAGAGGCAGAAGGGTTGTTTGTTTTCCTTTTTACTCAAACTTTCAGTACACACTTAAAATGTGACACTCTTGCCTGGTATTTTCAGTTTAGACAGAACGTGGTTGTTTCTTGGGCTGAAAAATCAAATTCCAGAAAGAAATAATGCTTCTGGCAAAGCAGACTGCATTCCAGGGCATGATTTCATCTGGTAACTAGTCCAAGAGAGTCAATATTGGCTAATATGACCATGACTGCATGTATTTCTCATTAATTTTCATCAAAACTTGCCAGAAAATTCATGTTTTGGTGCCAGCAGATCACTCTTCCTTTCCATATATTTTGTAGTGTCATCATTCACTAACCCCAAAAGTCTCTCTAAGGAAAAGAAAAAGCTATAATGCAACATGCTCATCTCCTCTCATTGCCCACTGAAGAGTTACAGAATGAGGCGGATAGAAGTCCTTCAGCAAACAAATGGGAAGTTCTTCAAGAAAGTGGTTTTGTGAGTGCCTTGCAGGACCAATATTTTCTGGTGCATAAGACAACATGATTCTAAATGAGGTCATGAAGTGCAAGGCAGCTTTGCCCCTCTCTCTGCTTTCTCTTTCTGCTTGAGCTCAGAACAGAGCCTCACTGATATCTGATCTAAATTTTATATATGTTTGGCCCAAGTGCCCTCAAAATGTCTTTTGAGAATCCTCGGGACATTCTCGCTCTCCTGTTGTGACATGTGCTGGCCGCTTCTGCTGCACCGCATTCCTCGGGAGTGGAGTCTAAACGTGCAGATTTTGGGGCTTGTTTACTGTCCCACTCTTGGCAGTAATACATGGAAGAATGGGAACTCTCGGTGCCTGTTCTACCTGCAAGAGTCCTGGATTTGAAACAAGAGATGCGTAATACGCCCATAAATTGTCAGAGATGGAAGAATGCAGTTGCAGGTCCCAGAACAATCCATGAAAATAGATCCAAATTCCTGAATTCTCCTGGTGGTTAGGTGCATTTCAGTGTCCCATCAAGCAGCTAAACAATTTCTGTGTCCTCTGTCCCTAACAATTATTTAATTATATTTTTCTGAAGGGACCAGTTAGTGATGAAACTGCCAAAGAATTGACCCACATAGGGTTTTTTGAAATTCCACCTGAGCAGTCTGTCACTTCATCATTCCTAAGTATGTAGTCAGGACATATCCCAAACTTTGCTTTGTTGCCTCAACAGGCCAGTCTTTTCCCTGCTTTTGGTTATATCTGGAAATTTGAAAGTCAAACTGTCCTATCCCGGAGAATCTCAAAATGGATCCCAAGGTTTCTTTTACAGTGCTGTCAGCTGGCGTGCAAGCCCTTCTCTCTGAATGTCAAAGCACTTTCCATGGGGAGACAGATGGCATCTCCCACCTGCTTCAGAAACACGCCAATCTTTGAGATCTGGTCAGCAGATATGTGCAGCAAACTCCTGACCTTTGTTAAACACCGTGTACTACATACGGCAGCCAGGTC
>NW_008823915.1:1316600-1318345 GCF_000699105.1 Pygoscelis adeliae
CGGAAGAGCCATGCTTCAATCAGTCTGACTGACAGAGCTGATATTTCTCTTTCCTGCTCTCCAACGAGGAGATTTCTTCTTGTAAGGTACTACATGCCAGAGTCTACGTCCCTGGGTATTGCAGGGTACATACCTCATCTTTGGAGTTATTTCAGCAAAGGTGGACCTGGTGACCCAGCTGCTTTTCCTCCCTCTCTGAAATCCTCAGCAACACAGATTTTTAATTCTGAGGAAACTTCTCCTGCCTCTTTTTTATGGCAAGAAGAGGCCCTAGGAGCATAGGCTGAGGCTGGTCTTGGGCTCTGGAGGTAAATGAGTGTTTCAGCATTTGCAGCTGAATTGACTAAAGAACCAACTCAGAGAAACGCTGTTACTGCAAGTTACAGATCAGCTTTAAAAACAGTCACCTTATCCTGCCAGTGTATTTCTTTTGTCTGCTTTCTTCTTTCAGGAAGAAAACACCGTGAGTGTTGCATAAAACGAAATTACATTCACAAGCATTTTACGAATGGGGGGATGGGGAATAAAGATACATATTTGTTTAATTATTCACTACACTGAGTTCACCTGTAAGAAGTAGTGCTTATATCGCTATATATTGTACACAGAGGGGGTTTTATGTTCAATTTCAGTAAACTGAGTCGGAATAGTTGAAATATGCACAAGAATCAGGAACTAGTATGTGTGTTTATAGCAGTATTGCTAATGGAAGGCTTTTTAAATAGTACCACTGTAGTGTTTTCCCTTGTATCTCAGCTGCTGAAATTACATTATTACCTTTGACTCCTCCTATCGCGAGGAAGGAACAGTTTTAAAATTTAGGACTTATTCTTTAATAAAAGCTATGACTGTGTGCATGCATGTCTGTAGGTGGAAGGTCCTAACTCGTTAATTTTTTCTGTATTTGGCCTGGCAATACTGTACATGGATGTGCAAAGGGAAGACGGGGGGAATCTAATCTGCCTAAATTCTCATTGAAATCTATACAGTAGAGTAATATGAAGGAAGAAAATCCAGTCACTGCTTGTGCACCACTCTCCCCAGTGGCGTGCAGTAGGCCTATTATCCAGCTGATCAGATTTTATCTTTTCCCCACTCTGTAAAATTAAGAAGTTTTGAGAGCTAAGTGACAAAGCTCCTTAATACCAAGTCTATTATCAGCAGTGTTACTGTCACCACCTGTACTGCAAGCTCAGCTTTGTAGGCAGCCCTCTTCGAGGTCGACAGGCAGCAGAGGCAGGGGTAGCAGGGCAGGCAACTTTGGGGGGAGGCTCTTCTGCTTCTCTCCCCTCCAGCTGCACACTTTGCTCTGTCTTTGGATAGATTTCTCTCCTCTAACTAGGATTTCAGAGGTGGGGACACAGAAGGCAGCTAATGCATTTGTGAAGCATGGAGCTGCAAGTGTTGAAGAAAGATATCCGTAAAGGGATAGAAGGAAAGAAAACTGTTTCAGCAACCCGTAAGAGTAAGCTACGTGCCATCCCGCAGACCAAGGCAATTTGAATGGTGTAAAAAAACCCCAACCCTCTTCCCCCCCATTTTGTCCCTGACATTTCCACTTAGCAACAGAAGACAAAGTTACATCAAATGAAGTGACTCTTTCGGTTTATGTCCCTGGATGGACTAGGTACTTTACAAGACATGTAGCACTATTCCAGCTTCCAACTGCTTACAGCCTAACGAGATGCATGAGATGTGACAAGCTCTGCTAGTCCAGAGGACAGACTGCAGGAATATTCCAGATA
>NW_008823915.1:1318385-1338640 GCF_000699105.1 Pygoscelis adeliae
TGGCTGCCAGAAATGCATCCCTCAAGTGGTGGCTCATTGCAACTGTCTGCAGCAGCCTCAGCCTGCAGGTGGGAAAAATAAAAGTAGGTGAAAGCCAACTTTTTCTCTCACTGAGAGTTGATGCAGAGTGCAGTTTGGCCTGACTCTTGGTGATGATGCTGAACCCAGAACAGAGCACTATGTGGCTCTCAAACCCCTGTCGATTTTTTTCAAAATACAGTTTCTTATTCTGCTCCACGTGGGCAAAGCCACATCAATCATACTGTGCTGGCTTCAGCCCCAAATTCTTGTCAGTGCTTTCCTACTTACTTATTTTAGCTTTTCTTGAAACTCCATTGTATGGCAAATCTTCCTGTGATGGTAGCTTTTGTCAGAGTCCTTATAATCAAAGGTCAGACATTGCAATAGGTTAGGTTTGGGTTTTGATCTTTTCACGAGTGCTACCTTTGGGCTGAAACCTGCAGAGTTTCCTTAAAGACAATGTCCTTCTTTCTGTTTCTATTTCTCAAAATATAAGGGGTTTGTAGGATCAGGTTTGCTATTTGTAGATTGGATCAACATCCATTTAATTTGCATAATGATGGGCTCTACTGAAATACCAAAATTAGGTGAGATCTCAACTGAGCAGTCCATCACCTCTCAGGAAAGTGCCAAAGTATGTGCAAAAGACCCACTGAAATCAGTGAATATGAGGCACAGGCTCAAACTTAAGCATTGGCCCTGTTGGCTCCACATCCCTGGTTATACTTCTTTTTTTTTAATTTATTTATTTGCCATCATTTTGAAACTAATTTGGAAGGTAATGATTAAATACTGTCAGAAAGCATACAGAAGAGGAGGAAAGGCCTCCCTAATTGTGTTTTGACATTTTTTGACACAGCAATTCTTTTGAAGGAAAGAGAAAAAAGAAACAAAACAAAATCTGTTCAATCAAGATTTTCTGCTTTTTGTTCTCTTTGGCTAAGAAAAATCAGGTTGCAGAGAAGCTAGTGTGCAGAACCAAAGCTTGCCTCCTAAGCAGGAATTTTCATGTACTCAGCTTCCATCTAAAGGCAGTTTTACAGAAATTTGCACTCCTGTAAAGCGAGTATTATCTTTGTAAGTGATACAGCACTTCAGCTTTCACAGGACCTCAGTGCTTTGCACTATCTCAGTGACTTCAGGGACGTGGTACTAAGATTTGCCTAATACACGTGTCTGTCTAAACGCAGTAGGATGTCAGCTCTGTGCCCGGGTTTTGCATCACTAGGTAAATAACTTAGCAAATGGAATAGCAGGTCTGTGTTTTGTAAGATTAAAACTCTGGCTGAAAGAGACTATTGTACTGGCTCTTGAGAGCTGTAGCAAATCTGATACAGTATTCTCAACATGGAAGGCATTCTGAGGAGTTATTTCTCTTATTAGCATTTAAGATTGGTTTCAAAGATATTTTCTAAATATCAAACCCAATCTGTAATAATAAGATCCCTAATTAATGACAGAATTATCAGTTAGCATGTAGTCTTCCATGCTTTGAAAGTATTCCCCTGGAGTTTAACAACGGCTTCACACAGAAGACAAGTAAGGCCAATAGCAGGTCTAACAACTAAAGCAGGATTAATTTTTAAATCTCACTTTGTTTTTTTAATTTTGAAAAGAAAATAAAGCATTTCCAACCTTTTCTTACATTTACCTACCAAACTTTAGGACTGAGATTGTATTCCTGCCCTCTAACAGAGGCAATCCTATTTTGCTAGTGTGTGACTGCAAAAAGTAACAGAAACAGTTAAATCCAAAATCTTTGTGGGGAGTTCTCCCTCCTGCTGCCCTGCTGGAGTTGGTGGTCCCGTGTAGGTGGCTTTAGGGAAGGATCCAAAGCCACAATCTCTCCTCCGTATCAGTGGATAGCTCTGAGCTGGGTACAGGGAAACATTACAGAAGCCTCTGAGTCAGCCACAGGGACGTCTCGATAGATGCCATCAAAAAGCAGGTTCTTCTCATCCCCCTCCAGCATGCCTAAGGGCTCTCAGCACAGATTTCTTTCCTGTAGCTGTTGAGGATATTTTTTTCTGCTGCCTGGTAAGCTTTAATACAACTTCTTTTTTGGGTTTGGCAGGTAAATGAGAGCACAAGCTTACAATTTTTTTTTTACGAATTACATTCAAATGTCTTAATTTCCAAATGACTAATAAAACCTGAAATCTCCTGAGAGACCTAGGGCTTTTCCCTAGGATTAAGCCCCAAATGAAAAGGCCATTACTGTTTGAATATTTCCAAAGTGTATTTTAGGTACTTTTAAAAATTTTGATTGAATGTTAAGTGTACAAGTTATTTTAAAGGGCCTTTCTGTTTAGTTGTCAAGAAAGTGAGTTGAAAGGAATGAGTGAACGAATTTGAGCAGAACTGAAGACTTGTGGGATCCACAAGTGGGATCTGAAAGAAATCTGAGCTCCTCCTTACCTGGTAGTTGCGGGATGTGGTTTTGGAAGGGACTCACGAAATGATATATGTACAGACAGTACAGCTTCTGGCACTTCTGCATGGCAAACAACATGTTAGAGTCAAGCATTGTTTCAAAGGAGAACGAGAAGAAAAAACACAGATTTTGCTAATAAGCTGTGAGTAGTTTTCTGAACCCCAGGAAATCCAATCACACCCTATTTCCCTCCATGTCTACGTCAAGGCACCCTAATCCTGCCAGTCAGAATGAGTATTTTGCACATTAACTTGCTAGTGAAGTGAATCATGTGAATGAAGTTATTCAACCACATGGCTGTTCACAGAGCACCATCTGCATCACGTGTACATTTGAGTTTCCAAACATCCACAGATTCAAATGTCCACAAATTGATGTGCATAAAGGATTAAGTTTGTCCCCTGAATGTATTCCCACAGTTAAGAGTCCACCATCTGAAAAACTGGGTTAATATGTAACATGACACAATTTCTTAATAATTTTGCAGTTCCTTAAAAACAATAGCATGAAGTGCAGATGATACTCTCAAGTCGTTGCTTTGCTCTGATTAAGGCAGAACTTTAAAGCCGTATCCTATCTCACTGTCATGAAGCATAGTGACAGCTCTGTCACTCACTGGAAAACTTCCTTCTGAAGTTTGAATGTCTTTGTTGTTTGTTTTTTGGAGGTTGCTTTGTTGTTGTTGTTTTTTAATGGTAGTCTTTTCATTTCTCTTATGCTTATGGATTTGTACATCCCCAGTGCTTTGCTGACAATCCCAACAGCCTGTGAGGAGCTCGCTTCAGTAATGTGTAGCTTTCTCCCTGTTGAATGCAAACAAACAGTACTTCAGTGCATTGATGGTGGAGGGATATTCCAGGAAAAGGGGCTGGGGCAGACTTCTTTTATGAAGTGAGCAGGCAGTTTCTCTTGCTTTACTCTCCTGTTCAGATCTTAAGAACAATTTGGCATTTGTAAGATTCCAGAAATTATTGTCCTCGGAGAGACAAAACTCTTACTTGTTCCGCTGGCGTGCCAGGGCACATCTAAGTGCTTTTCTCCTGAAGGCGCATTCTTGAGCATTCTTCTCTCCCTGCCCAAACCTAACAGCCAGGATACCATCCTGCTGTAGTTTCCAAGACCACTCTTTCATGCTTCTGACTCCAGCCCTGAATGAGATGTCGCATGGAGCAATCCAGCCTTTGTAAGTTGGCACGCAGAAGCTTAGGAAGTAGTTCAGTTCTGCTTGCGTGCATCTCTTCACAAAATTAGGGACTGCAAAATACGTTGTGATTCGGAGCTGTATTAACAGCCAGATGTAGGAACTTTAAAGAAAGGCATTCTGCAGATTGATCACAGCAATGCTATTACCATCAGTGGTGTGTAAAGTGTCAACTGCAGCTGTGTTGAATTATTCATTATTTCATAACTACAGTGAGGTTTCCAAGGGCAAGGTTTTTAAGATCCATTTGAAAAGTGAAATGAAAGCCTCTATAATTAAAAATCATTATTAAACTTCATTTATTTAACTTCATTTCAACTTTTCCCTATGTGATTATTATTAAAGTTATTATATTTATTGATTTTTCTACTCCCTTCCCTTTCTCTGCCAGCTAATGAGAAAAAAGTGGTTTTGAATTAAGCAAGTAATCTTGCTCTCCCTAGACAATTGTTCTGTGCTCTCATGTTGACCCCTGGAAAGAGATTTACTGGGTGATGCTCTTATTTTTGTTGATAGGAGACACTTTGCCCATCAGTACAGGGTAAAAGGAAATAAATTAAAAGGAAATCTGAGTTTTGATGTCCTTGCATCTTACACCCTTAAAACTGTCTTTAGGTTTGGAATGACCGGAATCTGTGCTGGGCTCAGCGGGGAACAAAGTGCAGCAGAGAGAGCAGTGCTTTCTTGTTTAAGAGCAAGCGCTGAAGATAGAGTGCATGTCCAATTCCATACAAACAACATTATCTTCAGTTCATCTCTAGTAACAGAACATATTTCCATCAGTACTGTGCCATTCAAGATAAAAAAAGTTAAAAGTCCCTAAAGATACCTCAGCCATCTTTATGGTCATGCTACAGTCCTCGTGAGATCAAGGCTGCGGTATAAATACCTGCGCTAGCTTGTGTGGCAGGACCAGACTAACGCAGTGATGTGATGCTTAAAATAGCCTGAACTGAACTCCGTCATGGCGAGGGTCACCTGTTTCCTGTATCTCAGCTACCCATTTACAACTTGCATGGGAACATCCAGAACAGCAGCAAGGATGCTATGAGAGCAGCATGCCTACCCCGAGGGCTCCCGGCTCCCCAGTCTCCTCTGGCTTCTTCCAGCCTTCATCGCAAGGGTGGCAGCAGCCAGAGGAAGCTGTATGTGGTGGACACACAGGCAGCAGGAGTGGTCACAGCGGCAGGTCTCAGCTGCCACCACGTCTTATCCTTCCCTCCTTCCTGGGCCCCTCACCACAGCCCAGCTGCCCCTTCCCTGCTTAGCACGTGGCATCAGCATCAACCGGCACCAGGAGCCTGACAGAAGCCAGGGCTGGGGCTAGGGGTTTTACTGCTGACAATAGAGCTGTACGGCACCCACCTCCTATGTATCATTAGTTACACTCTCTTAAGCTTCAGTTTTCCTGCCTGCCTATAGGAATTATCAGTCTTTGCCAGTTTCTCAAGGATGCTGCAGGGCTGTATTTACTGATGTTCGTGAGGTTCATTTTGACCCTGCAGTAGGAGGTGCTCTTAAGTGTCAAGAAGATGTCACAGATGTTGTTACCTTTATAAACAAATATGTTCACACAGCTCATTTGGCACAGGAATACAGACTAGTAATTCCATTTTGTCTTCATGTTTAATCTTCTAGTAGTGCAGTATTGCCCACAATTGAAAGCCAAACTGGCGAGACTCAAAGCGTTATGTATTCACCTAGAAAAGGTTACCTTTTTCTGGAGTTAGTTGTGCAGGACTCTTTTTTTCTGCTGATTGTGTAGTGCAGCCTTAATATTGCACCTCCAGGCGTCAGAGTATCTTAGAAATACAGAGAGTAAATGTCCTTGATTTCTGCACAGTGTGCCACTCCCCCGCGGCAGGACATGTACTTTATAGTTCATTCCAGCTCTCCGTGGGGAAATGGGCTACAGGGCCCTGTTGAGACAGAAGAAAAGATAAATAATCTTGTACAAGAAGTTCTTGCAAAACTCCCTGTCACTTTCAGAGGACCAGCTGAACCAGCTGTTCCCCCCCCCAACCCAGAGACAAGAAATCTCCTGGGGGCAGATCTCAGTGGGAGGGAAGAGCCCTCAGACCAACTTTGTGCCCAAACTCCAGATCCTTTGGGTTCTCCGGCCTTACAGAGCTCACTCTTCCACTTACCACGTTTTTTTGAACCACTTTCCTTCATTCTCACTGCTTTCCTTATCGAAAATTGAATTCAGTGAGTGAATTCAATACATTGATGATTATCAAGGCAATAACAGACAGCCTGTAAAGGTTTTGGGGTGAAAGTCAGAGACAGTTCATGTTCCCACTTACTTTTGTGACCGTATGAACCCAGTGAAACATACGTCTCATTACACGTGCCCTTGCTCATTTCTCATTCATCTTTGCTCAGTAGTTACTGAGGAGTGAGATCATAACTGGAATTTATTTAGAGCTATGGTCTCTCCACCCTGTTGGGTCCTTCAGCAGAGTGACTTTATCCAAGATTTCATTTCCTCCCTGTCTTTTTGCATAAACAGAAAAAAAGGTGGATGGAAGAATACACTGGCAGAAGTGCTTTGGCAGAAGGCCCTTATTTTCGTCATAGCCTCACAATGAGTGAGAGCGAGTGTCATAGCTGAAACTTCTCTGCTGCCTGTTCCCACACGTGTTTCGTGGCTAGAGGGCCGGTTTCTCAGCACCCAGGCCTGGCCTGGGGGAGGAGAGGAGTTTCACAGCTCATTGTTATCACCGAGTATTTCTACCCTGTGAACTGGAGCCAGTGCAGAGATGCCCAGGCAGCAGCGTGTTGCCATCAGTAGAGCTAATTAGCTCGGAGGCAGCACTGCGCAATCATAGCCCCCAGCCGAGCTGGACCAGGTGTCTAGTTAACATATCCCTGCAAAGCTGTGATGAACAGAGTGAGTGCATACCTTCCTCCATCCACCACGGTAGACACATTTGCTGTTACACTCCAGCACATTACAGTTGCTTTCTGTATCTGTCTGTGGTCTTTTTTCTTACATTATGCTGTTGATTTCTCTGGAGGAACATCTCTTTATATGTGTGCCATTTAGGGTCAAGCATTAGAGCTTGAGTAGAAAAAGTAGAGATAACTTATGACACCATTGTGTTAAAGTTTTTCATATAAACGCAAACTTGATTTTGCAGCTCTTGAAAAAGGTGCCTCTTAATATTTGAAAGAAATAAAATTGTGGTTGTAATGTTATCATCAGTGAAAACGGAAAGCATTATAAAAATAATTCAAACATGCCATGCCAAATTCATGAAACCTGTATGCAGGCATGGGGGACACACACATGACATGAGACAGAATTTCACATTTGCTTGGGTTTTTTCCTTTATTCACAGACACTTATGTCAAACCTTTCACCACAGTGTTGGAGCACTAATGAAGAGACAATTAAAGGACTTGAGCCTCCTGCTTGCTTCCTTCAGTAGCACTAGAAATCTTTCAGTCTCTCTGATAAATTCCCCAGGAAACTCACAGACTTTCTGACTTTAGAACAGTCTTTGTTTCTTTTCTTGCAAGTAATTATTCCCCTCCCCTTTTTATCCTTTCATTGCACCAAACTTCTGTTGTTTTATGGATTTTTGTTTTAGCTTTAACAGGTCTCCAAAGCATTTTCCTTGGTTGAGTGCCGGAAGTATACTGCTAACATAGAGAAAAGTGACTGGATATTAAAACTGCACCCGGGGCTTTGAGATAACATGGCAAATACAATGGGCTGGGCTGGTACCACTGAGAACTGGACTTCTGCCAAGGGGTTAATATTGTTAAGTGTGTGCAGACAGATATATCGATACATACCCTACCTTTTCTCTATATCTGCATCCATTACTTAGTGTTCAAAAAGGGAATGGTATGTGTCTGTGTTAAATTTCATAGTGCATAAAAGATCTTCCTATTACTCCTTTGATGACAGCAAATCAGTGTCACGAAGGAATGCTGGTGAAAAATTATTTGCATAAATCTTTGAAATCTTTATCCCCTGACAAAAGCACTTTGTGTCACTCTATTTCATTTGCTCCATTGTTTTTACTTTATCATTTGCTTGGAGAAAGCAAACTAAATGGAATTAAAATGTCTTTTTTTTTTCCTGTTTAGCTGGCATGCTCATAGTGAAATACAAATCTAACTGTGTTTTTTCTCTCTCTTTCTCTTTTCCTTTTCTCGTTTGACCTGGATTTGTCTTTTGGTGGCTTTGATATCCCTGTGTGATCCTTTCTTCTTCATTACTTTAAAGGTAAGATCATTATTTCCTCAGTCGGGATTATACATGTATCAGAGGTACAGAAGTACAACTTGAAAGCCATCTGGGGAAGAGGTTAGTAAGGAGGCAAAATAATTAGTGGCCATTTGGAGTGCAAGAAGTCCAATTAAGGAGTACATTTTATATTTTGTTTTCACTAACCATTGGCTGCAAGTAGGGATGCTGTCAATAGAGGAGGCTTGGATTTTCCTGGGCAGCCCCCTGACAAGGTATTGTACGCAGTGCCACTGTGTCATGCTGGGCTTTGTCTCCCTCCTGCTGCTTCACAGCTCTGCCAGCACTTCCCTGAATGCAACCAAGAGGCAAGCGAAAGGTTAGCCAGGGCATTGGAGCAGCCTCGGAGCAGCAAATCTGCCCAGGACTGCAAGGAGCAAGACAAGGTCACTTGATGTTTCCCTTCACACAGGAGTTCCAGAGAATTGCGGCTGTCAAGATGAGGCCCAGTGAATTTAAAGATACATATATATCTGCTTTTTCAAATTACAATAGAGAGACAGGATGCCAATCAAGATCAGAATGTATAGTGATAGGTGTACAAAGACAGGCAGGGACATTGTCTCTTCCCTGGAAGCTTGCAGTGTTTTCTTTCGATCACTGTGTTACAAGTATGTCTTTGGTTTAGACTACATTTTTCTGCTGCTCTCGGGAGTCTGCCAAGTCTGAGGTGAAGTATCTCCAAACCACTCCTTCCCAAAGCTTGCTGCCTTTGCCTTTTCAGTACCTTCTGTTCTTCAGGAACCAGGACACTTAGAGATGAGAACCTTTTGTAGGAGGAATTTAGAAATGTGCAGATGTTGGGAGGCAGGGCTGTGTATTTTCTGACAATTTCTGAGCACGGAATTTTGCTGAAGACAAGCAACATAAACTAGAGTAGGAAATTTTATTTTAATGAGCACTTTTATATGTAATCAGCAAGTGGCAAATAGTGAAGTCCTGACGCTTCCCAGCTTGCACAGAGACAGTCCTGGTCTCTGACAGATCTGGAAGATACTATTATTTTTCCAGACTTTATACTTTCCCCCCTCTCAGAGGTCCAGAAGTACATGCTGTAGTGTCTGGATCACCTCCACAGCCCTGCAAAGGCCTGGCTGTGTTCCAGAGAGTGACTGACGGAGGGGGTTGGAGCCGGTAGCCTTGCGCCTCTCTCAACAATGGTAGGTTGCATCCATTTACATAGTGACAGTGGAGTCACAGAAGACTCAATGAATTTAATTAGTAGGAACTGAAAAATGTGTGTACTCATTATGTAAAACATGTAAATTTAACCCTTGAAATGGAATTGTCAATGACTCGCCACTGTGGCTGGATGCCAGCGCCAGAGGCAAAATTACAGAAACTGCAAGTGTGTCACAAGAAATGAAATCAACTACATTAAGGTTCCTGGGTTTTGTTGAGGAGGTGGCTGTTCATGCCCATTATAGACTAAAAACTTGTTAGGAATATTGGTTTTTCTCCATTAAAAATGTGCTTTGAAGCAGGATATGTATCTATAAGAAAGTTAATTGATAGAAGACCAGAAAAACATGGAAGAAGTAGGAGGAATCATATACCGGATCTCTACCAAAGTGTGTGCACAGAGTAAAAGGCCATAATAAACATGACACAACATGTGGCCACCGTAGGAATACTCCAGGCTCTGATGGGTGTTGCAGTGCCAAAAAATGGATGTGAGGAAAGTTTTTACCTACCCAGTCACTGCAAATGTTAATTCACAGGCCCTCAGGCAAGTTACATGAGCCTGGATTATCGCTGTGGGATGCCCTGGGGTCTCATTCGGCCTCATTGTAGAGGATATGGAACAAAGAGTTTCATGGTGAGCCTTAGACTATTGTTTTCAATAAGAAGGGAAGGGACTTTACCCTCAGGCTGTTGCTGACACTTCTGGATCCCGTCCAGGAGCGGGTGTGTATAGTTGCAGCTCTGAGGACGGTGCACAGAAAAGAATTTTTAAGGGTCTTTTTGAATTGCTGCCACCGTTGAAAAGCGAAAGAAAGGTCTCTTAACAACTCTGAATATTACACCTGTCATGCAGTAAATGAACCTCAAAGGCTCTAATTTTTCCGTCCTATCCCAGTGGCTGACATGGCACTGTAACTGTAATCCGCATAAGACTGAAGCAGGACTGGGAGCTGAAAGGGGTGTCCTGGAGTCTCCCCCTCTGAGGGGCCCAGGAGTTCGGCGGGATGGCATGTGTCTGGTCCAGCGTCGCTTTCCAGTTCTGCAAATCTCTGTCTGATAGCAAGGCAGATACTAACCAAGGCTGGCAGGGCTGGGAGCGGCTATCAAAGGGCTAATCCGCTGAAATGGCATTTTAAAGAGGAAGAAGCGCTGGGGCTCTGAAAGGCAGAGCGATCTGGGAGAGACAGCCGCCACCAATGGGAAATATGGCCTTATTGTCATCAATTTTTTTCCATCCTTGAGCGTGGCCTCAGTTTATTTACTCATTTACTCCAGATTTCTTATTTTTTATTATTTATTTAAGAGCTGCTGCTCTTAAGCTTTCTCATGCTCTCTAGGGATCATTTGATGTGTAACATAGCTCTGCTTGGAGGCTTTTGCTTATCCTGCAGTTCTCTCCACAAATGTGCTGGCAGCATGCTGCTTCCAAAAAGGGCTATGCGCCCTCAGACTTGCAGATAACAGTCTTTCCTGACCCCATTTCCAAATGTCACCATCCAGGGATTTCATGTGCGTACCCCAGAAAAACTCCTCTAAACTCTTCTCAGAAACAGGCGGTGAGCGTAGATGTGAAGCCTGGCAGGCCCGAGACAAAGAGCCCAACTCCCACCATCAGTAAAGCCCACCTCACTGAGCAGTGAAGCACACTTTACAGAGCAGATGTAACAGGCTGAAACAAAAGTGCTGAGAGTGTTGGAAGGGTAATTGGTTTCATTCAGAGCCGAACTGCAGCCTGAATTGTCCGTTCCTGCCTGGCCATCGATACCCCCAGCTCTTCCCACCTGCCTGTTTGACCTGGCCCCTCAAGGTGAGCAGATTCTTAGCCAGGAATGTCATGAGTAAGACTTTTTGTATTGTGATGCTGCCTTATTTTCCCGGTTTTGCAGTCTGAAAGCCTGAGGCAGTTATTAGACAAGGATGTTTAACTAGATCAGAGTCCAAGATTATTTCGGTCTCGGGTCACCATGTCAAGTGCTGCTGTTCGCAACAGTAGTTTGAAGGATTTAAGTTCTTAATATCTCCAGTTACCTAGGGAGCGAGTCAGACTCGCAGTGGAGAAATGCTTGCTCACACAGAACTGCATGTAATTTTATGTCTCTGATTTACACCACGCCTCAAAAGGAATGGGGAAGGTCATCAAGGAAAGTTTAACTAAGGAGTATAGAGAAATGGTTATGAGAAGATTCTTACCACTTTTTTAATATCTAGAAAAAGTTCTGCTCCTCTTCCCAAGCCTGGCCCAGTACTCCAGCAGAGTTACTCGGGCTGCGTATGCTCTCCCTCTGGTTTCCATCCTCTCCTGCAAATTCTGCAACGCGGCTCACCCACATGCTTCCTGCCAGGGATCCTCTGCCCAGGAATTTTGCTGAATCTCTTTCTCTTGGTTTATCATTGCTGCCAACGGCCAGCCATGGCAGAGCACTGAAATGCACGGTCCCTTCCAGCACAGAGGGTATCTGTGGGAGTTAGGTGGAGTAGGGCAGCTAGCCTTTCTGTCTGCAAACCAAGCAAGGCTTTTCCATAGCAGCAGGTTTGCTCTGGGGTGTGAGGATTTAAGGATTTAAGGTGGCTGGGTGTCGTTCTGAGGCCAAAGACCCTGCCTCAGCCAAGATGACACATTTGAAAGTGAATCTCAAACTGTGTGAAAAGTACCAGAACTGACAGCAGTGGAGACCAGGGACAAGTAAAATCATTTCATCAATGTTTTAGCTGACTCGAAAACTGTGGGTCTGACAGTTGTCATCTTCTTGAATATTACTGGATTTGTGCTTTACGTGGGAAAGAAAAAATAGTCAAAGAGGAAAACATGTTTGGGAAAAAAAAAGTGGAAACCTCTCAGGCAGTCAAACAGTGAGGGCAGAGCTCACAGAGGGAGGGGGAAGGGGTCTTGCACTGTGTACAGCACTGTCAAAGCAGTCCAAACTTTTGGAGGGAGAACAGGCACCCTCCTCATTTGTATCACAGATCTTTGAAAAAGACATTTGTTTATGGAATGAAAGTCCTCTTTAGGAGCGAGAATACAATTATCTTTATGAGACCATTGCTTGGAGGACAGCTACACACTGACGTCCCCTCCTCCCAGCCAGGCAAATTAAAATCATTGAAGCTGACGGTTGCAAAGCCCTGAAAGGCCTGTGGGCTTCTGGACTTCCCGGCTTGGAGCAGCACCAGTAGCTGTGCCACAGGTTTCCTCAGAAGGTACCACTGCTGTGCCTCCCTGCTGACTCCAGTGTGGAGAGTTGGGCATATCTACCCCTCCATTGCTTTTGCTGAAGCTGCCACTTGTGGTAGTCATCCTGTATATTTGCTCTCTGGACTGAAGCAGTAAATGACTTACACACAGACTACTAAACATTAACTGCTTCCTGTTATAAGCATGTGTCCTCGTTTCGGCGGGGATAGAGTTAATTTTCTTCCTAGTAGCTGGTACAGTGCTGTGTTTTGGATTTAGGATGAGAACAAAGTTGATAACACACCGATGTTTTAGTTGTTGCTAGGTAGTGCTTACACTAGTCAAGGACTTTTCAGTTTCCCATGCTCTACCGACTGAGAAGGCTGGAGGTGCACAAGAAGCTGGGAGGGGGCACAGCCACACTGGCCAAAGAAACATTCCATACCATGTGACGTCATGCTCAGTACATAAACTGGGGGAAGCTGGCCGGGGGGGCCGCTGCTTGGGGACTGGCTGGGCATCGATTGGCGGGTGGTGAGCAATTGCATTGTGCATCACTTGCTTTGTGTATTATTACTATTATTGTTGTTATTACATTATTATTATTATTTCCATTATTAAACTGTTTTTATCTCAACCCACAAGTTTTTCTCACTTGTGCTCTTCCAATTCTCTCCCCCATCCCACCAGGGCTGGGGGGGAGTGAGTGAGTGGCTGTGTGGTACTCAGTTGCCAACTCAGGTTAAACCACGACAGCATGTAACCTAGAAGTAAAGTGACTGCCCCTCACTTGCCATACTGCAAGTCATTTTGTACCCCAGGATTACTTGGATTCAGAGTTTTGACTCAGTTTTCCAGACCTTCTTACAAAGACAGCTCTTGCTGTAACAGGAGCTGCCACTGCGAGTCCGCGAAGTCCTGTATTTGTCTAGCTACTGACATTCATTAGTAGCTGCTAGATGATAATGAGGCTTTGTTCATTACCCTCCTCCATCTGATTTGAACTCCTGATCCAGAAACCAAATGCTGTAATATCTCATTTTCAGTCCTGAGCAACTTCAGGTCCTTCTTTCTCAGTGTAACAGAATGTGAAATTTGTCCAGAATATCCCTGTCAGTATTTTCATCTGTATGGTTACTTCATTTATACTCTTTTTGAGAAAGTCGATCCGTTTGCTGAGATGGGATCAGCTTATGAACACTGTTTATATCCCAAACACAGGAGCATGAGGCTCATCCTAACAACATCTGAAGCGGCCCAGGGGATGTTAGTGGGATTTGCTGCTGGGATCCTCCTGTGTGAGCTGTACTATAGGTACACAACAGGTATCCACCCAGGAGCTGTGACTGTATCTCCTGCAGCTTTGAGCGTAGCATTCACCCTCCTCAGTTCCGGTGCCCACAGTTGGAAAAGGCAGAAAATAAATAGGGGAGGATTCATTGAAAAACTACATGAAAGAAAAGACTGGAAACCAGGCCTCAAGAGGAAAATTGCAGAGCACAGTCTTTTGGGTTCAAGCTTAAGTCTAAAGGGCCATTGATTTGCAGTCTGTAAGGGGAACAGCAAGCTGGCAGTAGACTAATAGACAAAAGAAAGATGAAGTTAGACAAACTCAGACTAAAGATTGTAGAAAATTCACTGGGTTGTACTGGGTTGAGCATTGCTGACAATTGTTAAATTAGAATAAGATTATTTCAAGAATACATGATGAATTCAAGGAAAAATTAAGTCATAGAAGCCCAATGGCCCCTGTAATTCAGAAGTCAAAATTGCAATAGTATTTTGTGGTTTTACTTTCTATGAATGAAAGTGAGATGAATAAGTTCCTGGTTTCACTGAGATTTGGTCAGGAAATGAAAATCAGTGTGTATCCTGTCACTTGATACCGTGGCATTGGCTTGGAGATATCTCCCCTTGTTTTCCATGGCAGAAGGACCTTCCACTTTGATTTGGGAAGCTTCTTTCCTGCCACACACACAGTATGAAAATATAAAAACGAAGCTTTTCATTACAGCTACGTCCAAGCTACTGGTGTTTGCTTGTTTTAGCAGTCAGGAGGATATGAGAGTTTGGAGGTACATTTACTAATTTAATGCCAGTGTGCTCTCAAAAGAGAAAAGTAAACTAGTTGACAT
Source organism: Pygoscelis adeliae (assembly GCF_000699105.1). Taxonomy (NCBI): domain Eukaryota; kingdom Metazoa; phylum Chordata; class Aves; order Sphenisciformes; family Spheniscidae; genus Pygoscelis; species Pygoscelis adeliae. The sequence goes on from NW_008823915.1 coordinate 1,332,795, forward strand.
AGTAAACATTAGTATTGAAACATAAGTAGACTAGTTAACATAAGAAAATGGTCTAAATCTTGATAACTCCTCACCTACCTGACAAAAAGGTGTTGGGGCAGCTGATCATCTCAGCAGGGCAGATCTCAACAAGGAAAGCAAGAAAATGAAAGGGCAAGCCAAAAGCAGGCTGCCTCACTGCATTGCCCAGTCAAGTTGGGCTGCTCTGGAACCCCAGAGGCGCATGAACTTTAGCAAAGGTTTGAGTTGTCATGATTCACCACAACTGCTGGTGTTCACTGTTGCAACCCAGAAAAAGTGCGTCTGGAATCCCAGCAGGGATTCCAAGTGAAGGGCACAGTCAGGAAAGGGAAGAAGCAAAAACTAGGGATTGCTCAGTGGCAGCATTTTCAAAAGCAGCCAGGTAATTTGGGAGCCTAAGCTCCCATGAATAGCATTTAGGATCATCTTTCTCATAGATGATTTTAAAGTGTTGCCATCCTTCTGTTCAAAAAATTGGCTTTTGTTCAACGTGAGTGCTCTCAGGAAGCCCACTGTAACATCCACATCCTTCAGCTGAAAAATTTGGCATAAAGAAGAGGGCCTACAGTGTTTTGAAATGCAAGTAGGCTTCCAGTTTATCAATATAAAAGCTGGGAGTTACTGCTGCATTATCTGAGTCAAAAAATACTCAGTGGACTGTTATACCAGTAATCTCAGGCTGTACTTAATGTGCACCATAGCAAGGGTTAAATGAACTGGAAAGCTCATAGAAAAAAGCTCATACAGTGCAGTTTTTGTTTATACTGAAATGTTCCCATATGTTTCAGTTAATGCAGAACATCATTGGGTCTGCCTTGGGATGGAGACATTTTTCTTACACGATTTATCCATTAATGGGGTGGGGGGGAGAGTCCACTTCACCAGAAATGGAAGAATTTGGCTTCCTTCCATTTTAGCCAAAACCCCACAGTTCAAAATCTCCTCCCTTCCCTCTTCCCCTTAGTGCGCTCATTCTCCTCTCCAAAATGTTCTGCAGTGAAATAACCTGGTGGAACAGTTTCAAACATGAGGTAAAATAGTTATGCCCTAAATTAGCTTCCAGTTAATGTATTTCCTGGCTCAATTTGCTGAGCAGCTCACATTGCACATGGATGTTCCTAAATTAGAAAATTGTACGTATAAAAGTTTTCTTGTGTTTTTGTGTGTATGTTGCTTCAAAGTCAGGATTTCTGGTTTTGATTTTAGTACCTCAAAGTAACAGGAATGAATTGTGCTTGACATTAATTACATCCTTCTGCCTGCTTTATTATTATTAGAATAAACAAGCTACTGATTTGAGGGAGAGAAAAGTCCACAAGGTGTTTGAGGTCTTTATTTCCTTTTCCTTTGGTAAACTTGCAGTAATTTAGCTTGCCTAATTTGCTGCTGGAAACCTGCTGCTGGGAGTGCGCATACCTGAGAGAGCGTAAAATTAGTGAGCTGCAAGGAAAATTTCAGTAATGAGATGAGAAGCAGGGAAAATTTGGCTTTGTCTGTTTGTTTGCTTTTTGTGTGTAAATGTGCACAAAAAGCAGAAGGAATATTGATTGTCTGAAAGCAAGACAGTGAGCTGTGTATGAAATGGGATGCTCAGTGATGTTTGGTGGTATAATCAGTCTGTTAGACATTATGTGGTGTTTCAGCACCAGGTGGACTATGTAGCATATACCTTCCATTGCCCTTCCAGACAGACAGAAGTCTTGTGGTGCTAACTTTGATCTGTATTGGTACTAGGTCGGGGACTTACAGCAGTGCAATTGATCACTGAATTATCGTCTCAGCAGAGGGGAACCCTGTTGCATCCTGGAATCTTTATTGTGGCTCCCCAGTGTTAATTTAAGGGAATCGGAGTAGGTTTCTCTACGTGCTACCACTGCTCCCCTGGTGCTTTATTGGCCCACAGGAGCCACTGACAGCCCATAAACTTAAGCCAACTTTTGTACTATTGCCATTTACTGCTAGGCATAAGGCAGATTCGGGATCAGTGGCATGCGGCAGCTACCTCCAGCCCTTTCTTGCCCTGTACTACACATTTCTTGATTGTAGCCACAGATGGGCCATAGTGCTTGGAGGCAGAGCAGGTTGGTGATCGGTTGTGTTTCACAGTGTACAAATGCTTTATACCAAATGACAGTCCCATGAGCAATTGTGTTCCTTGACTTTTTGAACCAGTGGGTTGTCAGTGTATCAGACTGGTGCCACTTGTGAGAAAAAGCCCCTGTTAAATTTGGAGAGGGATTCATTTCCTTCACTAGAGTCCAGCCTGAGAAGCAGCTGCCCTGGAAGAGGCTTTCTGAGTTCCTCCTTGTGCGTGCACACTCGTACCCATGCACACAGGTAAATAGATATTTTAGTGCAAAGTTGAGCTGTTCATAAGGGAAGAGTTCAGTAACTTTAGTTGACATTTAGAAACAATGTAGTCTAATTAGCCAATGGTTTTGGAAAGCTTCCTTTCCTTCTGTACTAACTCCCTTTCCAGACACCTATTCTTAGTTTCACATCTTATTTGTAGTTAGCATTTGCTTACATTGAAAAATACCTATAAATGAGATTAGCAGTCATGTGTGGGTCCACTGAGATTGCAGGTAGAACTTCTTATGTTAGCCCAACAAATGCAGCCTGGTATTTGATCATCAAGCCACACTGTCTTAAGTGTCATTCCTTATTGTGAAGATTCTATAAGCCAAAATATTTCCCTTATTTCATATTTGCAAATTCTCTACATGCACTGTGTTCATCTTTGCACCACCACGTGGCTAACAAAGTGCCATTTGGGACAGAACTTGGTTATCAAGCTTAATTAACAATAGTTCTATTTATGAGACACAAGACAAAGTTGACTTCAACTGACACGCTTCTAATTATGGTGACTGTAGTGCAAACAGTTGTAAAAATGTACTAAAAATACCTCAAGTCAGCAGACGTGACACTGAAAACACTTGGAGAGTGAATCTATCTATTACTAAATTGATGCATTTCATAGCCCTGTTTCAGAGGAGACCTGCACTGTAAGCAGGACAGATCACAAGGAGCTCCTCTACTGCCGGGGTGCTCCTGCTTGAGGATCTTTGCATTTTATCTCTGGCTATTTACTGTTCCTTTTCCTTTTAATTAGCACAATTCCCCCTTGCCTAGCAGTCCCAATTGCTTAAATCTTTCCCTGTCACTTAGTAGTCTGGACCACTGCACCCACGTGCTTATGACCCCTTAGGGTCATCCAAAATTTATATCATAGGAATGAAATTGCCAGCTGAGAGAGAGAAGTGTAACTGTGCAGGAGGCAGAGTGATAAATGAGATTCTAGGAGGAGGGAGTGAGAAGATATTAGTTTTTAACAGCTTCTAGAAATCCTAAAATAGACCAGAACTGGGCCACAACTAACAGAAATCATGACTGCTTGCTGATGAACAGAGGCATCACTGCTGTGAGAGAAGGAGGTTTGGCAGAGGACACCTCCTGCAGCTTTCGTGTAGTTACTAGAGCAAATGACTTGGACCTGGAAGGATCCTGGGCTCCACTGCCAGAGTACTTGGAGTTAAGCAGAATGAGGTCAGCTTAATGTGGTGGAACTTTTCAGCTGGTCCGGTGGTTTTCCAGGAGCCTGAGTCAAATTTTCTGAATGCATGAATCTGGCAATTCATAAATCTTTGGCTTTTATAATCATCAGCCACAAACAGTATAAAACCCGCTTTGCATGTACATGTGGACAGGAGGGAATTTAGGGTCAGTAGATGCCACAGGAATGGAATGAGAGACTCTGGTGTTTTCATGGCAGAGCACTGACTGAACTAAAAGGCCTCAACTTTCTACTAAGGCTTTTATTTTCTACCTTTTAGCTTCTTAGTGAATTAGCAAGGGAGAAGTGTTTAGTTTTCTTGGCTGCTGTTGAACAGTTGGGAGTCCCCAGTGCTTCTGCTAAAGGCAATGAGATCAGCAGAGTTCCAGGTGACAAACTGGGCACAGAAGGTTGACATTGTGATAATGACAAATAAGACATAATTCTGGGGAGAAAACAGAATTTGGCTCCCTAAACTAGGCTTGACAGTCTCTTTTTTCACAAATTGTTCTTCCAAAGGGTGTGGGGCACTCTGCTTCTGCTTAAGGTATGGGATATGTGTGTTTTGTGGCAATTCCTTATACCCTGATCCTTCTGTCATGCTAACAAAGTACCTGACTGGAGCAGCCCACAGCTCTCCTCCAGCACATCAAAACCGCAGCACTGGATGGCTGGGGCACCCCTGGAAGTCAGGACAAATTTGTTATCCCACCTGGATAAGAGTTCCTGGATCTGATAGCATAGACATAGCTTGAGAGAACTGGTGGGAGTGCAGAAAGCAAAATAGCTCCAGCTTCCTTTCTGAGAAAGGCCCAGCATTGAAACAACATGGAGACACAAGTTCCTGCTTTACCTAGAGATTATTCTTCTAAATTAGGGTTTGGGCATGAATGGCAGGATCGTATGTGACTGTTGTAATGTGTAGTGGTGTAATGGTTTCTGTCTGCCCCTCTTCTACAGTTCTTACTTCTACTCTGCTCTTCTCACTGTTGCTGCTCCAGCATGGGTCACCAGCAGGCTGCAGTCCCTCAGGAGAGTCTCTGCCCTGGCGTGGGTCCTCCATGGGTCACAGTCCCTCAGGGGTGTCCCTCCTTCCAAGAGCGTGTCTCCAGCCCTGCGTCCTCAGCAGTCTATCCCTCCCGATGTCTCCTCAAGCTTCTCCCCTCACATGTCCTCCCCTAGCAGTTGTCGCACTTTCGTAAGAGAACTCAAGCACAGCATTTGCTTTGTCTTCAAGGAAGGTGTTTGCTTTGTCTTCAAGGAAGGCATTTGGCAGGCAAGCAGGTGAAGTATGATCCAAAATCCCTAGAAGCCAGAGCAAATCTTTCCTTTGAGTTCAGTGAGCTTTGGATCGTGCCATTATGGAATGAAAATTTGGCAGAAGAGTATATGGAGTAGTTGTGACTTAAGAGTCAGGCAAAAAGATTTCAGCAAACCAACAGTGACTGGAACAGTTTAAGATGAGTGCAACAGTCCAAGCACGGGAAGGCAGACAGAACAGGAGAGGTCAGCACCGGTGCCCGGAAGAACATTTGTAACGACAGCAATTCTCTGTCAGAGTATAGGCATGTTCAGCGTATTAAAAGTGACAATTCACCTCTGAGATGTTCAGCTTTCAGCCTGCATCAAGGCCAGGTTTGTTTGTAATTCATCCATATTAATGGTAAACATTTGAAAAGTTCTTGTTTCTCATTTTGGAATTAATGTAGTTTTTTAAGTAAGACCTGTGAAAACCTTATCCACATAAAGAAAAAGAAAAGGTAGGATTAGAGCAGATATGGGTCTAAAAATAAACCTTTTGGATAATGACTTATGCAGCTAACCTCACCCCAGATATTTACCCAAAAGAGAATTGTGTCATTTACAGCCAGAACATCCCCTCCTGCACAAACTGGTTTTAAAAGAGAAAATGTCTAATATTTTTTATTTTACCTCTTCAAAAGGGAAGCCCTTTGTTTTACAACCATATTGACCTGATGGTGAACTCAAGGCTGATATGTTCAATAGTCTAAGTAATTTTGCAAATTTAATCTAACAAATTTAATCAAATTTAAACTTAACAAATTTAATCACAACTCATCTCAATCTCCTCTCTTCTTGTCTTCCTCCCTTGTCCTCCCTATCCTGTCGTCTGGATCATCCCGAATTTTTCTCCCAGAATATTTTGCTACTCCTGAAAGCTTAGACAGATGAGAACGTGTTTAAAGAAAATCCGTGTATTCACTGGGGATGAATAAAAGTGCAGATGGAGCTATCTGTTGTCAAGAAT
>NW_008823915.1:1338675-1365423 GCF_000699105.1 Pygoscelis adeliae
GTTAAAAAATTGGAGTGTGATTCATAAATCTGCCACCCACCATCTTTAGTACCCAATCTCAAGCCTCGTAGCAGCCTTTACAGGCTCCTAGATGATGAGAATGATACAACACACATCTCTCTTTGCAAGGGACTTTTGGCACCCAATTTCTGTAAGTGCCATCAGAAGCCTTATCCATAGAATTTTGTTCATGGTATTAATGGGCATTTTGCTCTTAGATGCAAATAATCTCCCTTTTCTCTGAGACTGAGTACTCTAGAAAGACCCACTCACAACTTCATGTAAATTCCTCACAAAATAGAATTCCATTATTTTCCAAGTCACATGCACAGCAGAGGTATTGCATGAAATATGTTTGGGTTTTGCTATAAGTAACTTCAGCTCAGGTTGAATTCCAGGTCCCTTTCAGGAAAGCTATCTCATATTGTAATGTACTTAAGCATGTACTTATCTGACTTTTGGAGCAGTATTAAGGATTGTCCCAAAAATATGGCAATAAGGGGATGCTTCCTATGTATTTGAAACACAATATAGTATGTATGATACGTTCCCATATATAACAAGAAAAAATGTAGCTACTAGTCATCAGAATGAGGATCTGAGACTGTGTTTAATTCTGATTATGAGATAGAAACATGTCCAGAATCACATGTCTAGAGTTGAGTTACTAGCAAATAGTTTTAGAATTGAAAGTTGGTGTTGAGTGTTTTCGGACCAGCACAATTTCCCATCCTCTTCCCTACTTTCTCCTCTATTTTCTTCTTGCTTTTGGTTACAGTTACAATTTTTCTGACTAATCCTGTCATTATGTCCTTGTTCACTGGAGGGATGGCTGATGAGTCATGGAAGAGCATCTTTCTCCAGCCCCTGCAAGAGCTCTCGCCTCCATACCAGCAGCTGTGAGGTACTGCCAGGCTAGTGCTCAAACAAGGAATGTTTAAAGCTGTGATTTTGATACCTGAATTATTCTTGGCTTTCAAGTTTTTGTCAATGGACATCAGCTGCCTTATATGACTTTTAAAGCAAAATAAAATAGACCTCTCCAGTCCTTCAGTGACAAAGGAGAAATAAAGTTGAGTGGGACAATTGGTGTAGCTACATCTCCACCGACTTCATATGAATGAATGAGGCTGGCTTGGTTGGGAGACAGCAGGAGGCTCTTCCTGCTCCTGTGCATACCATCAGGGCTTCCTTGGTGGTGTGGGAAGAGACCGGGCGCTTCAGTTACATTTGCAGACAGTGAGGAAATAACGTTCATGTGGCACAAATAGCTGGATTCTAAATCTGCTGATTTCAAGCTGAATTACAGCTCTTCAGGAATGGTGCAACTTCCCAAAGGCACTGAGGCAGAGCAGACGCTTCCATAATGCAGAGCGCTCCGCCATGGATCATAACTAACTCACAAGAGTAAAATCCTGAAATGGGTCCTGAAAACATCTGCCTGACAGTTCAGGCACATGTGTAGCTGTCTGTCTGAAAGGTCAGCTCTGTCCTTCGATGTTTCTTGCGCTTGATTATGGGGGACAGTGCAGGAAGGACAGGAAAGACTCCAACTGTCAGAATTATTTAAAAGATCTCTTGAGAAGGAAGGTCTTTATCCAGAGGAGGTGAGCTTTGCCTTGCAGGATGGAGGAGACCAAAACCAGACATAGCATACAGAGAGAAAGACTAGAAGGACAGATATGTGTCGGACCCAACAATAAACAGAAACTCCAGTTATCATTAATTAAGTCTCTTACTGTCCAGTCACAGGGAAATAGGTCCCATGGCAATAACAGAAAGGAAGTAACTCAGTGCCTCCGCTGTTAATTTAGTGCCCTCCTGGGACAGACGGAGAATACTGTTGTGCATCCGCCCTGCTAACAGGCTTCATCCCATGGAGAGGTTCTGGCTCTTCCCAGCACCTCCGAACATGCCCTGAAGCCTCGTCCTGCAGCCAGAGGCCCTAGAGCATCCCCCAAGCAGAGAGGCCAGCCCTGTCAGGAGGCCGGGGTGGACCAGGGACCCTGCTTGGGAGGACGGGAATTGGGAGAAGTGTCTGCTCAGCCCCAGCTGGTACCTGCTACCAAACAGCTGTCAAACAGTGGTGGAAAAACCATGCAGCGTCTGTTTTCCAGAGGAGAGCTGTGCTCATGAGCTGCAGTGCACAAGGGCTAAAATATTTTGGTTAAAATATATGTTGCAAGAAATGAGCAAAACCTAAAGTAAACAGTTTACACAGAGGTGAGCATCTGCTGATTGCTGATATGCACAGGCAAAATGAGTCTCTGTTTGAAAATGGCCTCATTTTGCCCTTGACTGCCTTTTTTTATATAGTGGAATAACTGACTCTTCAGCAAGACAGAAGGCTCCACTACTTATGTTTCCACAGTGCATTTTCTCTCCCAAACAATGTTTGCTGCCCCAAGAGCCTAATTATCACCTAAGAGATGTTAACAGCCAGATCATTGAAACTTCCAAAAGGTTTTGATCAAATACAAGCAAGATGTAGTTTGTATTTTGCTGCTCTGTATTCCAGGAGCAGCTGGTCTCCTGAGGTAGTAAAGTGTGGACTAAGTTAATGAATTTAAATATGCTTCTGTTAGATCTTTTAATCATGAATGTAATTGCATCTGGTAGTCTTTTTAATTTTTAAATATAGGGTATGTGATTGGATTTCTTTTCTTTTTTTTTTTTTTTTTTTTTTCCCAAATCTATTGCTACTGTTCCTCCCTTCAGGGAATTCTCCAGTAGGAAGACCTTGTCTTCCCAGAGTGAACATTGTGAATCTTTACTGTACTGATTCTTTCAATATTAATTTTCTGTGTTAGTAATCCCCTTTCTGTCCCTCTTTACAACTGCTTCTGCCTTTGTTATGTCTGGCATAAGGAAGATACACATGTAGTAACAGGTACACCAAGCCCAAGCATGGAGTGGGAGGAATTTACCTTTGGTTTTTTCTGTCTCTGATACATGCCTTTCATGCCAGCTCTGGCACTTGTCTCTAGGCTGACTGGAATAACAGGATGCACAACAAGCATCGGACCAGCTTCTCAGAAAGACTAACAAGGGGAATTTGAACCCCAATACCTGTGTCCCACAGTCAACTGAGAGATGCAGCTTTTCTGTGTTTGAGCTAATTGATGATAAAAAATGTCATCAGGCTAAATAGAGCAAACAAAGGAAGCAGTGCTGGCAGTTCCTGTGATGCTAAACGCTTTCCAGATCTTTTGCTTTTGTATACACCCTCTCTTTGGGATGAAAAAATAAAATACACCAAGCTGAGATCCCACAGAGTATTCAAAGAAATGGATTGCAATGACCCTGCTACCCTCCAGCTCCCATTGGCAAAATTCTCAAAGAAAAGATAAATTTTTATGTGAAGACACAGTCAGGGGATTGAATGACTCAGGGATGTGGGACATGGAGCCTCATGTAACAAGATGACCAGCTCTCATCCATCCCAGGTTGGTAGTGACTGAAAGCCGCTCCAAGCTCAGCAGTTTGCCAGTGTATCTGAAAGAACTAATGGCCTCAGCCCAGCAGATCCCTGTGGGCAGAGACTTATCACAGCATGCTCTAGGGATGTAGATTGCCACATTCTTACTTCAAAATTTACGCAACACAAGAAACTTTTTCTCTGTGATAATTGTTTTGACAGAGAGACTAAGCACATGCCTGCATTCAAAATGTGATTATTTCATGTGCTGATAAACCCCTCTTGGAAGAGAACTCACACTGGCAAGTGTTCCTCTGCCTCTGTAACTTAACCCATTTCCCTGGACAGAATAAGCTATACCCACAACTGTATATATAGCTACCCACAACTTTTTGCTGGCATTGCTGTTTGGCTGACAATGTTCTTTTATTATTTACTTCTCACAGTGCAGCTATGCCAGCAACACTTTTCCATGTAACCTAAGCCTATGAGAGAGAAAAATCCTGTGTAAATTTTTTGGAGGTGATGTTTCGTAGTCAAGCCTGAGGCAGAGACTTAAGCAAAAGGCTCTATAGATACCAAATTGTAATCTTGCAACGCAAAACCCATGGTTATGTATGCAACATCACCGGCAGGCCAGGGGGCACTTCATGTGCAATGTTTGAGTAAGCAGTGAATATATGCCATTAAATTGGAAATGTAAATACCAGTGGCAAGTATTCTAAGTCCCTCTGGAAGGAAAGTTGTGTGTGCAGAGAACTGCCTTGGGAAGACACGCTTGTGCCAACTCTGGTACTTGGCTGCGCCACCCCATCAGAGGCTGCGGTTGGTACCCAGCTGTGATGACTTCAGTGTAGCGTGGGGTGCTGTCGGGTGGCACGCTGGCATCGCTGCCTCCAGCCCCAGTATGGAAAGGGAAATGTTCACAGTTACCAATTCCTGTCGTTGTCCTCCCCCACCAACCCAATGAAATGAAATTGCACTTGTGGCCTTAATATGTAAGGCATAACAAATCCCACGAGAAGGGAAGAAAAATATTGCCATAAGGAGAGCTTCCCCTCTCCGCTGGACCAGGCGGGCAGCGCTCAGCTGCAGGTGACATTCAGCAGCAGGCAGGTGCCATCTAGTGGGAGCTGGGCCACATCCAGCCCCGCAGTCGGGCTGGGTCTCCCTCGGAGAGAGCTGGGCTTTCCCTTTCCGCTGGGATGTTGGGGTATTCGCAGGCTGCAATAGACGCAGGAGGAATAGGCCCACTGTGCACTTCTTTGGAGAGAAGCAAAGGGGTTTCCTGAGTTGAAAGCAGTGCTTTGGGGAGTTGCAACGTACATTTTTAAGCACATAATTAGACTTATTTGCAGTGGAGCTTGCACAGCTGAAAGGTAGCCTTTCAGCCAGCTAGGACACCTCCAGAGTCCTTCAAATGGAAAGCAAGGCGGTAACATTGGCCTGTATTTAAAGAAAAAAAAATTGTCTGCCAAGGATTTATTAAACAAAAAGCTGCTTTCAAAATCATGTTCAACACATTGCTGCTTTTCTGGTAGTCGTAAGTGCTCCTGCTGGCCACAGGGCAAGGGATCTCATTTACCACCCTTAGAAGCAGAAGAACCCATGGTTTGTTAGGGCGTGATACCCCTTCTTCACAGTCCAGGGGTGCTGTTCCTGTGAAATACCCACTTGGTATTTCATTGGACCTTACATTCACTCAGATTTGCCAACTCTTAAGCCTCATAATGTATTGATGTGAGGGATCACCCAACAAAGAAATCCTATGGTTGTTGAAGTTTTGAAGGCTCAAATGTCCCTCTGAAGACCCAAACCACAAGCCTGATTTGTGATTCCTGTGAGTGCAGCTAAGAGGAAACAAGAGGATTCCTGTAATTAGAAATAGCTTTGCTATTCCTTGCACCTCTCTCAGCAGCGCCTGGGACAGGTCACTGTCAGAGACAGGATGCTGGCTGGCCTAGACGGATCAGTGATGGATTTGGAGCAGACCTTTCTAGCACTGCTCAGCTAATGAATTTTGCAGTCTTTGTTAGCTTCCTCAGTATGGTGATTCACTTAGGAGAGAAATTGTTTCTGTGACCTAGACCATCACTTTGACAATTCCTGTTGGATATTTCTGTATGCCTGCTTTAAATGAACTGCGGCTGTGGAGGTTGGCAGAGAGTCCTAGTGCTGTTTGGTATAAAATACCTGCACCTTGTACTGTGCGTGTTACGTATTTTCTTTAAGAAACAGTATTAACAAAAGTGTTAATTGCAGGCCAGCTCATGCTGTGTTGTTTTCAGGCTCAAGCAAAAGAAGTTGAAACCACGAATTAACCTACTGTTTTCAGATCAGTAATCTGTGAAAAAATGAGTAATGATGCCCATGAAGTCTCCCATTGTGCTGTCAGGAAGGGCTGGTATTGGTTACAGTAGCAGCATAATGAATAGCACCCTCTTCATCAGGCTGCAGCCCTTCCTGCCTGCCTCAGCCCGGTTTCTGTGGTGGTTTTAAGAGCAAACTCTAAGTACTTCCTTAGGTCTGACTCTGGATGCTGTGCCACATGCAGAATGCACTGCAACATGGATTTCTTGATGCTGGCATGACCTGTGTGAGATGAGTTGCTTTTCACTGCATAACCTTTGATGGATTTGTTGCATACGGCTTTTAGTAATGTCTTGATTTCCCAGGAAATAACGTGTTTTAGGCAGAAGCCAGGCACCTTGTTAGTCCTGCCAACTGGCAAGGGAGGTGCATATATGCATATGGATATTTGGTGTTTAATAATTGAACCTGGATATATCAAGGTTGGCAGCATGTCTTTCCACTTTAAAGACAGGGCATTGTTATAGGAAAATGGGATGTTTTCCTGTGCTGAAGACAGATTTTTCTTCCCCAGCTAGTCCTAGTGTCTGCAGCTGCTGTCTAGATATCACCTCCTAAAAGGCAAGGAATGAACTTCTGAACATCTGTAACAGCTACATTAAGTGGCGTGGTTTATTGTGGAATTATGGATGATGATGGCTGGATTACTAAATTGTAAATCAATCAAAGGCATTTTGATGATATTCTAAACCATGAGAGAGAGACTCATGCAGGAAGAGACTGATTTATTGCACCAACTGGTAACACATCCATCCCCAGTCATTTTAATTTATCATTATTTTGAAAAGATTTCAACCCTTCATAAAAGCAAATAAAAAAAAGAAATTTGTAATGATGATAAAGTTTTGCTGTAATGAAAATTGACACTCCTGCACTGTGATTTCTGGTGATAGCAAAGTGGAGAATAAGGAACATAAGATACACAAACTTCACAATAAATTAGTTGAACAATTGCTTTTGTTTAATTGTCTTTTACAAGCAAATGAAGGGAGCTTTTTCCTTTTTATTCTTAAAAGTATTCCTTTGAAAGTGTCTCACACTATCTGTAGTTTTAAACCACTGGTACCCAGGATTTTGAATGCTTAGCAAGTCATCCATTTCCAAGGCATTAGCAACACAGACAGGATTTATTTCAATCTCTGCAGTTGACTCTTTGATCCGGGGCTTGCTTAAGTGCATTCCAGTGCAATTAATTAGAAAAACAGTATAAGGCAGTGGCAACTCCAAGGGATCTTAAATGTAAAAGTGACTGATTAGTAGTTCTGCTTTCTTGAGGATTATCAATTTGTTGCTTGACAGCATCTGCTAGTCCTGAGCAAGGGAGAGTCAGCTAATTGAGAAGAGGGAGCTTTGGTACTCTTTGCAAGCCACTAATATTCCAATATACACTATATAATATTCTAATATACATTAATATGTAAGCCACTATTTGCAAGAAAAGAAGCAGTGTGGGAACCTCTCCCAGCATGAATTTTAAGAAGGAACCGGGTAAATAGAATTAGGACCAGTCCCCTATCTCATGCCGTTAGGTGTATGGCAGTACGTAGTTCACATTGATTTGCTTTGCTGGGCAGTAGTTGTTCCCTTTCACTAGCAGCCCTACGTGGCTCACAGAGGAACAGAGGAGCTCTTTGGAAACCAGTCCTTTCAACAGCTTGCACTGTGGCTGCTTACGGGAATGGGTTGTGCTGCTCTTTGTGTTTTTCTTTCTTGGGATGTCTTGTTTCTTGATGTACCTTGGTGGTTGAAAGTTAGAATGTTTACTTGAATGTCCAGGACATGTCAATCTAGTTTCAAAATTCTGTGCATCTCGATTCTGTTTCCTGAGTCTTCCCACTCCGATCAATAAAAGTAGCCATCCATCAATTTTTGATTGAAACAAGATTGATCCAGGAGCAACTCACAGGTGTCTGTGTTGCAGTTGCAGCTGTCTGACACAAATATTGCATCCCTTTCGGCTGAGGCAGGCAGTTGCCGAGGAATTCAATTGTCCTGCATAAGCGATCAATATCTGCTACTCTTGCTCCCTTAATCTTCCTGTATGGTTTCTTTATAATTTAATCTTCTTCAAGGAGACGTACTTCCTGTCGATCATGCTGTTACACTTTTCTTGAGTCTTTCTTGAATCTCACTGCCAGTGGAGCTCCTGTGATTTGCAAGAGAAGCTAGCTTACAGTTCAAAAGAAAATGCAAATTCCAGCCTATCTGCTTTGTTTGCAGCTGATTCGGATAAATATCTTTGCATATTGCATAGTTCTGCTTTGTCTTTATGCTATTTCAACTTGCTTCTGGTTTTCTTTTTTGTGTGGCAATATCCCGATCATTCGTTCTTCTGCATCCTGAAGTGTGCAGGAATCAGATGCAGAAATCCTGCTTTATTAGGTAAAATATGCACTTGCTTTATTCGTTGTATCCATCTTGACACCTGGGGAGGCTGAATCCCTGGCATTCTCTCTCTTCCCAGGGCAAAGACAGTACAAAGCTGTGCAGATTTCCGTGCAGAACCAATGTGTCTCAGTCCTGATGTCGAGGGGGAGACTTAAAGTTCAGCCCCCCTTATAACATGGCAGCCTGCACTGGTAGTTTATTAGGGGACAGCACTTACCTTCCAGAGTTAGAATGAGACGCCGAATGTTTTCCACTTAAACTATGAGTGCAAATTGGTCTCTGACACAGAGATTAAAAGTTCAGCGTCTCATTACTCTTCAGGGGTTGATTTGTTTCTTTCTTGATTCTGATGTGTCTAACATACAGGGAGAAATAAAAAAAAATAGTGGGTACAGTACCCTTCTAGCAAATATTTTATAGTAAATATGGCTGTAATGTGTTACTAAAACCTGAATTTTGTGTAATGCTAAAATCAATAAAAATGAAAGCCTCTGCCACAGAGCCAATAAGTGAAGGGAATGAAAATTCTTCTTATGGAGTATGGCAGTGTTTTTTCATCCGGAAATTTCCTACCTTGATGACAGCAGGGGCAATAATAAAAGCAAAAGAATGCAAAGAATAGGCATGGGTTGCAGTCCACATTTCTACCGTCTGTCCTCTGCCAGCACTGATGTAATCCTTCTGGCAGTGAAACTTTCCATTGCAGTCTGTCAGCATTCAGATGTGCTATTGATTAGTCGGTTTACTAAGGTCACTTAGGAATCACAACAAACCTCCTGAAACCTGGGAAAGGTGGTAAATCAAAGGTATTTGATTTGTTACTTGCCGTCATTTTTGGTGCCTTGCTTCAGTAGAAGACAGCAGTCAACACTTCCTAAGCGCTTCGTATGAGGAAGGTTATGATGGCCAAAGAAAGCACTTGTTTATAAACGGTGCAAGTAACATAAGCTTTTAATGGGTCCTAGAGGAGTCCAAGGCTCCAGAGGGCTCTGGAATGCCTTCCTCTCCGCCCCCATCTGCTCCCCTCACCCTGACCCCCACTTTTTTTTTCCAAGCCTTTGGCCAATTTTCATCACATCTGTCATTTTGAAAAATGATCTGGCGGTTCACTCCTAAGGTTCATAACATGTCATGTATCTTTTTTTAGATTAACTTGTTTGCAAGAGACAGTGCAACAGGAAATTCTTGTGCTTACCCAGCAGCTCAATTTTCTTGAAAAGCAGAGATGTTGTTAAAACTCGGTAGTCTGTGTCTATTCTGCTAATTGGATATAAAACAGTCATGAGACACGAGGGTGATAGGACCATACTTGTTTCCTGGCTAAAAGCCTATTAGTAGTATATTGCTAACAAATCTGAACTGGGGCTGAGTGTGAAACAGTGTATTACGAACACAGCAAGTCTCAATACTGCAGAACACTGAGATCTAAGGTAAAAGCGTACCCTCGTTTCATTTATGGAGATAATGATTCTGAAAGTGTCCATTTCTGATGGTTTCAGAGGAATTAATACCCAACCATACCTATCTTGATGCTGCATTTGATTCCAGACATAAAATGCTCCCTTGTATTACTATATATATCTCATCAGTATGGGATAGTCTGTATCATACTGCCACTCCCAAGGTGGATATCAAGGCTACATGTGTCCTCCCAGCTTTCTAACAAACCATGGTTTCACCCATCTGCCTTTGGGGCTGACTTACATCCTTTGTACCTCCTCTCCAGCCCTACAGCCTTTGCCAATATAATTCAGAAGGAATATCTGTGTGAAAGGAATATATGCGTAATAGTATTCCAACTATTGCTTTGTAGACCTACCTTTCTTCATAGGTCAACTTTAAATAGAGGCATCTCATACTGCGCTGTTACTGTGCTGCAGCCACCGTGTGTGCAGAGGCACATGCAGACACACAGTATTATCGCTCCTATCAGATTCCAAAATCAAGGCTGGATTGCTGCAGGGTGTCCAGATCGAGCACACAGATTGATCTTTGCCTTGGTTTCATGTTTGCAGGTTTCTTCACCACCAGGCTGGGGAAGGCCCTTGCAATTGTGTTTGACTCTATCCGGTGTTTTTAAAGCTGTGACTCAGAGCCCGTGCATGTCTTGCGAACACCAAAAGGCGAGCGTGTTTAAAGTTGTTCTGAGTGGATGGAGGGGTGGTTGTTCCTCTTGTGAAATGCCTGAGCTGCTGCTTGCTCTTTTGTCTCCTTCTTCACTGTCAGCTTCTGTTATCTTTTCTATTGCCTTTGCAAGAAAGATGTGTTGTATTTCGTACACACAGGTACACACATGCATGAGCTTCACGCTCCCTGGCTGGCACTGCAGCGTGACCGTTCATGGTATGATGAAAGGCTGCATCGCCAGGATTGTGAAGCATTCAAAATCCTCCACATTTTATGAAATACACAGGGGAAAAAAGAGAGGTGTGGCTTTTCATGCATGACTCCTCACAGTTAAATTATTTTTTTAACCCAGGGTTAAATAGTACTGGTATTTTTAAGTGTATATTTAATGAATATAACGCATTT
Source organism: Pygoscelis adeliae (assembly GCF_000699105.1). Lineage (NCBI taxonomy): Eukaryota > Metazoa > Chordata > Aves > Sphenisciformes > Spheniscidae > Pygoscelis > Pygoscelis adeliae. Next base: position 1,349,384 of record NW_008823915.1, read on the forward strand.
TAATTCCTGCTAAAAGATAGAAATATGTAATAGATTCTGACTCTACAGTTATTTAAATCCAAAAGACCAGACCTAAGTAATCTCAGGTTCATTTACACTCTGAAATCTGGTACAGATCTACTTACACGCTGAGCCAGTATTGTTGTAGCTGCTAGAATTAGAATTTACTCTGTTTTTCCATTTTTAATCTGTTCTTCCCCAAGAGGTTTTTAGGATAGGATAGGATAGGATAGGATAGGATAGGATAAGATAGTTGGAAGGGACCTACAACTATCATCTAATCCAACTGCAATTCTCCTGGGCAGTAACTGTGAACTGGAAGGGCAGCAGGTAAGGCTGCAGCCCCAAAAGCCGTATAAATGTTGCCAGCTATAGAAGTGCTCTTTTTTCAGGGGCTGCTGGTGCTCACACCCCATCCTGTGTTTCAGAGGGAGTTAGGCATGTCATGTCCGCGAGAATCCAAAGCTCCGCACACCTAGCAGGCGCTCAGACAGCAGATTGCTAGGCCAGGGTATTCCACAGACTCCAGAATCTGCTTTGAAACCTCTTTCTTGGGAATGGAGGAATATATGTTCGTATTGAACTGCATTTAAGCTTTCCTGGAAGAATGGCCCTTCTTACTCCCCCATTGCCTTAACAGGAGCTGAGGGTGCAGTACAGTTATTAGTGGTTTCTTGGAGCTGGTGTGACATATGAGACTCCACTTTGCATATACTGAGATTAGGAGAAGCAGGTGAGTGGTTTCTGGAGCATCCACACACAGACAGGCACTCATATAGCAGCTTTTTGTTTAAACACTCTCAAAAATACAGCCGAATTGTGAGAGAGTGTAGCCTCCCCACAACTCTGCTTCTTTTTCAAGAAGGGGTAGCTGGACTGAAATACCCAATTTTACCTGCTGAAACCCACCCTTGTGTATTTAGAAACCTGTGCTTTGGATTGCATCCAGCCAAGAGAGTCTGTGAGAGTTTAATTTTTCCATTTGGAAAAAAAGCATGTCAATTTGTCTGTAGTACAAGAGTATTCTCTTCTGCCTCCAACTCCTGAAGCATCCTGAGGGTTGTTTTTAGGGGTTAGCTCTCAGTGGGCTGTCACCAGCATGGTCCAGGGATCGCTGCATCGGGAATTGGCCCATGGTGAAATCGAACTCCAGGAAGAGTCCCCGAGTGAAGATCGGGAGGGTGAGCAGAGCCTGTGTTCTGGTTGTTACATTTCAAAACATCCTACCTTTTAATACAGCAGAGTCCCAAGAGCAGAGACCATCACGCAAAACAAACACAACTGTGCAAAACAAACCCAGTTACCAAAGCAAGCACTGACTTGCTATAAAGACACCCCCCTGGTTTACTGGAAAAGAAAAACATCGATGTAGGTGTTTACACAGTCTGAGTACTGGAGGATTGGCTTTGCTATTAAGTTTCTTGGCTTTTGGTGTTCTGTCTGGCAACCTTTATTTAAACATAGGGGACAGAAGAGACTTGTTTATTTTGTTTATTTGTTTGTTTGGGGTTTTCTTTCTTTTTCTATGACTTTTAAAGGCTGAAGAGTTTATTGTGTGTGAAATGCAGGAACAGTCTAAATGAACACCAGATGAGAGGAAACAAGACTGAAGAAAATTAGGGCTATTTGCTACCAAAGGAAGTAATCATTGTACATATATTAGATTCCAATCTCTCACTGAGAGTGTGTTTTGCTACGCAAGAAATCTGACTGTAGAGTTAAAAAAAACGGAAATACGTGGAGTCTTCCCAAGCTTGGGCTTTAAAAGTGGTAAGGCAGGGGTTTGGTGTACTGGTGGTAAATAAGGCAGGAGGTAACTTTTACTGAAGTAAGTGGTGGGGTTGGCTGGAGAGTGTTCTACACCCCAGTGTTTCCCACCATAGCAGAAGGTCATTTTGTGGCTCTGTGCAGAAGGGTAAAAGAGATTTTCATACGTCTGTTATTTGTAGGTAACATCATTAGAGACACCTGACTCACCTTTACTTGTTATTTACCTGGTCATTGCTGGAACTGCTCCTTTAGGATACACTGTCCATTTTCAGTGGAGATAACGGTTACCTAATAATCCCCTTAACTGCCTCTGTAAGGTGAGGGTTTAAGTGATCCCAGTAGGGGTGCTGACTGCTCTAGTTCTTCTTTCCTTGGTCCCTGCAGACTAACGTCAGGGTAGGTGCACGTTTTCATTTTGCTGGTGGGAGGCAAAATCACTAGTTGTTTTAGTGATAAACTATTTACAGTGAGAGCCAGTATGAATTGAATAAGGACCCTCACAAATGATTTGAGGAGTGTGTAATACATGGGCTTGGCTTACAAAGATGCCTTAAATCAGCCACAAATTTGACATTACTACTTCTTTTAAACAAAACAGAGTGTTTCTCATTCCTGCAAGCTGGCAGACACCCTGTTCAATTCATTTAATTCAGTGAGGACATAGAAAGGTTTTTTTATTATTTTTTTCTTTAGCAGTAGAAAAATTGCAGCCTGGGGGCATGTTGCTTTGACAGATTGGGGTTATATGGTTGAAGCTGACCTATGCAGCTTCCTTCCCCTTCCCCCTCCTGGCAAGTGGGATGAAGCACGTATGATTGGAAGTGGCTATCCTTATTTTGCTCTTTATCTCATGGAAGGCCACCACAGTAGTCAAGAAGGACTTGTTATAGATTTTGCTTTTCCTGTGAGGGATGCTTGAAAGCTCAGTGAATAACCTGTAGAAATAAAAAATAAGATATTTTGGCTGTGTGGGAGGGAAGCATTTAATCACAGCGAAGAATAGGGGATTGCACAGTCAAATAAGCAGTTCTTGGCAGATTTTAGAGACCAGCAGTGGGAAGTAAGAAGGGTGTATCAAATAGGAATGTAGGAAAGAATAAACGGAAATGAACTGAAGAGAGATAATAGCATCATATTTAGAATCTGTCACTTTATCAGAATTATATTGACTGGTTATTAGCAAAAGAGAAGGAATTGGTTTCTTAGAGGAAGAAGGGTTTCATTTCCCCTTCATTAGCTGAGGAACCTGCTGACAGGAATTAAGGCAGAATATCACTAAATGGGGGCTTCAGCCACTCCCTCATGTCTGCAAGAAAGGGTTATTTTTAACCCAGATCTGCTCAGTGACTGCATTTGCAGCATGGCCCTGCAAAAAAATCTCTGCTGGCAAAACTAAGGCTGCTTTGTGCTGCTATGTGAGAACGGGAAGGAGAGGTCCAGGGTGGGAATCCTGTAGGGCAACAGTGCCCCTGACGCCTATGTCATGAAAATATGCCTCAAGTTAACTATTGTCCTCTGACCTCTGTCCATGAACAGGGGCTTTGCATAATCATTGAAGGAGACGGTTCCTGCTCCAAAAGATGTTATGCTTTGAATTGCCAAAATAGACAAAGGAGACATTGTCAGTCCTTCACACATGGGAAACAGAGGCAGAGGGAGAGAGATTTGTCTGGGGCACATAGGCTAATTTTGACAGAAGGGTTACTTACACTCAAGTTTCCTGAATTCATTTGTGTACTACAACGGCAAGATTGCCCTTCCTTTCTAATATTGGATTTTTTTCTCCCTGCAACTTCATTTCTAATACAGGGTTGTTTATCAAAAACATGATTTCATTTTGCTCTGTTTAATAAATGTGCTAGTGATTCTTTCCACAAACAAAACTGTGCAGCCTGCATGCAGATCCGAGTTGCAATGCTGAAGTTGCAAATGCCCCAGGGAGCTTCAGTTGGATTTTCACGTTGGGACTGCCAGGGACAATAATGCAGGGAAAGGCAGAGGTGTGACTTTGGCTTCTGCTTTTCTTTGTCCTCCTGGGGATCACGACCCCGTGGATATGTAGAAGGGGAGCCTGCAAGAGTAGTAATGCTGTTCTGCCCAGGTTCACATGGGAAGAAAAAGAAAAGAAGTGTCTTACTAACTAGAATGTCCATTTTTCTTGCTCAAGCTTGTTAACTCCAGGAAGGCCAGTGAGACTTGGCATTGCATGACCAAACTGGGGCTGTTTGGGTTTTTTATGAGGCAGTATTGAGTGGAACCATCTGGGCTAGGAGAAGACCACACTTCTGAAATGAGCCTTTAGGAATACTTAAGTTAAGTAGCTGTCTGGGGCACCATGCTGAAAGGAAGGGCACTCACAGCTGCATGTATTTTATGGGTTTATTTTATCTCTGATGACAAAAAAGAACTTACTAGTCATGTGATTCCTCATAAATTTCAAGCCACTGCTGACAAGTGGCAGTGCCTGTGTTCTCAACCACGCTGGCACAAAGTTCCCCCGACTTTCTGGCTCGCGATGTTAATAACGATGCTGCTAATGGATGATGCTTTAGAGAGATATCTAACTTTTCTCTGAACTTAAAGGCAATCCCCAAGTTACAGTTTGAGAATGGAAACTTCAGTATCTTAAGTACCTTGGGTGAATACTTCCATGATCATTCATCTAATATCAAAGTGGCTCATCTCTCTGGTTCCTGAAGCCCCAGTCTTCCTAAAGGTGTGCTGTTCACTTTCCTGAGAGCTGAGGGAATCTGCACCTCTGAACCTAATATCCTTCCAGAAAGCTAAATACAGGTTTGGGAGCATAACGTTCAGTATGTCAATGGTGCATCTCAACTTAGGCGGTTTGAACTATGCTTTTGCATTGCAGTCTCTGTTTGGGTTTGTTGTTTTTTTTTATTTATGCCCCATTGGGGCAGCTTCCTAAAGTACCTCCAGGGGCCTGGTTCCACCACCTGTATTCCAGTTCCCAAAGATACATCTTATTTCTGTGTTAGGAGGGAAGCTCCCCTCCTTCAAGCACTTTTCTATGTGACAGACCTGGAAAGGGGCACATCAAATTCAATATAATTTCAAAAAATGTAACCTGTTTTCCTATGCTTTCTCTTCACTCAGATGAGTCTTAGAGAGAGATTGCTCATGGTAAAATATTTACCAGTGTATTGCCTCAACTAAGATAATAACTCTTATAGTGCAGGTGTGAAGAAAGAAGTACTTGCTCCTTAAACTTTTTTCAATCCACGTCCTGTTCAAGCTGTCTGTTTCAATGGACCCTAGAAGCTTTGCATGATATTTATTAATCTGATTTACTAATAGCCTCCTAAAGTTTAAACAGAGAGAGAGAGAGAAGGCAAAATGGACTCAGGGGTATTTATTAATCTGATTTACTAATAGACTCCTAAAGTTTAAACAGAGAGAGAGAAGGCAAAATGGACTCAGGCTTACAGGAATCCGATTCATGCCAGCTCTGCCACAGACACCCATTTGACTTTATGCACATCATTTAATATTTGTTGTTCCCCTGTCTACAGAAATGCAGATACTAATTCTTCTTTTTCTCCCTATCCATATTTGTATAGACTGCAGTTTTGGACAGGAATCAGCTCCTCCTGTGTCTTTGGATACCTCACAAATGAGTCCCTGATCTTAGGTGAAACGTCTAGTTGCCTCTGTAAGCCACATAATAATAATTGGCTTCAACCTGCTTCAGGAAAAAATGCCACCTTTGGATTATATTGGTGTAAATAAAAAGTCCACTACAGTTCACAAGTCAAAAAATGCTGATAGTGTTTAGCATCAATGTCTGTTGCTTGAACATCTGGCATTCATCATTGCTTTCCTTTTCCTTCCACTGTCATATTTTATCCCCATCTGTTAGAGGTTTCTTAGCACTGTCTGTATAAATCATAGCTGCATCTCAGTCTCGGTAGTTGAATCATTACAGGCTGCAACGTAAATGAAGGAAAAAGAGGTAAATTTAAGGGAAGTGTTTCTCTTATGCACTCTGCTCCCCTTCTTTCTCCCCTCTCCCTGTACACAGACAGTACTAGACAGTATTACTAGACAGCGTGATACCCTTGCTATGAAGAGAGATGGAAAAGTTTCCAAAAATAGCAAATGTTTTTACCAGCCCTAGTTCTGAAGACAGAAAGCAGGAGAGGAATTGGAGCTGGAGTGGACACCCATTGCCATTGTTGGAAAGACCAAAATTTACTGCTTTGGAACAACCCTTCAGCAAGTTAGTAATAAATTGGGAAAGCAAACATTCCTTAAAATTAGACTTCCTGGGCAATGCCTTTGATGTATTTTCTTAACATTAAATTACTCTTATTGCAGTAATTTAGGTTACTGCTAGGAACAATAATATTGAAGGTGCTAGGAAAATATGGGTGTGTTAATAATAGGCAAAGCAGAATTTTTTTGCTTTTTTTTTCCCCCCCCTCAAAAAACTGTGCAGTGCCCTCGCAATGGCCATCACATTCAGCTCTCCCAAGCCGTGCCGGCAGGGCAGCGAGCAATAGAAGCATTCCAAAGATGCATTTCTGATGGGGAAATGAATCCACTGCCACCCCTCTATGAAACATTTCCAGTAGCATGTGTGCATTAGCCTGCCAAAGCCAGGTGCTCCCATTTGTGCACAGTGTCACACAGCGCCATGCGCTGGGAGCACATGTGGATTTAATTCCCTGCCAGCTTTAGCAACTAGAGAAGGTATTTCCTTGTTCTAGAAACACTCAGAGACACCATAGTCCCAAGCTACTGGAAGTTAGGAAAAAAAAGGCCCATTTCCCTCTGTCTGGAGAGGGCTGTTGCAGACCGCCATCACTATCAATTTCAGAACTTTATCCAGGCTCAAGGTTGGCTGAAGCTGGAGCGTCTCTTTGTACAAGACAGCTGTCATGTTTTCAGTTCAAGGGACAGCTTGTATTGTTGGGGACTTCATTATACTTGGAACGGCAAGAATGCCCCACGTCACTATGTGTGTTCCTCCTGATTGTCTTGCTTTTTCCTCCTTTTTAGTCTCATGTGTCAAAGGTGTGTCTAAGTTTGTGTGAATTGATAGCAGATTAGCTGAAATGAGAATAAACTATTGGTACTATTGCTGGTTGTCAACTCACGCCTTCTCTTTCTACAAAGCATATTGCATTCCTGATTTCCCATTTTCACTTATGTTCCTGTGGTGTTATCCTGCTACTCACTGCAGACTCCCAAATTTCAGCTCGGCAGCCAGATCAATCAAGCAGTAGGTGTCCTGGTCAGCATCTGCATGAAGTAAAAATGATAGGCCCAGCTCATAAACAGACCAGTTCAGTTGCTGGGCTGTCCTGAAGAGCAAGTCCTGGCTGATTCAGAGAGCGCATGGTTGTGTGAAAGGCCAGGCAGTCCCTGAAGTCACAGTTGCTCTCTGAAGTTGGTAGATCAGTTGAAAACTGATGATTTGTTCTGACATTGCAGTCTGTTGCTGGAAATGGATGTCCCGGTGAAAGCGTTACTACTTGGCAAGACTAAAATGGTAGGCAATGAGAAAGAGAAGCATGGGTCTAATGTTGCACAAACTACTTCGCATGAGATATTGCAAGAAGAAAATAATCCAACAGTACAGTGGAATGGATGCTGTGATGTTGATTTACTCTTGTCTTTTTGATATCTGCACTAGATCTCGGCTTGCCAAGCATCTTTCTTGTTACTAGCAGGATATTTATTTTATTTTCTCTTCTTCTTGTAGAAAATTTTACTACATCACACTGCTGAGAGACCCCGTATCTCGTTACCTCAGCGAATGGCGTCATGTCCAACGAGGAGCTACTTGGAAGACCTCCTTGCACATGTGTGACGGCAGGACACCAACTCCTGAAGAGCTGCCATCGTGCTATGAAGGCACGGACTGGTCAGGCTGCACGCTGCAGGAGTTCATGGATTGCCCGTATAATTTGGCCAACAACCGCCAAGTGAGGATGTTGGCTGACTTGAGCTTAGTGGGCTGCTACAACATGTCTTTCATCCCAGAGAACAAGCGAGCACAGATCCTGCTGGAGAGCGCAAAAAAGAACCTCAAAGACATGGCCTTCTTTGGCCTGACAGAGTTCCAGAGAAAGACTCAGTACCTGTTTGAGAGAACTTTTAATCTGAAATTCATCCGGCCCTTTATGCAGTACAACAGTACCAGGGCAGGAGGGGTGGAGGTGGATAATGACACCATCCGGAGGATTGAGGAGCTCAATGACTTGGACATGCAGCTCTATGACTATGCAAAGGACCTCTTCCAACAGCGCTACCAGTACAAACGGCAGCTAGAGAGGATGGAGCAGAGGATAAAGAATCGGGAAGAGAGGCTTCTTCACCGGTCCAATGAAGCACTTCCCAAGGAAGAGACCGAAGAGCAAGGACGCTTGCCCACTGAGGACTACATGAGCCATATTATAGAGAAGTGGTAGCCTAGGCAGACTTTTATATTAACGATATTCTAGGGTTTCCATATAAAAGATCATGGAAGTAAAAGTACAAAACCAACAAAAAATATTTTATTTAAAAGCAAGTCTGTAAAACAGAAGATAGATTGCTTCCTTAAGCATAGGGTCTTTTTACTGTTTCTTACAAGACCAATGAGATTCTTAAAAAAAAATAAATACATAAAAATAAAAAAAGGTCAACATTATAATGCAGAGACAAAAAATGCACAAATGCAGTTACCCGCTCTTAAGGCCAAATACAAGAGAATGTTTCTTATCCTCACAATTCAAACACAAATGGCAGAAGTAGGGTTTTTTAAATCTGTTTATCCCCTGAACATAATGATATAAAGATCCATAATTAAAAAACAAGGAAACTGAGGTTTTCTTTTGTGGGTGTTTTTGGAGGTGGGATGGGAATTGCATTGCTTGTAAGGAAATGATAACGGTGACTAAGTTGATGATGTGCTATCCTGTCAGGCTGTGATCTGAGCACAAGAGTGGTCACTTTGTTTCAGCTGGCAGCCACTGCCAGAAAGTACAGCACCATAAAAATAAAAGAAGAAAAACATCAGAGGATGAGAAACATTAAAGCAAATTGACTTTCGCCTAGGATATGTACTTAGCACAGTGGTTTTGATACATTGCACTGGTATCACATATACATACACAACTTCATCACAAAAATAATAGGGAACTCATGCACAGAGCTCCCAGACTTGTTTCACAGGCAGGTCCCAAAACAAGGTAAAAGCCGGCCAAATTCCACATAGGCTCAAACGTGCAGTCACATGCCATCCTGTCACCCTACACAACTGCCGCTCATGCCTTCATCAGTATTACAAGTTAACAGCACATGAAAACCCTATCCCACATACTAAAAAAAAAAGGAAGTTAAAAGAAGTTAAATAGCAATACTCCCTCATAAATCTGCACTAGAAGTTCCAGGAAGACCCTGCAAATAATCAGTCATTAATGGCAACATGATGAGGGGGTGATTTTGTTTTGTTTGTTGCTATGTGAAATACTGAACTACAACAAGCATACAGACATACCCGTATCTGTATTTTTTCAGTTATTTTTACTTGCTTTTATCAAGAGATAATGGGCATCAGCCTGCTTCCAGTGAAGTCACCAGAACTGATTTAAGTGGGAACAGGATGGGGCTCTCTTCCAGAGCTGTGAAAATTTCTGACTATGGGTCTGAATTAATTATGAGACAGTGCACATTGTCTTTTGGCAGAGTGCCTGTTCTGCAGCTCTTACTTTAAATGAACAAGCTGTGTTCATAAAACTGGAAAGGGGAATCATGGATAATGTTTTTTTAGTCTCAGACCACTTTCAAAGCAGAACTCTTTCTCTTTCAATGCTGTTTTTTAGGGACTCATGTAAGTTTAATCCTCCAGTGTGGTGACAGTCTAACCAGGTTCTGCTTACTGACTTTTGAGTCATAGAACAACAATGACTTCTCTAATTCCTCTTCCCACTCACCAAATTAAAGTATGGCTTATTTTCTTGCTGTTGCAAGCACTTCTTTGTTTGGCTGGAAGCATGGAAATGAAGCAGTTTTTGCCTGTTTCATGTCTCACCCCGTTATTACTCAGCCTGTGAGACCTGAACCAGCTATTGTTTAGGGTAAACTATGAACCAAATGGAACATGATTTGATTTTCAAAGGCCATGTTAACTGCAGATCACATATGGCATTGCAATCACCAGAGGAGAGGCAGAGAGCAGATGCATTCAGCTTTAGCGTGTTGTTTTTACAGTGTCCCTTTCCCATCACACGAATCCACTGAAGTGCTGCTTGTTTTGTATTTTAATTCGCCCTCTCTGCCTCTGTACAGTTTCCAACAGTTTCAAATTCAGACTGAGTTTTGCAAAGGAGGTGGCTGCCTTAAGCAGAGGAGCTGCCTTGTTTCTTCTGTGTACACCCTGGGGGATACACCTTGCTTTTGGAGATGTTCTTCTCCAGAAGAGTGAAGATGACTAAAAACTTAAGAACAGAAAATACAAACAGCACTTTGGGCTCAAATACAACCCTGTTACAGCCCCGATCCAAAGACCACTGAAGTCGAAGGATGTCATTCCTATTGATTTCAGATGAATTTTGATCAGGTCTGCATCCTGGTGCTGCAAAGTGCCCGAGCGCACACTCATCCATCTACAAGCACAGTGGGTCGTCGTTACCCATGCATTTGGCTGGTACCAATATTTGCTAGTGGTGTCACTGTCTTTAAGGTTCTGCAACAAAATAGCCTCTGTTCCCAGAGATGTGTAGCTTGGCCATAAGCATTTCCTCCTAGCTGAAAAGTGGGAAGCAAAATGAAGCAATTTTCGGTTGTTGGCTTGGGGGCAGAAAGTATTACAAATCCATTTGCTCATCTCTGAATTCCAAGACTGGGAGGAGCTATGTCTGCTAGTTCCCAGCGCTTTTATGTGTTGCTGTAACTAAAGAAAACATTTATATTTAAAAAATGCAATTTTACAGGCTGTTTACCCACAAAACCAATACACAAGATATAAAAAGCAACTGTTTTATATGCACAGTTTCCAGCTTTCCCCAAAGGCTTTTCACTGTGCATCCTGCGTTATGGATCCATAATGCGTAAATGGTTACTGCAGCTAATCCATATTCGAGGTGCACATTGGCCCAGCTCTGGCAGAGAAGTGAGGTGAATGCCCAGGCGGGTCTGCGTATGCCGGCACTGTCTTCTGAGAGCCATTCTGTACTGAAGGCCAAATTCTGCTCTCATCTACCAAAGGGTGACAGTAAACGAGATATTGTGTATGATTAGGACCGGCATAATTTGGCCTGAGTTGTTTCTGTGTTGTGTGCTCTGAGTTACCAGCTGGATTTTAATGGATCTATCTGCAGGGTTGTCTAAATCAGAGGCAGCCTCTGACCCTAGAAGCATGTCAGTAGAAGACCTTGTTCCAACATTTGCTTTGTAATATATTACAGTAACAAGCAAAAGTGAAACTATCTTGAAAACTGTCTTGTTAACAGTTTCACTTCAACCCACAAAAGGAGGGCTGGCCTCAGCTTAGCACTGAGGCAGAAATTTCTAGATTCAAATCCTGCGCCCGGCAAATGCCTCGGTTTCTCCACCTGTACATTGGTAATAACAAATTCACGCACTCTAAAGAGGTACTCCAAGGTATGAAAAGTATAGGGCACTTTGAAACAGATTCCAAGTATCGGAAATGAAGAGAATGACCCAAAAGCCATCCCTCACTCTGGCTGCTGTGCTGGTCTGTTTACAGCTGTAGGCCATGCGTTAATTTATTGTAAGTGCTATATGCCAGAGCATGGGTTGCAGGATGTACCTGGCACTATCTTCTTCCTTTAGTGGGTTTAAGGGAACTTTTTTAACATAATGTGAATGTAGTTTTTTGTGATTTATATGTACTACAGTTTGAAGTGGTACAATTTCTTTTATTTTTAGGACTGATTATTTGATGCTACAATAACATGAAAAATGTGTGTGTAGTTTTGAAATGAATGGAGAACAACGGCTTTAAGGCACTCCGGCAGAAGTAGTGGCCAGATAGTACATTCTTGTTCAATATCTGCCCCTTTCTTCCAAAATGTTTTTCCTGTGACTTCCAGATGCACTGAGACCTTCTTCACTACATGAAGTGTTTCTTCAGGGGGCCTGTCAATGCATCATGATCCAGGTCAGGATAGGTGAGTGCTGGGTACCATGAGTGCAGGTGCAAGATTGCGACCTGTCTCTTACTGGAGTTGGTGAGGCAGTTCCTCTTGAATTCAGATTTTACCTGGTCGGATGCTTATCCATCCCACAGTGTTTCTGCCATGGTTCCAGGGATGCCCCGTGAAAAGCCTTTACAAAAGCTGGGGCTGTGTAAGGTATTTCTCAGGGTTCATACACTCAGCAGTATTAGCGTGAGTGAGCATTTTGGAGAGGCAGTTATCTGGTACCAGGCTCTTAGTCTCTGCCGACTTACACTATGCTGACCCTTGCACATCCACAAATGAGGGTGATGCTCCGAGTGGGTATTTCCCAGCAGATTCCATTCCTGGTTTGGGAGGGTGGAAAGGCCAAGACACGGAGCAGTGCTAGGAAGATGATCCTTTTTGCTTTTAGTCACCTGAACAGGGTTAACTTCACTGCTTGGTGGGTGTTTCTGCTGAAGAAAACTTTTTATTGCTCGTTTGTCTCATCCCAGCTAGCTCTGTTGAAGGAGTTTGCCTCCTCCGAAGTTTTCCAGACAGTCAGATGCCACCTTGTACCCTACCCAGGTCACAAAATGCAGGATTGACTGACAAGGTTGCAGACCCAGGCTGTCATGGGGTTCAAAGTCATCAACAAAAAAAACCCCTCAACAAAGGATCAGTGTGAATTTCTGGCTTGCCTGAATTTCTCCCTTCGTGTCCAAAATTTTGGAATAAATGGGGGGCACTTCAGGTTGATGTTTTTTCCACCCCATAGTCCCTTACTTGCTTACAAAACTGGGATGGCAATGGAAGCAGCATAAAGAAGATCCCAACAAGCTTTTGAATGCTCTCTCCCAGGGCTGTCCTGTAGGAGCAGAAAGGGCAGTGCAGTTGCTGAGAATATGAGCAAGGCAGAAGGACCCCCACAGTGGCAGTACGGACACATGTCAGTTAGGAAGTTTTCACTCCGAGCCCCTCAAATCACTTCACAGAGACCACTGAACAGCTACAGAAGGTAATGACCAACATTACAGAACAGGGCCTGACCAAGATTTATATCCTGGGGTTAAAAGCTTCTCTAGCTTCTTACTGACATTTAGAGTTACTCAGACCCTCCCCTATCCCACAGAATTTTCTGAATGTCACAAAACTTGGTAAAGCTATAGGAATTTGCAACACAGGCTATGCTAAACATTGTATTATTTCCAGGGCTATATCCTGGAATGCAACTCACACTATCTGCTGGAGTCAAATCACAGGGCTGGCTGCATTGTCTTTTTGTTCTTGTTTTCACGAATATTAGCAGATCGTGTTCCAGAGGCAGAAGTGAATGCAAGATTCACTGCCTGATCAGCAGTAGAGCCAAGCCTTTAAAGCACAGGTCAGTTAGCAGCAATTCAGGTACACCAGCGAGCAGCGGAGCTCGTGTCTGTGCACACAATCTGAGCTATCTGTGGCTGCTTGTTTTGCCCCATCTACCGGAGTTCTGCCAAGGTGAATGCAGTCCTGATAAGCACATGGGTATTAAAGCCTGTATTGTCCCAGCTGCAGGTGGTCTTCTCTGTAATTTTCAGCCATGCAAGCTGAAAAAACCCAAGATTTGCAAATGAGTGTGTCTCATCCCTCAAAGCCCCACAATTCCCCCTCCCTGTTTTCCCCTAGGTGTCAGTTCTGCAGACTGGATTGAGAGAGTTGTACTATAATGAATAATTTTATATTCAAAGGGTTTACTGAGCATGATTTGTTTTGTACATATTGGAATATGATTTAACTTATTTTTATCGCCCCTTTTCATCTTTTTTTCGTAAGAAGAAGACAAAAATCCCCACCCTCTCTCAATGTGAAGTTCCTCTGTGTTTGTGTGTAGTCTGCCAGGCAAACGTGCAACAGCCACAGGATTTCTCACCATCCCTACTGGTATCTGATCTTATTTTTCATTGTCATTTGTTTTTGTCTGAGGCTTTGCTTATATTGTCTCTTCTTTCCTCTCTGATGCACAATCTGCACAGGGAAGGGAAAGGGCAATGCAGGCAGGACTTCCTTTTTCTTCCTCCCCACTTTCTTGTGTGCTTTACCTACCAAGGAACTCAGTTTTTATCTTCTAGGAGTTGTGTGACTGAGGGTAAAAAAATACAACTGTCCCCCAACGCGCTTTCCATCCTCCATATTGTAGATCAAACAGATTCAGCTTCTCTGAAAGTGATTGTGGCTGGAGTCATTCCATTGGGCTGAATGTGTATGGTTTGCACTTTTTTTCCACTTCAGCAACTTAAAAACAACAAAAAATAAAAGACAACTGTTTAACTTCAGCCAAGTGACACTTAAGGCTTTATGTATTTATTTATAGCATCTTACAAAAAGTGTTAAAAGTTTTTTTCTTTTCTTCCACAAGAAAAATTGGATTAAAAAAATAATCATCTAATTGTTTTTGTCTAGATGAAGAATGAATGTTAGCAGATGAAATAAACCCTGAAACTGAGCATCTGTCATGTGTGTTGTCCTTGCATTGGCCTTTGGATGCTGTTTCAGTGTAATATGTCTTGCCTTCCTGTATCACAGAGAGATAAAGCTGCCAGTGGAGTTGATGGAGAATATTTGTTTTCTGCTAAAAAACCAGACTCCTAACAGAGAAACATTCAAGCAGAAACTACAGTCTGTTTATTCTTATTGTTACGTTTGAGCCAACGTTACAAAAATCCCTTAAACCTCCTAAAACCTATCATCTTTTAAAAATCAATTACCTTTAATACTGTACAGTCCTATTAGTTTTCTTTTTCAGTCATTGCATTGAACAGATTTGCAGGCAATAAATGGTAGTTGTTATACTGAGTATTACAGAATAATTAACAATTTTTTTTTTCACATTCAGAAGTACTTTCACCAAATGTGACCTGTGAAAATGTTCTCCAATTACAGAACTGAAATAATAAGCTATGCACCTGGTTTTGATACAGTGAAAGTTACTAAGTTAGGAGGTAAGAAAATTATGATACAAGCACTTTACAGTATCCTAAGTGAGAACAGCTAGGTGTTTATGCCAAGTGTAGCGAGTAATACCACTGTTACTCTACCCGAGCATCATTACACTTCACACTTCCACCATATCTGCTGGAGAAGCTGGAGGCAGCGTATGAACCTTCCCAGCTAGGCTGCTTGGGTGGTTTTCCTCGTCCACCTGTGAAAGTAATCCCACTCAAGTTACTGGAGGCCCAGCCAAGTGAAATGTATAAACTAGCAGGAACACAACGCTGCATCAATTCATATCGCTGAGGGGTTCCTCATTTTACTTGCTGGGCGGTGCAGGCACTGGTGGAAGGTCCAGGTAAGTGTCGGTGTGAGAAGAACATCACTGATCTCGAGGGGAAGCGAAGGCACAAAAACTTTGCAGTCATTTACTCCAGGCCGTGCCATGAGCCTCTTGCAGAAGGAGCCTTCACATCCCGCCCCTCTGGCTCACAGCCTTTTGCCGTAACCGTGAGGCGACAGCTCCTCGATCAAATTGTCAGATTTAACTTCCCATTGACGTGTCCCCCTAACTGCTACCGCTGCTGAAAAAGGAGCCAAAGGAACCGGGCTTTTATTAATCCCTAATTTTATTTACTGTAGAATAACAACAACCATCCTCCGCCCGCGCCACCCGCTCACACGCGCAGAAATTTCCCGAAGCGCCGGGAGCCCCGCGCGCCCCTCCCGCTCAGCGGCGCTGCCCCTCAGCCCTAAAATGGCGGCAGCGCAACGCCCTTGTCTCCCTCCCCCGCGGTGCTGCCCCGCCGGTAAGCGTGGTCTCGACCCGTCCCGTCTCTCTGGCGGGGTCCCCCCCGGCCCACGGGGAGGGCGGGTGCAAAGGCGCGGGCCCCCCTCGCTCCCATGTGCTCCCCCTCGGGGGCTGTGGTGCAAGGCTGCCGGTGTGCCGGGCCCGGCGTGGCAGGAGCTGGAGCTCCCCGTGGCCTCCGGGATATGCTCTGCAGCCTGTGGACCTCGCTGGGGTTTGTGCACATGGCTTCTCTGCGGGGGTCTCTGGGTGGTCGCTGCAGCTGTGCTGCTCCTCAGAAGGGTCTTTGGGTAGCAGCTGAGCCCCCTCCTGCAGTTTGCTTGCGTGGGATGTTACCCACCAGCATCACTTTTCCAGTAAGCAGAGTA